>NW_006800094.1:0-79160 GCF_000485575.1 Poecilia formosa | reverse complement strand
AAACACAAATGTGCAAAAAGGAGGGGAGCTGAGGTCTGGCAACAAAACACCACGAGTGTCAATCAGCAGAGTGGACGTTGAAGGTGACACAGAAGACGGAGACAGCCAGGTTAAAGTACTCTATGCTCCAAATTAGCAAATCAGCAGCACCTGTAAAGGGGAGGAATATGTATATATAATATTACGCTGCTAAATAAAAATGACTTTATATTAAGAAAGTGAACCCATGAACCCAGATGGTTTAGGAATGTGTGTAAGGCAACAGTTGTCATCTGTTGAAAATGCTTCATTTTCTAAGATGTTATTTTGCCATTACCAGTACCAACCTTTATTTCTGCTTTAAATCTAGGTGCGCATTCAGGGCCTTACTGGAAATATTCAGTTTGATCACTATGGTCGGAGGATCAATTACACTATGGCCGTCTTTGAACTGAAAAGCAATGGACCACTAAAGGTAAGCTCTCATTTTGTGTCCTATGGAATAAGGTTTAAAACAGTTGGATTGTTTTATTCTGTGTTTAGGTACCTGCTTTGGAGAAATACACATTACTTGTCATCATATCGAGCTTTGTTTAAAAAAAATGTAAAACAGCAAAGTCTTTTTAGAACAAATGTAATAAAAAAAGTTGACTTTTACATATTAATTTATGTTTCCTAATAAGTTCGGCAGAATTTAATGTGCTAATGTTTTTTTTTTATTTTTTTATTTCAGGACCAATATTTTATTTTAATAGTCCTTCATGATTACCTGTTCTACTGAGATGAAATATCATTCTAATCTAACTATCCATCGCAGTGTGGTGGGCTTCACGAGGATTTCGGAGCTCATATTTATACCTTACAGGGAAGCAGGGAACATCAAAAGTTTACAATTTTCTAACTAATGCAAATGTGAACAAAATATGTCTTCATCACGGCAAAACGTAGGAGGAAAGCACAGAAGCAGACATTTCCTATAAATGATCTTTATTAAAACAAACACACATGTAGGAGATAGAATAACAAAATTACATGACATTCAAGCTACATAATTATCCCTTTGGCAGCAATGTGCAGTTATTGGAAATTTTTGGCTCACGTTCAATATCATCTATTGCTCTAATGGGAAATTTACAGGAGCAAATCGAATGGCTAACTTTTTGTTGTTCACTTTTCTTTCTCTCCTTAAGGTTTGTACTAGGTTTCTACGTTAGTCAATTTCTGTTCTCCTTTGGCCTCCTCAGATCGGCTACTGGAATGACATCGACAAGCTTGTGTTGGAACAGGATGGAAATGGTCTTTCCGGCGAAGGCTCACTGACGGAGAATCGGACGGTTGTCGTGACAACAATCATGGTAATGTACCCTGCCACTGCGTCGTATTCCACTTGGGCTTGTTAATGTTTGATATTTTAAGAAAAGCGGTAACCTACTCTGATAATCAGCTGCTGAAAACCCACAACATAAATGTGTTGGTTCCTCCCAACTTGCCTCAGATAAAGGGATCAAAAGTGATTTACAGACATGGACAAATTTGGGGTACCCTCAAGCAATAAACACAAAGTACATTTTATATTTTAAATAACTTGAAATTGGCAAACGTTTAACTGGATCTCGTACAGTTTGTCGCTGCAAGTTTTGCCACAATCACTCCCAGTTCTGTAGTAGTTGTATGGTGAAATGCAACCAGTGATTTCTGTATTTCACCATAATGCAATGAGACCTTCACATTGAGAAAGTCAATGTCAGCATGTTGATAGTTTGAACCGCTGATTGTCAGCACAGACACTGCTCAAGCTGTGTCAGGTTTGAAGATAGCATCAGAAATGGAGAACAGAGTGGGAAACTAGTTAAAAACTCCTCTAGCACTAAAATTGAAAAACAAACTATCAGACTCTATCTATGCGTAAGATGAGAAACCTTCAACACTGACTTTGGGACAGACAGCGCTATTACAGTTTTTCTCAGGCGCTTTGGTTCATTTCTCGAACCATCCTCAACATTTGCAAAAGAATAAGTGCATTTCTTAAAACAATTTGTACAGAAAACAAAACACAGTGGATTACCTGCACAAACTTGACTCTTTCTCAGAATCTTAAGTTCATCTCTCAAAAACAGATGCTTGTGTCAATGAACATGTCATTGCCTCTGTGTGACACGTCCTGGTTTCGCTGCGTACGGATAAGACGGCCCATTTAATTAGTCATGTTGTCACTGAAACGGTGTGCTCTGTTGTAAACTATGGCTAAATATTTGAAGAAATGCAAATTGTAATTGTGGGAGATCAATGACAAGAGACTGCACGAGACTCACATTTACGCTTTTTACTGTAATTTATTTACACACCAGGTCATTGTGATACAGAAAGGAAAATGCAACACTGCAAACAACAAAGGGGAACGAAAAAATAATGTTGGCGTTCTTGTGGTTTTGTTTTCCCAGACACTTTTGGTCTTACTTTTATTAAGTCCAGTCCAGCTTTTTTGTTTGGCATTTTTCAATCTATAGTAGAGATCCCCCAGATCTTAAAAAATATAGCCAATAAAAATTTAAAATGTGAATGATTTTTCAGTCAGAAGTCATGTACCTTGAACTTGCACTTCAGTTTTAATTGTAATTGCTTTTTGATGGTTTCCTTAGATCTATTTCTGTAAGTCGGATGAAGCTGTGGTAAAATTTCCTGTTGCTTACAGTCCCATGAACCTCCTACATTTAATTAGATAGGCAGTTTTGTTCACAGGAACATGAAATTGCTCGATAAGGGTGTTCTAGCCTCTACTTTTAGCATAATTGTCTGTAACCTTTTTTTTGTGAACTCTCCAAAAGCTCTCACATTTGCTTGTTCTGGACCATGTTCAGTGTGGTGCATACGAAAACACCAAACTATACAGCATGGTGTTTATTCCATATACATACATGTGGACGGGCGTAGACTTAACACGTCATTTGAAACATGACTTTACTGCAAGAATTAATTGTCTCTTTTGGGGCACTTAACAAAACAATTCATGCTTTATTGCCATATCTCTGTAAAATAAACAGCATACCTTTATTCAAAAATGTGTATGTTTTTTCCTGTCACACACTAAAGGAATGAGGGGTATACAGAATGACTTTTTGGAGCAATCAAGCATTGTTTCAATACGTTTCAAGGGTACCAGCAAACTTGTCTGTGTCTGTATATTCAAGTTAAGAAGAGGAAAAAGCTATATAAGTACAGTTAATGTACTTGTAGTACTTAAAGTTAAGGTTATCATAAAACAATGCACATTTAAGATTACATCCAACTTTAAAAGACTGTGCCTTTTGGACAAATAATAGAGAGAAACTAACTTGCATTAATGGTTCTACACTGAATAAAAACAAGAAAGATCTGAAAGTACAGTAGAAATATGACTAAAAGGAACCATCTTTCAAGAACATTTCTAAGGCAGCAAAGCCAAAATGAATAAAAAGAGAAATTTTATTGAAAGGATAAACCAACAGAAAATCTACCAGTGCCGAGAGAAGGCGAAGAGACGGCACAAAGATACCAATCTGAGCAGAAAAACAAAAATACAAATGTGGGTCTACAACATACAGATGGAACCCAATATAAAAGTTGTGCAAAAATCCCCCTAAAGGGGGGGATCGTTCAAATGAATGATACCCTAATCGTGTGTCATTCATTTGAAAGTAAAATCCTGAGCTTAGGTCAGTGGCCTGGTCAATTAATGTGACAGAAATAGCAACCACCCATTTAGCCCTCTCCCAACCATGATCTATGATATACATCAAGCAGTGTCAGATACTTCTGGGAATATCTTTTGGTTAGACTGCTGCCACAGCCGATGTATAAATGTCTCCAGCCGTCTTTTTTCTAACATCCCTTCTCCATTTTTTTTCCCAGCGTCTGACTCCAATAATAAGCACATTAATACCTGTAACTTTGTTCTCATATATTGTTGGGCTTATATGTATGTGACCTTTGTAGGTAATCCTGCTGTAGCACCAAATTGTGCAGCAGTAAAAGAAGTCACTATCGCATCGAACTTGCACATTGTAAAATGTCAAAGTCTGGAAGAACTTTTTTTTTTTTTTTAATCTCACAGTGTGTGTTAGGGTAAAGACAGTGAATTTAATATTATCTAGGTGTAAAATGCAGGTACATTACGCACCAAACACCAAAACCAGTGAGTTGGAAAGGTTACAGAAAAATATATACAAAGAAACCCAAAGTCAAAAAAAGAATGACAAGGACAAAAAAAAAAAAAGAATAAGGACACTATGAAACTTTCAAATACAAACTGAAAACAGGGTCTGGCTTGCCAACCAGATATTGTGATGGTGGAATAAAAAGGAAAATTTCAAACATTTTCAAATGTCACTGGTATCAAACAAATGAATTAGAAGAAAAGTTGATTAGTAAGATCTCATTCACGCTCTAAAAGTAGCTCCAGTAGATCCCAAAGAATCTATTTTTACCTGCAATGTAAAATATTTCCATCATGGCTTCTTTCCAGAAGAGAATAGTCATAGGAACAACAATTATTCTGCTGAATCCTAAAAAGAACCTCACCTTGAAGGTCAACGGGCCACACGGGGAGAGCATGTGTGCCGTTGTCGCACTGTAATTTGGCGAGATAAAATTATTGTGTCTGAGCCGTTAAACTCTTTTTATGACCAATCTAGACGCATCTGTCAGCATGAAGGACACACCTACAGATAAAATGTGATAAAATGTCTCTCATACAGCCACACGAAAGTGCAATAGTATGGAAAAAGAAGCATAATAAATAAAATCTACTCTTTATGGGCATCACTACCATTCCATAAATTATCCAGTGCAGTAAATTAACAGTTTATCTCATTGCAACCGCATACTTCATGTATTTTATTGGGATTAAATGTGTTATACCAACACAACTGCAGAATAAAAAGTAAAGGATTCATGTGTTTCAAATTGAAAAAGACTAAAAAGTGTGCCACGCATTTATCCTCTTCAGAAGTCGTCTACTTGGAAGTAGAGACCACTTGTGTGTACTGCATCCTCAGGATAAAAACAGCTGTTCAGAGAAGACTTCAGAGTTTGGTAGAAAACCTTGAAGAACAAACAGTATCATAAAGACGGGGGGGAAAAAAAGAGAATGCCCTCTGACTAAAAATAAAATCAATCTTTTTGGTTTAGATGAAAAACACTATATCCCCTTTCAGGTCAACTTGATGTTTCATTACGAATCACGATTGCCTGAAATGTCTTTAAAAACAATCTGATGTTGAAATTTTTCCACTAATATCATGCACCTTATCCACCTTGGGTGCTAGTAAAAACCTGTGAGCACCATCAACTATAAGAGGGTAACTTGGGTTTAAAGTAAAAATAACAAGCAAAGACAGCAGGACTGCCGGTTCAGTCTGACCAGTGTCCACCCATCTGATTGCAGAAAAAGGGAGATCAGCTGAATCTGGCTCTGGATGGTGGGCAGCAGCATCACGTGCAATTATGTCACTGAAAAAGTTTTGAACAGTGTGAAGACAGAGCTAAATGCTGCTGGAACCCCCAACGGGAAACGACCCACAGATGAAAGCTGAGTTGAAAGCGATGCCCGTATCATTCTGCTGAAGCAGGACTATTGGCAGAAAGCTCAAAATGTCCATTATCTCAGCCGATTGCATTATATGACGTGAAAGGACAAAGTGATTCATAAGGGTTCATGTTGCTTGTCTATTGCAGAGCTGTGATACGAACAGGATATGTCTGTGACAGAGTGTTAGCACTGCAGCTCACATTAAGCACACAATCTCTACGTTGAAACATGGTGGTGGCAGCCTCATAATGTGGAGATGCTTTTCATCAGCTGGGACAGGGAACTGGTTGACTGTGAAATGACTAAATACGAGTGCCACCCTAGAAGAAATGGCTCTAACCCTGCAGCTAGAACGTAGGTGGAATGGCTCGACTCAAACTCGTCATCTTTTGCCCCCATTGAAGGCCAGACTTGCATCCAATTGAAAATCTCGAGTAAGACTTGAATATTGATATTTCCAGATGCTGTCCATTCATTCTGACTGAGCTTTAGCTATATCGCATAAAACATATAGTACTTTTAGTAGGGCTGCACCATATATCACACTTTATTGGACCCTCAGTGCTATTATACGCAACAGGCATACCACAATGAACTGCTTAGAGTGCAATAAATTACAGTTAATTATTCAGATACGATGAATTGAGGTTGTTTGTCTCTGTAATGTATTGTGACACTTGGTTTTAAATGGAGCAGAGATTTTAAAGGGAAGAGGGCGGTAACATCATTAAAAATGTGCAATTAAGATATTGCAAAGCCAAAACAGCAAGATGTCAGTCAGAAACTACTTTTTAAATAAAACCTTGTTGTTGAGATACAAATCACGTTTTATCCAGAAGGTTCACAGAATCATTGTGGGATAATGTTTGCTTTTAGCCCTAAACAAAGTCATTAGGCAATTAATTTGCTTATTGCATATTAATTTATTTTTTACTCGCTCTGGCCTGTGCAGTTCTCATGCGGCCCTAAACTGATTAAAGTCATGGCCCACAAAGGTTGCAGCTGTAATTTCAGTAAAAGTTAGCTTTGTTAAATGAATCAGGAGTCTTGAATTCTTATGGAAGTCGCACTTTTTTTTTCAAAATTCAGTTTCCCAGTCCGCACAGTGGCACAGTTGGTAAAACTGTTGCTTTGAAGCAAGAAGGGCCTTGAGGTTTGAGGTTGAGGTTTTTCTGCATGGAGTTTGTATGTTCTCCCTTTGCATGTGCCGCTTCTCTCTGGGTACTCTGGATTCCTCCCACAGTTCAAAAACATGACTGGTGAATGAATTAATGTGCGTGCGTGTGTGTATCTGTGTGCGCATTGTTGTTTGTCCTGTATGTGTCTATGAGTGCTGGAGAGCCCCATGTGACCTGCAGTTCACAATCAGGAACGCCATTGTGTTGCTCTAACACACAAAATTCTAATAACGTACATGGCAAAACACGCACAAGTTCAAAAGATGTGGCAAGTTTTGAAAATGTATTAGCTTTAAAAGTGACAGGGATTCAAATCAATATACAATCTGAATTTTATTGCCCTCCGTGACGTGTTGGAGCAGATTCAGAGTCTAAAATTCATAGGGAGATGTACCGTGGAGAGAGCTGCAAGGAGACTTGTTAACAGCAAGGGGAAATCAGATCGGGGATAATGGGTTATACGAGCTGGAAAGAGCTGCCAGAGCACAGCCAGGAGGGGGTGGCACTTGTTCAGTTGGAAGATTAAGCTAATGTCTCATTAGTAGGCAAATCTAAAACTGACCTCAGATCACCATTTAGAAATGACCTCCGTCCAGTCCGTTCTAATGGCTTTCGCATAGACACGGTTCCTCCACACAGTTTAATTATCCCTCTTTCGTCTATAAATAAAAATAAAAAAAGACTAATTGTTGGATGTGCGCTCATCCTCTGCTTACATTTGATTTCACTTGACCCATCTGCTGCTTTTATGGTGGCCATCTCCTTCCTGTAAATGCATTCAGTCTTGACTCAATTAGGCATGCAAAGCGATGCAAATGTAAACAACTCAAAAGACGAAGTTTAGTGCAGAGATCAATCTGTAGTTGCTTGAGCTGTTCTATTTGGACATTTTGTTTCATTTAAGATGATTGCAAATGTGACCAAAATGTCGGCACTTTGGGTTTCTGCAAATACACATTAAAGGACACGTGTACAAAGATACTGAGGTGATAAATTTTCATAGCCTCTGTTGATCAGAAAATCTAAAACTGACCTCAGCTACAACCTGCCAAAGCTAGGGGGGAAATCAGAGCGGGAATATATCATCCTGTCAAAGCTACAGAGCTGGAAAATAGCACACTATATGTAGTGGATTTTAAAAGCATTATTATCACCAAATTATAACTACAAACATAGTTTGTTGGCAAGTTTTAGAAAAAAATGCTTATTTAATCTTTCTATTAACTCTGACCATATTTTTTGTCCCTTCAAAAACATCCCCACAGCATGATATTGCCAACACTGTGTTACAGAGTGGTGATGGTGTGTTCAGGGTGCTGCACAGAGTTAGTTTTTTGTCAAAATAGGCTTTAGCATTTTATACATATAATTTGGTCTGATCTGAAAATTACACTTTCTTGTCCAAGTTTCTGTCTTCATGATTTCGGGCAAACTGCAACTTCTGATGGCCTCGTTTAAGCAATTGCTTTCACCGAACCACTCGTCCATAAGGCCTAGATTTGTGTGTACAACTAATAATTATCATGTCAAGTGTCTTCGTCTACAGCTGTGAATCTTTGCAGTTCCTCTGGAGTTACCATAAGGTTCTTGCTCTTTTCTAATTTATAGTCTCCGTTTGCATTGTTTTGTTGGCTGGTCCTGATCTGGAAGGTTTGCAGTTGTGCTATTGTCTTTATTCTTTATTTCAGATTGTGGATTAAATAGTGGAAACTGCTTTAAAGCTTTCCATATCTTTGTCCTGGACCTGTCTGATGCGCTATGGCCACCGTGATGACGTGTATTCCTTAACGATCTCTAACAAACATTTGAGGCTTTAGCAGAAAAGCTAGATAGTCCAGTAGGATTAACAGACTTTAGTTTCTGTGTAAATAACTCTGGGTGCAGAGGATTGTGCTTAAGGGCAAAAGAGTAGAAAGGGCTAAATAGAGACGCAAACTTCACTATTCAGATGTTATTTGTAGAATAAAAATCAAAGCCATATGTCTTTCCCTTTAACTTTCACAATTGTGTGCTACTACATGTTGGTATGTCACATAAAATTACAGTGAAATACACCAAAGTCTGTGGTTGTAATGTGACAAAACATGATAAAGTTAAATGGATATTAATATTTTCGCTGCATGCAACTAAATTGAATCAAAGTAATTATAATGTATGATGTTAAATGTGTTGGATGTACATGTGATTATTATTGTTGTATCAATGTTTCTATGGCTGTTGAGTCCTTTGGAGTTTGTAAATGACGATGAGTGGCAGATCTGTTTGCAACATTTGTTCCCTCCGTATTTCTGTCCCGCATCTGTCTTCTCTCTTCTTTTTCTGTCCTCTGTGTAGTTTTCTTTTTAGCTAATTTCTCCCCGTTCCCCGACCCATCGTTTATGCTTCCATACTTACATCCCCCACCATATTTTTCTGTGGATGACCTCACCAGGCCAGGCCTAACAATTAGCTCAGCCACCTCCTCCTCTTTGCAGCCTCTGATGATGAGGAAGCCTCTGCTGCGACACTGATCCCGAGTCTGCAGACAAAGCATGGGAATGAAACACAGCCTCTGCAAAGACCCAACAGCCAGACTGATACTGAACCTGTACAGAGACTCTTGTTTTGTTTTGTTTATTTATATGTTGCTTTTTCCCATTGTATGTTACTTTTAATGGTTTCGTCTGGAGTCACTGTTTCACTTTGAAGTGGTTTGCTCTGCAGTGACACTGCCACAGCGCATAGAAGAAAAGCAGGATCAGGAGTCGCCTGGGTTGTGTTGCTTTACCTGCCTCAAGAGAAAAGTCTCAGTTGGACGATAAATGAGCAAGCGTTTCTGTAGCATCTTTTAACTTTTGACATTTGACTGCACAATGCCATCCAAGTGTGGAGCAGCATTTTCATTCCAGATTCTTAGCGTGAGTCTTTAGGTCAAGGTATTCACTGTTATATTATTGGTTTCACCCCTGAGTTAAACCTAATAATTATGTGTAAAAAGTCTTTGGGAAAAAAAAAAAAGTGTTATATTTCAAGAGAAAGTATGCAAAGTGAGTTTACAGGACAGTGTCCTTCCTCTGGTGTGCATCCTTCACCTTGTGATGCAACTCTCCTTCCATCTTCATTTTTCTGCTCTGTCACTCTGTAAATCCACTCAGTCATGCCTGATCAGTCGACTTGCCTCTTCTGTTTTGAAGACAAGGTTTGAAAAGACACACCAAAGTGAAAGTAACTGCAAGAAAACATAAGTTTATGCTAATTAAAATGTGTTTGACCAAACGGGGGGGGCATTGTTAAAAATATATATACCATAATTTATGTCTTAACGTAAATCTTATATTGTACTTTTCTGGTACTGATACATTTTTTGAAATGCTACTTTAAAGAAGACGTCACAAATGTTTATATGTTTAAATATTCTGTTGTGTTACACTTCATAGCCATAGATGTACTCCAACATGTGTACTTATGAATAGATGAACATTCCTTAACAGAGTGGATAATATGGCATAAGACACATCGTAGATGGCACAAAAATTGTCCTAATATTTTTGATTATTTGTTTTTATGTGTAATCATACTTTTTTTTCTAAATATATTCCAGCAAATACGGTACTATATATATATATATATATATATATATATATATATATATATTTATTTTTTGGGAACGATTACAATGTAAGAACATGTTTGATTGCTAGAGTAAAGCTTCAACTTGCTTGGTGCCCAATGTTTTCAGGTAAAACACATAATTTACACTGATTGAAAAATTCATTAAGAGATGGAATATAAAATGACACAGCAATGATGTGTTGCTACATCAATTGACTGTAAGTGACCTTTATTTACATTCTTTCTCTGTTGCTGTTCTTCGTTTGGTATTCTCAACCACAGAACTGACAATTGATGTAAAAGAAACACACTTCTTCCTGTCTTTAATAACCAAGAGAAACATGTTTTTTTCCCCCCAAATAAATTCTTCAAATGCCATGAAACGCCAAAAAGCATCCTACCCGACAAATTTCAGAACCTTATCAGTTCATCACACTGCAGAGAATATCCTCAGTGCTGTAAAAGAAAAGCACAATCTTACAATTTTCTGCTTAAGACTCACTTAAACACCACTCCTGCTAAGTGTGTTGCAGTTTTCAATGTAAAAAAAAATTAGATTCCTTTGTTTTAAAATTCAAGTCTTTTTTGGCTACATGACCAGCAGACAATGAGGTTGTCAAAATGGGCAAATACGGAGAGATTATATTCCATAATTATAGTAATTGTATAATAAAGCGAGCGCATTGAGAACTTCACTGGCTGAAGCTGTAACTGACTGAATGCCTGGCATGCTCCTCTCTGCTTATCTGCATAAATGTCTCCAAGGCAAATTAAATATCCTGGCAAATCGAAACAGTTTAACATGACAATCTTTTTAAAATGCTGAATTGATGGAGGGTCTGTTCTGGTTGGCAGGTTGAATGAATAGCTGGACAGAGGCGGTTTTGCTGTTTACTGACTAGCCAACTGGATTGGATAACAAGTTCTATCTGTCTTTTTGGCTCCAGTCAGAGTTTGTTTCATGTCTTATCAGCCCCAACCATTTGCTTCTACAAAGCTTGGTTCCCTTTTTAACTCTACGATTTTCCTCCTAAGGTATGTTTTTAGCCCACCCTCTGCTTTGTTTCCTTTTTCTTCCTTTCTCTGTATGTTTTTATATACATATGTTCTTCCTCCAAGCTGCTGTGCAATACAAGTTCTCTTACTTTCTCCCTTTTGTTTTTGCATTCCCTGGAGTAATCTTTTTTTTTTTGTTAGCTTTTTTTTTTTTGGAGGAAAGCATTGACCACCCTGCACCGTTTGAAAAGCACACCCATAATCTATCTTTTCCAATGTCCTCTTTCAAGCTTTTGACCTCATTACTTCTAATCTTGCTGCCTCTTTTCTCTGCTTACTTGAGGCGTCTCCCCAAATCGTGATGCCACTTTGAAAGTCTCCCGCAGATCACATTTTTCCCTCCGAGGCATCTCAAACTGTAAATGCACAGCACAGCACTGATGCTCTTAGAAATGGTCCTGACTCCTACTTCCTGACTCCTACTTATACATTTTGTTTTCATTCTTCTCAATTTTTTAAATGTTATTATGCTTTAAATTTCAGTTTGCCTCAATTCCTGCCAATCTTCGACTCAGCTCTAAACATCATATACAGCCTCATATTTGAAATTGACCAACTTGTACCTCGAATGCACGCTTTCCACATCTGGTCCATCTCCACATTGTGTTGGGATCCATTCTTTTCCTTACCCGATCAGACCCACTGTAGGACTTTTTATTCTTTTGCATTTTCCAAACACACCAAGATGTGTCATCAGACATTACAGCGTCCCAGTTATACCTCTTTTTCTAAATGAATTATTTGTTGGTTCAGATTGTGTTTAACATTTTGCTTTGCTTGTTCATATTTGTTGAATTAGTGTTTGCAGTGGAGTCTAGTTATTTACAACACTTTACCAACATTTGAGCTTTAAAATATCAAATAATAAAATAAAAAAAATGTTAGGCAGTATACAATCCTGTTATATTTTTCGCATTCAAGATAAGAGTTTGAGTTCTGCTCATTATCCCTAGAGTGGTGCTGATGGCTCTGCAGATCTGTTAAAGGGAATTAATTGTTTTGTTGGTCATTGACATTATGATTCATGTTGAGTCAATTAAATGAGCCCCAGGAATTTTTAATGTCTCTAATAATAGCATTTTTGCGGGGGAGGAGAGGAGGGGCTCTTTTCTGTGCGTTTTGACGTTAAGGGTAATAATTACTAAATTTAATGATGATGGCAATGTTGTTTTGGATAATTGTAGTAAATTGTTATAGGAAAATGACAATTTCCCTATGAAAAAGAAAGTCATAATTTAATTCTCACCTGAATAGAAATAAAGATTTGATTTAACAAACTATTTTCAACTGACTTACAGCTGGTTGCATTCATGGTTTCCTTCAGCCATTTACATGTAACTTTAGTTTTGAGATAAGTGTTTAATTTTAAAACTTAACCAGTAAAGCTTATGTGATCACTTAAATAAAGCATTGTGTCATTTTACTGTGCAATGTTAATATAACTTTTTTTTGTCAAATACTTGTATTACATGTAGCTTTCTATTCACTAAAGTAAGTACAAGATATAACATAACCTTCACTTACAGGGTGTACCCTGCATTTAGGGGAATATAAAGACACATACACATTGAATAAACCACACCAGGATCACATTTTTTCTAAATTTCTAAAAAAAAAATTAAAAAATTATTTCTGATTCAAGAAATTATTTTACCACTTTGGGCATTCATGTACTGTGTATTGATCTCTGAACCCAGTATGGTCATGTGACCCCTCAGAAAAAGAAAAAAAAAAAAGCAACAATAATATGAAGGCTAAAGTACCTTGCACTGTCCTAATGTAGCAACACATTTTAAATTTTGCAATATTTATCTCAATACTGACACAATATACCAAACAGGAACACATATGTTTGGTATGTTCACATCAGTGATGTCAAAGGACTTAATGTTTTACACAATGCACTATTTTTTCACATTTAGCCCGTGTATAACAGTTTTCTAGGTAAATAAAACATACATAAGTCAAGAAAAAATGTAACATAAGCTTTAAAATGTGTTGAGTGGCACTACGTAGAGTCCAGCAGAGGGTGATGGGACTCTCCTTGGTTTTGTAAACAATTATTTACAAACTGACCTGCAGAAGAGAAACATAAGTTGTTGTTTTGTTTTATTTTTTCCTGTTTTGAAGATTCTCCTGTAGACCCAGTGAAGATCTTTGTTGGGTTGTTTTACTGCTTGTTTGACCCCTTTTCAAGCATGTCAGTGGGTGATTCTTCTTTGATTAAACTGCTCTTGTGTGGAATGTGAACAATTTCCTGAATGAACTATTCAATCCGCAGCATGTTATCTTTTTCTGTGTGTTTTATTGCCCTCATAAACTGCTTCATGGTTTCAGAGTGTTGGGTATTGCAAAGGCCTGTTTGTTTAATTAGATGAGATTAGTCTCCTGATTAAAATGGGCTTGATAAGATTTTAATAGGCTTGCTTTCATGTGGATTACAGTGTGAACAGCCTCAAGCTTAGTGCCGTAACTCACTGCTTCTCAAAGATGCACTTGTCATTTACCAGACGGAGTCTTTACTCTTTAGAAAACACTTATAAGCAGTGATGTTTGTCTGCGTTTTTCTATTCCTTTAATCTTTAACCACATGCATAAAAAAATCTTCCACCTATTACTGCACATGTGGGCAGACATCTCTCTGTAGTTTTTTTTAATCTTTTTTTTTCGTTCATTTCTGTCTTCTCAGCTTCAGATTTGTGTTGAATCAGTGGAGAGTCTCAGTGGAATTATGCAAAATGGCATAAAGGCAAAAACAATGCATTAGAAGACAAGAACTAACGCCCTTTCCTGTGTCATTTTCTTTTAAAATATCACTTATTATGTTTATCTCAATGAAAAAGTCTGTCCCTTTTAGGATTTAATTGCAGCTGCTGTTGCCAACAAAGTGTTTGCAAACATGCACCCTTTTCCCCTTCACCTCTTTCCTCATTTTTCTTTTGCAATGTTAACATCCACGTCTTCATCTTTCTTAACTGTCTTTCCTCATGTGCACTCTTTACAACCAATTTTCTGGTCCTCTCTGCTGATGCGCTCCTCCAAACAGATGTCTTTCTCCCCTTATGCTGATCTTTTTTTAGGAGGGTCCGTATGTGATGCAGAAGAAGAACTGGGAGCTTTACGAAGGCAACGACCAGTATGAAGGATATTGTGTAGACCTGGCTTCAGAGATTGCCAAGCACATCGGAATCAAGTACAAGATCTCTATTGTTCCTGATGGAAAATATGGAGCCAGAGACCCAGAGACTAAAATATGGAATGGCATGGTGGGAGAGCTTGTGTATGGGGTAAGGATGGAAACAGGACAAGTATAAGCTGGATTCGTTCTTAGTCAACTAAAATGTATTGCGCTGCTGTTTGAATAAATTTCAGTTTCACAAATTCCATCTCAGCAAATTGGAACATCAGCGAAAAGTGAACAATTTTAAATTGCTATAGACAGAAAATTACATATATATTAAATAATACACTCCTGATGCACGTAATTTTGCATTTTGTTCACGTCTGATAGAGAATCAGAAATTCCATATTCATCCATAACACCAATAAAAAGTATTTCTAAGGCTATGTTAATGCAGCAGGAGTTGATGTTCAATTCTTGATGTTCTATTGTTGGAATCCAATTTTTGTGTGTGTGTTCATTCGTACTACTTAAAGATTCATTGGCAATTAGACTTTGAAGATTTCATGACATCAAAGCGTCATCTGTTAAGTCTGTAAACCAGTAGTGGTTGGATTGTGAAGTGATGGACTTCAGTGATCCAGACTTCTCTCTTAATTATAATTTTCAGTCATTAGTATGTCTTCTTGTGCAAATTATGATTCATATCTCCTGTCAAGGACATAAAAGTTGGCTGAAATGCAACATTGAACAACTTTCAACAATTGGATAGATAGTATTTCACATATCGTATCACATATCATGACCTTCCAAAAATACTGGCCTAAGTAATTTATTTTTTGGCAAGAAATTACTTGGGCCATTATTTTAGGAATGTGACGTTATAGAAATGGCTCAAATTAGTTTTTTTTGGGGGGGTTGAAAAGATCAGATCAATGGGATGATTCAGACAATTGTAAAAAATCGGATTCAGGTTGGATTTGCTCTTTAAACGTTGCCTAACTGACAAAAAGGAGACTTTATAATGGCCTATACAATAATGGGAAGACTGCTGACTTGTCTGTTGTCCAGCAGACTGCCATTGTCACCCTCCACAAGGAGGGAAGGCCACAAAAGGTCAATGCTAATCAAGCTTGCTGCCCACAGAGTGGGCCTAATAAACCCCACAGAGAATGTAGCGTTAGGAGGAAGATGAGAGATGCCAATGCAGAAGAGCAGAAGGAAACTACTAAAGCAACCTGGGCGTCCTTAACACCTCATCAGCACCACAAGCTTTGATTGCCTTTTTCTGAAGGACCCAGGCCAAGTTCTTAGCACATTTTTTATGCAGTAAATGCATTTAATTTTAAGAAGGATGGCATTTAGGCACTGGAAATCCTTTCTTATGGGTCCTATGTACAATTCTAATCTTCGGAGAATTAATTGAGATAAGTGTGCAGACGTTAGGAAGATGGCTCAGAAATCAACACCAGTATGGGACATCTCAATCATGATGATCTTGCACAGGTCCTATAGATTGCAGAGTTCCATCACATACCAGCAGAAAAAAATGCCAATAACTCTGATGCAGCACATAAACTTGTCTCAAGGCTTCCGTCTCCTTAGTAACCATGTTTGGTTCCCACAGAGATGCTGTGTCATGGAGTGGCTATTTATATACGGGGGATTTGCCAAGCTCATTAATTACGCCTTTGATTTCACATAGCTGCCTGAATGTCAACTTTACTGTCATGCAGCAGACAATGTCAGTTATTGTTTAGGGGAGTGAAGCACAGAAGGAGCTCCAGAACAGCGACTGAATCAATTACCCTCCACAACTTGTAGTGGAAGGTGACTCAAAACGGTTGCATTGATTTATCTGTTTTGAATCTCCCAAAAACACTCACTGTCCTTTAAAGAGACTCTCAAACCTACTCTAGCTCAAGTATACACACATTTTCTTGTGAATTAATGTTTACTTGTGGAGTTGAGTCTTTGGACTGACAGAAATGTGAGCAAATCGTGTTTGCCCTCCTTGGCTTTTCAATGTTGGGAATTCACAAAGATGGCAGTCTGCTCAATGTTTGCAGCTGTTTTCCTGTCTGTCTTGTCTTAGTGAATTAGTGCAACAAAATTCACAGAGACGTTGACGAAACACATGCAGATGTAAACATGACCATCAAAGCCTGCAGAGATACGTCAGAAGTTTGATTGAGTTTGCAGTTGTCCTCTCTTCAACCCATAACACGGACAGAGCAGAAGTGATCAGAGAAAATATTTTACTTTTTTTTGTTTTTTATGTAGCAATTTATTTGTGTGACTTCAAGTCCTGACAAAATTGAGCCCCTCTTCAATAACTGACAACAACTAAATAAAGAGGTGATGTGAATGCTTTTATTGTCCCACCCAAATCAACTCCACGTCGCACTTTCAGAGCAATCTGGCTATGTTGAAAAACACACCCAGCAGGTAGCTTTATTTTCTTTTCTTTTCAGGATTTTCTTTTTCTTTTGTGATCCAAATTTCACTATTTTTTGACAATTCAATGCTATTTGTATTCTTAGCACTTATTAAAAATAATTTTAATATTATTCCAAATTATCTAAGTAATAAATAATTGTATTAAATTAAAATATATATAAAGCATACATTTTTAAACATGCAAAAAAAAAAATGGGTGAACATTCGCTGAATGCATGTGAAATAATAAGTGTTGAAATGTGTGCAAACAGCTTAGAGAGAATCAGTTTTGTCAGTGTGGCTGTTTTTAGAGTGGACATGCCTTTGTGTCAAAGTTTAGAATTGGAAAA
This sequence comes from Poecilia formosa, assembly GCF_000485575.1. Classification (NCBI taxonomy): domain Eukaryota; kingdom Metazoa; phylum Chordata; class Actinopteri; order Cyprinodontiformes; family Poeciliidae; genus Poecilia; species Poecilia formosa. Next base: position 61,880 of record NW_006800094.1, on the reverse strand, counting down.
TTGTCCAATTTCCTGTTTGCACAGATTTAGAACCCACAAATAATTGAATTTAACTTATCTTGAACAGTTTTACTAAAAAATAAATAAAAAAGGTCCCTGATAGTTTGGCGGAACATTTTATGAGTTGTCCACTTACATGCACCCATTTTTTTTGCAAATGGCAGTTTTCATAGTCCATATTGTGAAGAATCCAGGTAAATTGAAGAGATTTAAAAAAGTCTAATGTAGCAAAAACTTCTATATTTAAATACATTATTGTCCTTTCATTCTGTGGCCTTTAGTCCTCAGTGGAAGTAGTAAGAAAATGCAGCTTTAATTATTCCTTTATCATGTAATAGAGAGGGGTGTAGAGCTCATTTTTGCATTCCCGGCTTTATATTTACTACAACCAAAAGTATTGGACTAAATTTGAATCATTTCCCAGAATAACAGCATTATCAGTCAATTTATTTTCTATTGTTACTTCAGCTGCTTAAGGGTCAAACCTTTGTTGAGTATTCAAGCATTGAAAATAGACTCTCATAGAAAATGAGAGTCTGTCAAAGGGCCTAAGAGTATTGTTTAAAAACTTTACACTTTTGCCCTGTAATCAATAAATGAATAAAGACTTAATACGCTTGTCAGTTTTGTTGAATGTTTAGAAGATTTGCTTTGTCTCATGTGGAGAATGGTTTGTCTTTTGCAGCAGTTTGTGGCTTATAATGCACATTAAACCAGTAGTCTGTCAGCCTGATAGTTAAAGACCATTTTAGACCAAATGATCCATGTTGATTCAGTGAAGTATAAAGTGAACTTCAGGCACAGAAAAATGGACAACATAAAGTTTAAAGTCATTATGTTTCATTGTTCATTTTCCGTTTTTTGTGTGAAAACAGTTTGGAAAATTGCAGCAATTCCAAGCTCCTTACTGTAGTCATAAAAACAATATTTCTCCTCCTGAAAATGCAATATTCACTGGGGGATTTTATACGATCAAAGTGGATCTTGTACACCAATATTGGTTATTTGGGCCAGAATGGCTTTTCATATCATTAATTATTATCACCATCTTCTATTTTGACTTTGGATACTTAGAAGACCTTTGTTCTGCAAGAGCAAGCATTGTTGTATGCAGATGCCAGTTAGACCTTGAGACTCATTTATATTCTGGATGTGTCCCTCTCCGGCCAACATACTGTATAAATTACTCCTGTGTCATTCTGGGTTGCCCTCTTCTTCCTCTATGTCTTTTTAGCCTCCTCTATTCCCTCATCTGCAATACCACGTCTGCCCTTCCTTTACTCTGTGTTCGCTGCACATTCCCTTCCATTTATCTGTATTATATGTAATCTCTGAGAAGTTAATTGTGCAATAATGTGACTGATATGAAGTCCCTGGCCCTTCCCTTCTTCTTTGCAGAAAGCAGAAATTGCCGTGGCCCCACTGACCATAACATTGGTGCGAGAAGAAGTGATTGATTTCTCTAAACCCTTCATGTCTCTTGGAATTTCCATCATGATCAAAAAGCCTCAGAAGTCCAAACCAGGTGTCTTCTCCTTCCTGGACCCACTGGCCTATGAGATATGGATGTGCATAGTGTTTGCTTATATTGGAGTCAGCGTTGTCTTGTTTTTGGTAAGTAATTCATAGAAACTGAGCTGAATTGCCAGACTGTAGCGCATGGGTTATTTAAGGCGTTGGATCGTAGATAAAAAAAGAAAGTTGTACATGAAAAACGGTTTATAATTCAGTTTGATTTCTAGACAGAATAAAGCGTTTTACTGCGGTCGTCTTTACAGTTTTACAGCTTATTTCTGTTTAACTCACTTAAATAAAAAAAAGCACAGGTTCACCAAAAGAGGACAATAAGTTGGTAAGGTGAGAATTTGGTATAAGCAACATAGGACCATGGGTCCATAGTTCACCTTATTATCTTGCTTAAAAAGTTCAGGTTGGTGCAGGTGGAATATTGGGGTTTTCTCGCAACGGTATTGTTGCTGTATCAATCTTCTGATGGCTTCTTCCTCTCAGTAAATGCACATTATCAAAAATTTAAAACCCTCTTGAGCTAAATGCTTTAATATGACGATGCTTTCACTGAAACCAGTGACCTCAGAAGTTACGATCTTATGTTATCTGGGTTGAAGCAAGAGTTGTTGATGTGTAGCTGACAAATCTGTTTAGCAAGTCTGTCTGCATCAAGTCAACATGAATCAAGATCTCAGAGGAATGTTTCTGACACCTTGTTGAACCTATCCTTAAATATCTGAAGCAGTTCTGAAGGAAAAAGGTGTCCAACTCAGTCCCAGCACGCTGTCATACCGTGATGGATATGAGTGCTTTTCAGGTACCGTCTTATTCAACAAATGAGAATATGGATTCTGATATCTCAGATATGAGGCTCATATCTGAGATAAAAAGCCCTTTTTGAAAATAACAAGCCTAGTATGATGTTGCCACCTCCGTGTCTGCTTGTTCAAGACATTTTTTTTATATATTAGCCAAAATTACATTCTCCAATGTTGGCTATAGTATTGAATATGTTGTTCAACAAAAACGTCTCCTCTTCAGTTACACCTTGATAACACATGGTAATCATCCCTCTTTTTTAATTGTGCTGTCACAGTTAAAAACACATGTAAATCATTACGTAATTCATCTGGTTAGAGTGAAAACTTTGATCCTAAAAATTAGCTGACACTTTTCTGCCTTCACTGTTCCAGGTAAGCCGCTTTAGTCCGTACGAGTGGCACGCAGAGGAACCAGAGGAGGGCGCCGCCGAGCAGGGCCCCACTGACCAGCCTCCAAATGAGTTTGGCATCTTTAACTCTCTGTGGTTTTCTTTGGGAGCCTTCATGCAACAAGGCTGTGACATCTCACCAAGGTTGGTGTGCTTGAAATTGTTAATGCGAATCTGATTGACTAAACAAAAGTTACTATTTAAGACCTAGCACCGAATTTGTGCTTGAGTGGCGGCCCCCCGATTTAATTGTCCAGTTTATGTTAATATTCCTTCTCAAAATAGAAAAGACACTTTAATCTTCAGTTTAAAGTTGGTTAAAAACTGTCTTGCTTCACAGGCGTTAAGCAAGCCCGAATTTCAACCACACTGTTCACGCTATATTTGAACAGGATGTAGCCTATGGGCTAAAAACAGTAACATTTTCAATGTATTTTTGGGGGAGTAAGTAAAGACTGGGCCTAAATAGACCCATCCAAGCACTGGATGTGTTTGACTGTTCAGTGTGATTCACCTTTCTCTCCACTTTCTTAGCTTCCACTGAGCTCATCTGACTCACCAACAAAACGTGTCCTACAGACACCGAAGACTTTCTAGACACAAACAAACACATGAAAACATGCTCCCACATGCAAACAACCCCTTCCCCCCCTAAAAGCGAGAACACCCTGCATACATTTCAGCAGCTGTGTTCGTACGGGTCCTATGCGGATGAAGATTTCGCAGAATGCTAGGTGTGTATGAATTTTTAATACGCCAAGGAGGAAGCAGAGTCCAGCTGTATTTTTAGAATATTTATACGAAGATAGCATTTTATAATTGATAACCTGAGAATGCAATTTAGTGAAATATTCATACCATGCTTCTTCAGGACCTTTAGGGAGCAGATCTGAGGAGAGAGGTAGCAGCAGGGAACACTTCACACCGTAACTAAACAAAATGCATTTCATAATCACACCGTTTCTGTATCACTCCCTATCCTGTAAAATAAATTACAGCAAATTAACAATGCGTATGGCAAATTGACCACTATTTCTTTACACAAACCTATTAGTTATGTAAATATAAAATGTTACTAAAAGTACTTTGTGATGACAAGATTAATTGCCTCATCACCAATGTCATAACCGAGTGGCACATAGATTTCTGAATGAAGTTATGCAATCCAGATGGATCTCCTTAAAAGTAGTCGGAACATTTACTTTATTCGGGCCATTAATGTCACCACTGGGTCTGTGAAGGTCACACGGGTTGCTGGTGATGCCTTCCTTTTAGTTAATATTGGGTTTATTGTGACGTGATGATTCAAAAACGTCACCAACAATGACATTGTTTTGGTCATGTGTCGAGGTGTGAATAGCTCTGAAACTACTTGAGGAGACAAGTCAGTGCTGCCCGGTAGAATATAGAGTATTAAAGCATGTTGTTCTGTGTTTTGGATTCTTTCGGTCTTTTCTCAAACCAGCCGTCTTTCCAGTTAAAATTATGTTCACTGCTATCTTCAAAAGATTGTCCCGTCCCTCGGTGCACATTAACAGCCAAAACTTCACGCAGTAAGTTTGTCCTGCTAAAATGCCACTCTGCAGAGTGTGTGTCTGGATGTTTTATTGTAAAGGTGAACCCGGGTTAAATAGTATGTTTGGATCGTCAGGTGACAACAATCCAAACGACTCGTGTTACCTTAAAGGCACCATCTGTGACCGTAACAGTCTTATTAGAGTGTTTGTTCTGAAACTTTCAGCTCATGTTTGGAACTGAAAAGGCCTTTTACTGAAAGATAAAATGTCTTTTAAGAAACATTTGAGGATTCGGGCTTCAACTTCACCTCTAAATTCCTCAAACCTAAGTCTAACTAAGCATCGGTGTGCTGTGTTGTACAAACTAGTCTGATATTTAAAGGCCCCACTTTACAACTTCCAGGACTAAAAGGATATGCTGCTAACATTTTGGACCCAGATGCCACGCTACATCTTAAACGGTTTAGTGGAGTCCAAACCTTGAGGCTTCAAAGCCGTTTATGGCAGCAAAAGTGGGACCAAGATAATATTTGATATAATTTCATTCCTGGCTGCTTTATACTCATTTGGAGTCTTTAGCTCCTTATCAGATTCTCGTTTTGTTAACTCTGTTACATATCCTCTGATCTCAGTTAATGTCTCTGTGTATGTTTTGCTTGTATTACCGCTGTTTTAAACTTTGTTCACTGTTTTTGTCTGCCGTTTACATGTACATCATTGTTTTTATTAAAAAAAACAAAAAAAACTATTTGGACCCAATGCTGCCGGCCTATCCACTGCCTACATTTGGGTCTCATAAAAGTACAACTAACGATGACTCCGTTTTCAGTGTCAACAATCATTAATCCTTTTTTCTTTTATTCTTTTCAGCAGTGTGTCCGAGAAATGCACAGAATGTTCAAAAATGTTATTAAAGATTCCCTTTTCTTTATTTTTTCCAAAGCTAGATTATACCAAACATTGCTCAGTCATTTCCACTGGATCTTCATTAGCATTTCTTTATTGAGTAAAGAACAAACAATTTTCCAGCAGCTGCACAAACTTTGCTTTCTTCTTCCTCCTCTTTTGCTCTCATCCATCTCCTTCACAGTCCTGACACCTGTCGTCTCTCTCCTCTCCCCACTTCACTGAGACTGACAGGCCAATTCTAACCTCAGCACACTAAATGAAGCACACTTACATCTGCTGCAGGCGCACGCACACACACACACACACACACACACACNTCGCAGTCCTGACACCTGTCGTCTCTCTCCTCTCCCCACTTCACTGAGACTGACAGGCCAATTCTTAACCTCAGCACACTCACATCTGCTGCAGGCACACACACACACACACACACACACACACACACACACACTCACATAAGTTGCATACACGGACACATTTAACAAAACCACACAGAAGAAAACGCCCACTGCTCAGTTTCACAACTTTTCAGTAGGCTCATGTGCACTTCCCTGTGACTTAAAGGCCCTGTTCATAAGCTACAGCTGTCACTGCGATAATGTGATACTTAACATGAAGCCAGCGTTCATCATATAAATCACAGAGCTCTGTCAGTTCCAGTACAGCCCTACTCTTGCATAGCCTGGGATTACTGCGGTCTTAAATGCCAGATTACGTTCTGACAATGAGAAGTCTGTCACTTCCATGTTTGTCCTTCCCTTTTTTTTATCCACTTGGCTTTTTAAATGAGGCAGGATGTTTCAATGTAAATTAAAGTCTAAGATGTCTCCTTTAGAGTGACGGCTCGTATGATTTATCTTGTGGAGTCGGTGTGGATGTTTAATATATAACAAGCCCCAGGAGATAAACCGTATTGGTTCAACTGATATCAAAGCTGCGTTTAGCAACGTGGCTCTGCTCCCAGGATAGTGGAAGCATGCACTGGTGGAAGCGTGCAGCGCTTTTTTTATTTGGATGGGAAACTGTCTTCCTACAAACATATTACAACTATTCAAATTGTTTATTGATCGGAAGACTTACTAGTCCCAGAATGCACTTGTGTTGTCAGGAATAGTGGAACATTATAGAGCACTACATACACTACTGGCTTTTTTTTTTTCTAGCAACGTCCCTCTTCTTGCTAACATTTGAAGACTGGATTTTTAGTATGCATCACTTCTTGTCATGTCAACGGATTCTCCCACTCGAGCCATCGATTTCTACCCTGCTCTAGAGTTACCTTGGACTCTGATTAATGATCTCCTTTTGAGGCTTAGGTGGACAGTCATGTCTCGATAGGTTTACATTAATGTCATACTTTTTTTTGCCATTTTGGAGGAGTATTGTGCTGCGTGAAAGGTTCAAAGCTTTGAAAAAAACATGAGACCATTTCAAACTGCAAGACGTCTCCTCACTGCCAGGGAGGCAGACATACTCTTTTCATTTTCTCTGCCAAGACCACCTTAATGGCTTGAAGCAAATTGCAAGCAAGATTTCTTCTTGTCATTGTTAAATAAGCATCATATTTAAGAGGCAAATTTCTAATGGTCATCTTTTTGGGAGAATGTTCTTTTTGAAGAAGAGGATCTGTTCAGTTCCTCCATCTGCAGATTGCGTCTCTGATTATTGCCTGGTTTGTAGGACACGTTACAAAATTATATGAATTAATGTGTTTTTTTCCAAGTGTGGTCTATCAAGAATTAGAAACAAAAAGGCACCAGTACTCAAGACAAGAGCTTAAAAGTCACTGTGACACAGTCAGTGACAGAACACTTGTTGTCCTTTGCAAGCTGCTGAAGCATTTTTGAGCAAACAGAAGTGGAATTAGCTCCTCTTTCATTGATTCTGTGCTTTCTATGAGAAGCTAGCTGCGTTTTGATCTTACTAGAGTTCGCAGTCACTTTCCCTCTTGTGCCTTTGATGGTCCATGCATACACACACACACACACACACACACACACACACACACACACACACACACACACATGCACCCACACACACATGCATTCAACAGCAGCACACGATTCTTCACTTTCCCCTGATAACAGTGGTGGAAAAAGACTCCAAGGAAAGAGATGTAATCAAAGGGAAAATTGACTGGTTTTATGCAGATCGCAAAGATTAGAGGTTTCTGATAGCTTTCACTTTCAGCTTTGACTTTGTGGATTTTTTTTTGTTTTGTTTGTTTTGGTCTGAGTTGCTGCTGCTTCACTAAGCCACACAGTATGTTTGTATGTCTGTTACCCTTTTCTGAGCTCACCAAAGCAGATGAGGGCATGTGTTTCATGAAGAGGCATAAAACTACATGGTAAAAACGAGAATATGTTGGCCTTTTAGGCTTACAAGTAGTGTTTTTTTTGTTTTTTTTAATGGGAGTGTATGAATGATTTTGACAGGGAGGTTAGCTTTTAGATCAGGGATTCTCAAAATCTCAAGTATGATTCCCACTGTGGAAAAAAAAACAAAAAACTTCCAGGACAATACTGAGCAAATCTGTTTTTGACAAGCTTTGCAACTCCGAAACCAAGAACATTACCAGTTATGGCATTGTTTTCTTAGACCTAAGCAGCAGAGGTCTTTGAAATGTATTGTAATGAATATTCAAATTTTATGAGAAACTCTTAAGTTTCGTATGTATGCTTGAATCAGGAAGTGAAACTGATATCTTGCACTCCTTTCCAATTAATTGGGCAAACAATTTTCTGACACTGGTAGCATTTCGCATCCTTGATTCATATATTCTTACATTATTCAGAATGACACCATAAATCTGTGGCATACATGCCTATTATTTTAATTTAAGGCAGTAACGAACGTGGTGTAGCAATCATCTCTTAATCTGAGGTGGGGTTCATTAGTGAAACCCAGTAAAAGCCAACCTAATCTTATGTTTCACTTTTAGGACAGCACATAATAGGGATATGTTATATTTTACTGGCATACTTAAAGGGCATTGTTGTTTTTTTTTTTTTGTTTTTTTTTATTTTCATTCTCATTAAGCTTTAAAAAAATCTGCTTAAAACCAAATCTACTCAAAGTATTTTATGTGCTGCCAATGAATCAAACATTTTTATTTCAGAAAATATTAAAAAGCCTGGCTCATTTGATATATTGCTGCAGAAAGGAAGTAAAACTGGCATCCAGACTTTAGGCGTAAATTCGTGTGATGGATGAGCCTTGGAGGCACAATGCTCTTGAGATTATAGCCTTTGAAAAGGAGCCATGTCATGCATATCATAATGTCATATCATTTTTCTATCTCCTCAGTTCATTTCCTCTAATCCCCCAGTCCCTTGTTCACCTTTGCAAGCAGGTAAAATCACAATGTCAAACCTTACATAGGCTCCAGTCTCACAAACTTTATCACAAGTTAGATAGTAGGCTCTATTTAGCTCTAAAATTCAGTGCTGCTTTAAAAGATATAATGAGCGCACAATTGCTACATTTGCTCACAATGTCTAAATAGAACAGAAATATCAAATAAAATTGTATTTTTATTTGAATAACTTAAACACACTATCATACTGGATAACAATCTTCAGATATCATAAAGTAGTATTGCAGGCTTCAACGCAAAACTGTGATAATGGAGTTTTACCATCAAATGATCTCTTTACTAAAACCCTGAATCTTCTAGGAGGTAAAAAAAAAAATGTGCTGTCGAGCCTCGGAACGAGTTGAATTGAGTGGGAAAGAAATTCAAACCAATTTCTCCCTCTAGATTTCTCTGACAGATCCCTGGCAATGAAACGAATGAGAATGGTCCATTGAAAAGCACATAGGGTGAGTATTGAGAATGCAGCTTAATGAGATTCTCTCTGACCCGGCTGCAGGAGTCTGCCACTTTCTACTCAACTTTCAAACTATTGAACGCTGCTAAGGGAATAGGAGTTTTATAGATTCCTTATCTCCCCTTAAATATAAGAACCGGTAAAGGATCTTACTCCTGTTCATTGTGTCATGATGAGTTGCAATATTCACAACCACATCCACCTGTTTTCCTTAATCTCTTATTTCAGTTTTCCTTTGTTATCAAAGTATCATGGGATGGATTTTCTTACTTCACCGTCTTAAGGGTTTGTACTACTTTTTGCTCAGCGCGCAGCAAATTGTGTCATTAAATAGTTGTTTGTCATTGGGTGTTTGACGGACACCACTATGCGGTCAGGGATTGTGCTCTACATCATTGCTTTATTTTACACTTTCCCTGGAAGTGGAGAGGCTGTTTCTTTGATCATATGAATGCTAAATTTGACATTTACAGAGAATTTACGAGGGAACAAAGATAACAATTCAGGCTTTTCAGAAGACCCCAAACAAATGAGCTCTACTTTTTTTTATTTTGTTTTTTTAGCTTTCTTTGCTCTTTCTGTCACAAATTACTGGGGTAGATTGGGTGTTCATGACCTTTTTAAGCCTACACTGATAAGGTATTGTTTAATTCTGCTTGTTTCATAGTAGTGTATGTGCCGGTTCGCCATTGTTTGTATGTGTGTTAAGTTACTATCACAGGTCCATTGGTATTCAGGGTGGGTCCCTCCCTCTGTGCTGCAGTCATCTCTGCAGTCTTCAAGATACAGCATCAAACACACCCTCATGCACCTCTACACTTATTTTTTTATTTTTGATCTATGCTTCCGTTTTTGTTTTTGTCGGGGTTTTTTTATTCAACTCAAATGTTTGCTCTTTCAAATTTACATTTCTTCACCGATTTACCATGCGTACATATTGCAGCGCCAATGCCTGCATGCAGGAAAGTGACAACATTTTATCTGTCCTGCAAACACAGCACATCGTTCTTCGTGCACTTTTCTGTTCTCGTGCCTCTCCATGATGTGATGGCTGTCGTCGGAAATGAGAACATTCACCCATATTGACCTCGCATTACCACGGTGACCTTGATAAAACCACCAACCTGTCAACTCTTGTTCCACGTGCTTCGAAATGATCAGGGCATTTGACCAGGGTGATAACTGTCACCCTGGTCAAATGCAAAGGCGGACAGGCAAAATGACAAATAAGCAGAATAAAAAATATTGTTCCAAAAGTTTATGAAATTGAAGAAAGCCTACAGACTCTGAGAGACCCATTTGTTTGGAGAATGAGAAGTGGGAAACTGATCGCAACCTAATATTATTCTCAGGAGGGCTGGCCGTGTCTATGAACATCTGAAATTACAGCCTTCTGCCTTTGAGGGCTTCTGTGTGTATTCTGGGGTATGTCAGCAACTTGCTTAGGAGCAATTATGCACTTGTGAAGTATGTGTGTTAGTATTTTTAAGCATCATGTGACAGGATGGAGGAAATGTGTGTGTTAAATACTTAATGGGAGCAGGAGCTCCTGCTACTGGCACAAGTAGCTAACTGGAGAATTGACTAAGTAATAAATATTAGGCCTCAAGGTCACTGACTGAAAACCTGCAGCTCATATTGACTCATTTCATTTATGATTTACCTTCTGCATTAATCTCCTGAGCCTTTCCTGGTGACTGATCACTGCTGTTATTTCCATATTTGCCCTCCAGCTACTAATCTTTAATCTGTTAATCATCTTTTCCAACTAAGTCTGTTTGCTTCCTTCTCCTCAATCGAGCTTGATTTGTTGGAAAGTGCTTTAGCTTGTTTGAATCAATTTCATCAGTTCGCCTTATTTCGCATCAGTGGTTGTTGTAAAGGGAAAACAGAAAATGGAAGCAGCCAAGAAGAGTGAGAGGATTTTCCTTCAGCCTTTCTGAGTTATCATCATTCACATGTTTGTGCTTTTCCAATAACAGTAGTGAAACTTAATACATGTGTGTTGACTATTGATCTCTAACATAATTTTTTTTTCTGTCCGTTGCCCAACTACACTGGTCATCCCACACCAAATAAGTCTAATGTTGAATGAATTAAACCTGTAAATGGAAATTTTACCAATTGCATAAAACAAGAATACAAGATGTTCAATATTTACAGTTACAAAAAAATAAACATGGCAAAAAATATCTAAAGCTAAACAATATCGCCGAAGAACAGAAGGTAAACGCATATAACGAGAGGAGAGATTTGACGCATATAACGAGAGGAGAGATTTGAAATGTTACACAGCAAATTCGGAAGTGTCAGATTTCCAGTGCAGGTGTTGTATGTTAAAAATACAGTGTTAATTCCACAACATGAGTGTTAGTTTCCCTAACACTCACTAAAGAGGTCCAAAGAGTTAAACAAAAAGCAATCCAGTCCAGTGTTGATTTCTAAGTCAACACTCAGTCTGAGCTCCTCCCACAATTGTAACATATTTGTGACATCACATCAGGGAAGGAGCAACAGGCCCCTGGCCTGGACCTACAAGGGGACCACATGGGAGGTAGAACAAGCTTTCAGGGATCCAAATTTTCTTTATAACATCTGATGAGAACTTTAAAAGGAAAGCCCTCTCCTGTTGAAAACTGAGTAGATTATATAGTAGGGTGCCCCGTTGTTGACTCATGGTTGCTAAAAACCTTACCAGACTGACTGATTTTAGTGACATAGTGGGTGTAAAATATTGAATAAAATATTGTGCCACTTGACTGGCTTTATTTTCAATATTTAACTTTATGACACACAAAACTACAAATGAATCATCCTTATTGTCTCCAGGTGCATTCTGGGTAAAGCTTGTCACCAACGTCATCATCAGTCTTCATATGTGGGTTGTGCTTAACCCCTGCGCTACCACAGTACACCTTGCCAGTAGTATTTCAAAACTCAGATTTCTATGTTAATATATACTTTACACTGTTCTGTGTTAGATTAACACATTCATAGTGTTAACTTTTGACAATATACACTAGTGTTGGATAGATTAACACTGAAGTGTGTTTGATTTCAACTACTGTGAGTGTTGCTTCAACTCTATCACAAATAACACTTTCAAGAGTGTAACTTCTACACCATCCAGAGTGGACCAGTATAGACACTTTCAAAGTGTTGAATTTAACTCTGTAGGAGTTGATGGAACACTTCCAAATTTGCTGTGTAGGTCTATGAAAACAAAATAATATTGTAGACAATATTTTTGGGAATAAAAACTGTTATCCAGCTTTGACTTTACCAGTCGGAGTATTTTACACTTGAGACTTTTCTGGGGTTCATAATAATCTCTTAGATTATGTGCACCAAATTAAATCCCATACTGAGACCAAGTGAGCAGCACATTAGCAAAAACAAATGGAAAAACACGACACCAAATTGCCCAAGCTCAATAAGCTGGAGGAAATTCTGACCCAAAGTGAACTGGTTAAATTTTATTCCAGCTTAATGCAGAGGAGACAGAAGTCAAAGTTGGATATTTATGCTTAACTCTGCTCAGTCTTTGACACCCCCATAGAGTCTGTTTCTATCAGGTTATCTTGTGGATTTGAGTCATGAATTGAGTCAAACGGGGGCAGCACATTGTGTAAAGTTGGAGCTGTCTTTCATACACAGACTTATGACTTCACTTGGATTTGAACTCTTTGACTTTAAAAGACTTGCTATCTTACGCCAAAAAGAAAATATCTTACAAAGGAAAAGCGCCTGGCGAGCGGCAATGGATCCTTGTCAGACGTGCAATCTAGCCCACTGTGCGCCCCCCGCCATGTGCCAATATTTCCTCCTCTTGTTGCTACAACAAGCATGCTGCATCTGCCATTTTGTTTACCCGCTTTTCTCTTGGATCCTGCGATGACGGCAAAGACTCGACGGTGGTGGAGAGGCCCCTCTATCAAAGCAGGGAGGTCTACGCAAAGTTGGAGAAAGAAAAAACAAAAGGTTTTAGATTTTTAGTCCAGATAGAAGCAAGTGTCTCAGTCTGATGGGCTGCATTAGCATTTGTCTGTGATGCCAGAAGTGGCATAAATGTGTTTGTTTTGATTAGTATTTAAAGTAAAAACTACATCAGTACTAATTTTCAAAATGTTTGAAGTTTCTTTCATTTTGGTGATTGTTCTGGCAATCTTAGAGGTCCTTTTAAAATAAAAAGCTCAAAACTTTTATGTCACTGGTAAAATTGCTTTTGGAAGGTACTAAGCAATGCTGACGTACTTTAAAAAAGCACATGTCGTGTTTTGTTTCTAAAAAATAAACAAATAGAGTAGTGTTAACAATGTTGAACAATAATCATAAACATGACTTCCAAAATGGATTGTCCAGGTCTTGAGCTCGGCTTCCTGAATAGATGCAAAGCTTTTGTTTTTTTTTTTCTTTTTCATTTCTGAGGAAAAAAGAAAGTTTGATTGGATTCAAACTCAGAAAAAAAAAATCCTGATGTGAAAATCAACATCCTGGGAAGCTAGCCAGTCAGGAATGGATGCCTGGCCAACCTGGAAGCTGCGTCATATTATTGGCCAGTCAGAACTTTTCCAAATGAAACAAGGACATTTGAATAAAAATGCTGTCTTCTAATGAGCGCTTTTCACATTAGAGGTATTTTAAATACATGTCAGAAACGGCTTCACATTATAGATTTTAGACATTTAAAAAATACAATTGAAGAATATAAAATACTGAATCTTCATGATTTTGTGTTTTTGTTCTCCAGGTTGCTTTCCATAAATAAGAGGGTAGACTGTTAGAAGATCCTTGTTATTCCAAGTTTGTGAGAAAGTTATTTTATAATCTAGAATGGGATTTTAAGACCAAATAGTTCAAGAAAGCAAACTATGAAAAGATCAGAGTCCATGGATTTGTCCACTCCACCTTTCTTCGATCTAATTTAGATCACATGCTTTGTTTTCTCTCTTAACTAAACGACTGAAAGTGTGAGTGACTTTAAAGCACCTTTTGTTGAATCTCCCCAGACTACCAACAATAAAGTAGCAAGTAACTCCATGTATATTGCTGGTGGGTTCATCAGACAGTGTAATGAGTGATGAATTACCTGCAGTTCTCCTATTTAAACAAATAAAAATAAAAAATCAAGCCTAAAATGATTTCCAGTCATTACCCAGCAAAACAAGCACAAATGAAACAATACACACACTTCAGTCAGCTGATAAAAATCTGGATGCATGGGATAAGAATAAAGGTATTGCCTAAAGCAGAGTGTGTGAGAAAGAAAGCCTGGGAAAAAGAAGTCCGCACAATGCCATTAATCTTCCACACAGAGAATTGGGGAGGCAATCTGTTGGCTATCATAGATGATACATGACCTGCTATAGGATGATTCGCCTGTTGCATACCAACTCCAAAGCAACTCATGGATGCGGCACACACAGCAAAGGCATCCGTTCCAAAAATACACTCCATACTGGTTTATTGTGGAAACATGCGGCATTGAAAATGAAACCAAAATATTCTCAAACTTTACTCTATGGCCATAGGATGAATTCTACTTCTTTATTTGTATATTTTTGTTAATAGGTAATCATATATAAAAGGAATTGTAAGTACCTGGAGAAAAGCCAAATATGTACAGGATTTGTGAAGTATGTGCTAAAGTGGTTATCTTTAAATTATAGTGTTAATCTTTCAATTATAGGGCAGCCCAAACAATCAGATAGCTGATTGATAATCAGCATTAGGTCATCAACCAATTAGAATTTGTCTGACTTTCGCCACGGGCCTTTCTCTTAGATTACACCTGCTGTTTCCCATCTTGCCATGTACGATTGAATACTGAAAAAAAAAAAAAAAAAAACGTATCTTGCATGTGTCTAAACATGAGGACATTGAGTGCGTTTAATGGAACATCGAGTCCGAGTACAATAAGGTGCACCACATTATTTCTGTGTTGTGCGTTTTTATGCTTTTTCCACTTGTTTTCTTGGAATAGTAAAAACAGAACAAGTCAACGTGTTCCTCCTGTCGTCCTCCTCCCCCTAATATCTGACAAGGTTATCCGTTTTATCAAGTGGAAACTGTTGTTTTCGTACCAACGTTGAGCAAATTAGCGACGGAAACCATGTTTCCCCATCTGCTGAGGACATCTGTACTTTGGGAAGGTTGCTGAACTTTTCAGTTCATTTCAACATCTGTAATTTTTCTTGTATCTATCGTTGTTTTAGTGAGCATCTGTCTGTGTCAGTCCATTCCAAAAGTCTTCTGCAAGTGAAATAAAAACTAACCCTAAAAAGAAAATATTCTTCAGGGAGTCATCAAAATCTTAGACTGGTTCATTTATTCATATAAATGGATCAATACCTCAGAGCCAAGTCCTATCAATTCATCTTTGTGTGTCAGGAAGTGTTAATAAGAGGTTATTCTGGCCTTTGAACGGCAACAGAAACCAGCATGGAAAAGAGATAATTTTCTGCGTACACAGAAGTTAATACACATCCCAAATTCCTTTCCTTTTCTCACTTCAGCACAAACTCATCAAAAGCAAACACGACACACACACTAGTGAATTCAATCAGGTTGAGGATGTTGCTAAATTACTAGCTGTCCTTTAGTTTAATTAATATTTAGTTGCATGCAAGAGCATGCGATATACCTAAATCTGAGGAAAGGGGATTTAATCAAAGTTTTTGTGTTTAATCGTAAGCTGTACTTTCAAAGGAGTCCCCTTTTCAAATAAAGCGTTTCAGCAGTTAACGTCTTTCCCCCGCTTACCGATCAAAAAGAACTGCATCTTGTTCGTGCATTTAAAGCAGGTTCTCCCGTGAGTAATTGTCTCTTTAAAGACTCCCACACCTACCTGATGGCCATATGAAAAAAAAAATGCATATATTGTATCCAAAAGCACACCACACACAAGACACCACCTATTCAAACAGCCGTCTTTACCGAGTCAAACGATGAAGAATCACTTGCTATTATTGAGACTCTTATTAAATTTAACTCTAGCAATACTGCTTTGTCCTACAGGCAGCACTTTGTGAATTCATCAAGCCCAGTTACTGTGAAGCCGTGTTTGAATTAAATGTACAACTCATTTTGCAGTGCGCATTAGATCAAACTGGCACCTCTCTCACCTCATTATTATCTTTACAACTGGTGGCTTTTTAAGATTTGTGCACTTACTAGTTCAGCGTTAGACCTTTAATATAAGTTTCGCCCACCGAAATGTTCTCCACTCTCTCTTTGATTCTTTACTGAGCAACAGGGGCGTTGCAAAGATGTAAAGCTGTGGTGTGGAGCGCGATCTGAACATGAATGAAGCCTGGACTGAAATGTTTTCAAATGATCAAACACATTTTAATATCGGAAGAAGAAAAAAACAACCTGAGAAAACGGTTTATTGAGCATGAACAGCCTGAGCCCAAGTGAACTCGAGCTTAAGGAGACAAATAGCTTAGACAACGTCGTCCAGGATTATCTGGTAGAGGGCAGAATACGTGGCGTTCTCCTTCAAACACCATGTCGACCACATGACTAATATTTCCTTTTATCCACCGAAAAAATGCTGTAGCCTCCATCCATCACCCCCTTGTCGGGGTGACGGATGGATTTTAGGCTGGCTTTTGTATTTTGGTTGCTCCGTTTCACATTTATTCTCAAGTGTCTTTAGATTGGAGCACGATATGCTACTTTTGGACATCTCTTAGCCCATTTGATGTTTTTAGTGAGTGATATCCTGGAAATGGATATTCTGTCTATCTTATTACACCCAAGTTTGCAGATGCAAAATCAACATTTCCTAAATATTATGAGCTTCTGTGAAGTTTGAGATTTTTCAGCCTTTTCATAAAACCTCCTTCCATATAGTCAGATGTTCTTGTAATCTTTAAAAGTGGGCTTTTAGGTATTATGTTTTAACAGCAGCAACCTTTTTGGTTGAGTTTGACTGTGAATAGTGATGGTACACAGAATATGTGAAGATATTTAATGGGAAATGTGCATTAGGAAAGTGTGTATAACAAAGCCTTTGCTGACTAATGTTCTTGTTTCCTTCCCATTAGACGAGCAAAGTATTTTACCAGCTCCACCATAAAAACGTCTAAATGTCTGTCTCGCATTCCTCGTCTCCTCTAATAGACTTGGTTTTGTTTGCTCTCTTCGCCTCTTCTTTGTATAAAACAAGTTCATGCAACCAAAAGAAAATTTAACGAATTGCCACTTACTTTAGCCTGCAATTGGTGCATGAAGAGACTAAACATAGAGAAACAGACTGAGAGAATGAGGTGCGGAGTGTGACGGCGCAGTGCCCAGATTGCAATCTGTTTTGTCAGGCCTGTTATTGTTGCTGCTGAAATGCTTTTTAGGCCTGAAAGACAATTACTTTGGCAGCTCCAGCAGGTTTACAGTCATACACACTTTAGTATTAAAAATGCTTGTGTAAAACAGGAGCACACTGTCTTGCACATCCTTGACAGAAGAATTAGATGTGATGTTTTTTCTTTTTTTTTCCATTCTGTCTCTAATCTTATTTAAATCTTTTTTATCACTCTAAATCACCTTTTACCTTTACCATCTCCATCTCCCTCATCTATTCTATCAAATCATCTCTTTTATCTGCCTAATCTCTTCACTCTCTTTCTCTGGAAATGCTTTTCCTCTTCTTCCCTTTTCTCCCTCGCTCTCATCGCTCCCACCCCCCTCACCGCTCTTTGTAGGTCACTGTCTGGACGTATTGTCGGAGGTGTGTGGTGGTTCTTCACTCTGATCATCATCTCCTCTTACACAGCCAACCTGGCTGCTTTCCTCACTGTGGAGCGGATGGTCTCGCCTATAGAAAGTGCAGAGGACTTGGCTAAGCAGACAGAGATAGCCTACGGGACACTGGATTCAGGCTCCACGAAGGAGTTCTTCAGGGTATGGACTCTCTGCAGACTTAACTTTGTCAAGAGATTTTGTTCAATGTGTTTATTTTTTGTTGATTTGAGTGCCAGACAAATAAATCCAAAGTAAACGCAAAAGGCAGTTCATTTGTTAACCTTTCTAAGATAAAACTTGAGTCAAAAGTAATCTGACTGATTTCTGTGCCTGTAATTTTGTCAGTAAAGATAAAAATCGTAAGATGAATGGGTTTTTGTTGACCAGCCGTTCCACGAAGATTTGGACTTATTTTCATATTCTGTCGACTGGCTTGACAGCTTTTTTCTCTTTCTAAATTAAATAATGACTTCAATGGGTGTTTTTTTTTTTTTGGTGCTTACTCAAATCTATGTCAAATATAAGCTTTTGTCTCTCTTGAACATTAAAGATGACAAAATAGCATAACATGTTAGACACTATAATATATTCCCATCCCTATTCGGTGTTTGCAATAATGCTACAAAGACAAGGATATTAGCCGAAATACTTAAGACAAAAGTTTTCAAAATGTTTTTTTTTTTTTTTGTACTTCTTAGAGGTCTACTATAAGATAAATTGCTGTTTCTTAAATGGGCTGGGAAAACATATGTGAAATTGGTATTGCATGTCTTTGAAGCTTTCATGGTAACTCTTTGGGTTGAACATAGGAAGGATTATGTGATATAATTTATTTTTTTGGAGCTTTAGTGATGAAGCGCTTATATGCTTTTTGTTTTGTTTGCTTGTTGGTTTCAAGAATTCATTCCCATGTTTAATGTTTGCCAACAGTTTATGAAGGATTCCTGAGGAATCCTCTCAATTATAAAACACAGCTGAGCAATGTTTATCAGAGTCCTTACATTTAATCACTCTCCCACCAAGTCACACAGAGTTATTAACTTCCTAATTATCATCAGAGTAAATTATACAGGAAATTAAACTATGTAAACGAAGAAAAGAGGAACGTATAGAGCTAAATGCACTGCAGGGAGCTCGTACGGGAAACAAAATTAGGCGGAAAGTAAATTATCCCAGAGAAAAATCACGACGCCTTTTGTGCCATTTTAACAAATGTATTATTGATTCGTGTCCCACCAACATTTGATAACACCAAAGTGAATACAGTTATGAAGTTTTTTTTTTTTTTTTTCTTGCTGACAATAGCAAAAATCTACGATAGCATTATACACTTTGACCCCAATATCCTCCATCACTTATGTATGTGCTTTTGTGCTTATGCGCTTCTATGCTTCTGAAGGATATGTGCACTGGTATTTTTGTTTGAGAATGTTGTGTGTATATGTGTGTGTGTGTGTGTGTGTGTGTGGCGGTGGCTGAAGAAGGGGGCAAGGAGAGGGGTTGGTCGAAGAGCTAGTGGCAGATAGTTTTTACTTCTCTGAGCGGCTCTCGCATCATCAACATAACGAGCGTGCCGAAATCTGTGGAGGGTGAAAAAGCAATTTAATCTCCCACAGCTGAGGGGGATTCGCCACCACCATTAATTATCTTTGAGTGTGTGTGTGTGTGTGTGTGTGTTTGTGTGCGTGTGCGTGCGCTTGTGTGCTATGGAAGTGCAAACATGCATGTATGCACATTTAGCTAAATTGTATGAATACAGTTGACATGCGCGTGGATGTTTGAGTGGCATGTAAAATGCATCTGTTCCCGTGTGTATTTAGAAAATGTGTGCATGGGAGGCCTGAAGGTGACTTGGAGCATCCATTTCCTCCTTCACAGCCACAGTCATTGTTAAAGAATTTAGAAAAGCCACAGTATTTTGTCACACATCTACCCCTCCGGGGCTAGACAGTGTTTTGTACGTGCACAGAAGCTTCAACATTACTGTCTCCTCTGTGTCCCGGACATTACACAGACAGATGAATGAAGGGGCTGCAGAGGATGACGAGAATTTATGATAGCTTCCCCTGGCCAGGGTGAAAAATAAAGGCAAAGGTTGGGGAGAAAGTCGGGATATAAGAGAGAGAGAGGAGGGGAATATTGGTCCTCTTGAATGTGAATGGCATTATTATAGGATAGGTGTTCGTCACGCATCATCAGCACGCTGACACACACACACACACACACACACATACACCATCCCCTGGTGCTGGTTTCACTTCCTCAGGCCCTGGCTTGTTACTTGCAAAGCAACAAGAGTAACATTTAAATACCAGGAGAGGAAGAGAGGGAGAAGAAATCGAATGCTTGTGGAGGATGCTTGTTATTTTCACTCATGAGTAAACACAATTCACACACTTGGACAGAAGCAAATAAGTTCTCTCGAACACATATAGACTGGTGAAAAGAACCGGCTTATAGGCGGACGGACACCGACGGCTTTATCACTCCGGACAGACGCCTACTGAAAGACTCCTCCGAATGTGTAGCTGCACGATTAGCATGCAACTGTTGGAGTCATTTGAAGTGAGACTGATGCTTGACTTTTTGAGAGAGATATAGTGTTACATTCAAATGAGATTATGAAAGTCATTATATGCCAGAGCATCAAAATGGTAGATGGATAAGACAGCCTTCAGTCAGCAGTGTAATTTTATTCAAAATTCAAATTGTATTCCAATCAGCTCTAACAGTTTGGGTGTACAGCATATAAAGCTGTAGCAATAAATCCTGAGCTTTTAAAAATGCATTTATTACATAAGCAGCACTAAATTATACCTCACTGTTGATACATGTCATTTTGTCTATTTATTAAAAAGCATCTATTAAATCCAACAGCAGCTTTCACTTTTAAATATTTCTGCTGTCTCAAATACAGCAAATACATTTCAATGATTAAATCCATAATTTGATAAGCAGCAAATGTTGTAACCTATATGGAGGGGTATTCAGAAATAGACACAGATTCAGTGGAAATAATAGCTGTTTTAACATAAACATCTAAATAAATTCAAAAACTAAATATTATTCCACTGTAGACATGAACTGTTTTTCTTTTTTACGTCTGATAAGGAACAATATATGTTGTACTGTTAAATGTACAGTCAGATGTGAAGGTGTTATCGATCCTAGAACCAAGTTGGTTGTAAACAAATGGCTCTTTGTTTACCTCATGAGGTCGTTTTTACGCAGGATACAGCGTTGTACCACAGCGGAGCCTTGTGTCGTACAGTAGGCAAAGTTTTACAAAAAAAAAAAAGTGAATATTATATTTGACAAGTAAAAGCTCCCTGTTTGTGTGCAGTGCTGTCAGCTGCAGTTCTGGTTCTGTTGTGTTAAAGCGAACACCAACTCTTCATCCTGCTGGTGAAAATAAAAACAACAAAATCAAAAAGGAGACAGTTGGTGGCTTGCTGTGATACAGAGAGAGACGTGACAACCGTATTATAACTTTCTACTTTCAGCTCAGTTGGGATCTGGGAGCACAAATAAATCTTAGCAGGCCGACCACAGAGTCAAAGTATTATTTAATGAATTAGTGACTGTTTATGGTTTGAAAGTCCCATGGCTGTTTAGATCAGTCTTGCTATTGAATCAAGGGTTTTTCCCCCCTTGATTAAAAAAAACCTGATTTATTCCAGTAAAAGCCTTCTGTTTGTTACAGTGCCTTGAAAAAACGTACACGTGTTTTTATTATGATTTTATGGAAGCATTATGAAGGTAAATTAAGCCTAGTGACTCAGTTTTTATCCCTCATGTTTTATACTTTAAATCTTTTTGTAAGATCCCTTTTATGAACATCAGTTTCTGAGCTGTCGGTAGGGTAGATATGAACTATGCCTGGGTCGCACCAACGCAGGAGTACGCTTTGATCTAAACCAAACCGTCCGAGTCATGATTGTCTGTTCAGAGTTGATTTCGAGTCTTCTACAGGTTGCAACAAGTTTTATTCCAAATTTGTTCTGTTTTTGGCTTTTTTCATCTTCCCATTAGCTCTGACTCGTTTTGAACAAAGCTATCCCCACACCATGATACCACCACCACCATGTTGCAGTGTGGGTTTTTATGCAGTGTTAGATTTCCACCTCACACAGCATTTTGCGTGTAGGTAACAATTTGGTGTTGGCTTTGCCTAATCAAAGTATGTTCTTCTAACATGTTTGCTTTCTCCCATACGTGGCTTACGCAAACTTCAAAGTGCAACTACTTTGCACTTTATTTTGCTTAATGGTGGAAACTGATTTTAAAAATATTACTTAATTGATTAATTGTGAATTATTGAATTTTTTAATCAAAAATATATATATTTTTTCAGTTACAATACATTTCTTATAATGTCATAATGTCATGACATTAGGATTCTAGTGACGTATCAGTACCTCAACTGAAATGGTAAATATATTTCTAGGCAGGAATTTTTTTTGGTTTTATTATTTCATATTGACACGTTTTTTTTCCTTTATCTTCATAGTAAGGGTTTAAAAAGCACCCAACATAAAGATTTTTCAAATGTCTAATAGCCACAAAAACTGTAATCTGCATCAAATTCTGCATCTTTACCTTTGTGAAACGATGCTTTCTAATGTGCAAATAACCCTCGGTTTCTCCTCTCACCCGCTCCACCCCAGAGGTCCAAGATAGCCGTTTACGAGAAGATGTGGTCTTACATGAAGTCCGCAGAGCCGTCCGTGTTCACCAGAACCACGGCAGAGGGCGTGGCGAGAGTGCGCAAGTCCAAGGGGAAGTACGCCTTCCTCTTGGAGTCCACCATGAACGAATACACGGAGCAGCGGAAGCCTTGTGACACAATGAAAGTGGGAGGAAATCTGGACTCCAAAGGATACGGCATTGCCACACCGAAAGGCTCACTGTTAAGGTGGGTGGAATAGTGTAACAATAGGAAACAGTAGCAACACTGATACTGTACTATTGCTGCAAAATTCCACCTACCCTGCTGTGCCTTTTATCCCACACAGATCGGACTGTCACTGCTGTCAGGTGGCAGGTTTTTTTTGTTTTGTTTTGTTTTGTTTTGGGGTTTTTTAAACTTACAAATCTATAGAACTGCAGTAATGATCAATCATAGTTTTTTTTATAGAAATTAAACTACAATGATTATAAATTAACTAACTTTATGCATCAGTTTTCACTTGACAGCAGTGACAAATAAATGTTGCAAATTTAAAAAATTATATCATCATGCTTTCTCATTTGCTTTAATTTTTCTCTCTTTCTTGTTTTCCTTTATTTTTTTATTTATTTTTTTGTATTGTGTGTAATTGTTTCCGTCACTGTTTCTGCTGTACTCGTCCTTTTCTGCCACCTCTCTTTTGATTTAGGCATGTCCCCTTCATTTTTCTGTCCAGTCATCCATACATCTCATTTGTGGTTCTTACCTCTGTTGCACTGTCAGCCATTCTTCCTTTTTTCCCCATAGGGCCAACTACCAGGTAACTTTGTACATTTGTCTGCTGTCTTAAGTGTGTTTTTCCATGATGATGATGATTATGATGATGATGATGATGATGGTGATGTTGATTAGAATAAATAATATTTAAATGTATTCACAGAAATCTGCCATGAGGAGGGGTAGGACCTCAGACTTCTGGCACTTTCTCCAGAGCCACAAAGGGGGGAATTTATAGACAATCAGGAAACATAAAACTGAGGGGCCTGGTCAATGGGGGGACTAGTGAGTAAAACTAACAAGGTTTCTTGTGTCAAATTGCAAAGTCAAAATTAAAATGAGTATTTTTATTGAATTTCTGGATGAGCTACAACTGTAATTTCTTTTTAAAGAATGCCAGATGAAAACGCCAATGTTTCCATAAAAGTTTGATTAAAATAAAAAAAATATGTAAGATAGAGGAAATGAATGAGAAAGCAATTGAATTCAACTACCGTTGGTCATTTTGTTTTGGCTTTATACCCCTTTTAGTCCTTCACTCCTCTGACTTATTGGCTTGAGTTCACAGTAAGAGCAACCCAGGATTTTATTTCAGTGTGACATTAGTAAATCTAATTCACTTGTCAGGCAGGTCACGATGTGAACATTACAAAGACTTTGGGGTAAGTAAGTAAGTAAGTAAGTAAGTAAGTAAGTAAACTTTATTTCTATAGCGCTTTTCACAGACCAGAGTCACAAAGTGCTGCACAAAATGTAAAAAATAAATAAATTAAAAGCAACATACAAAACAATAAAACACAGTATTACGCTAAAAAGCAAGTTTAAAAAAGTGGGTCTTAAGTTGTTTCCTAAAAGTGTCTATACAATCCAGAGATCGAATGGTACAAGGTAGCTCATTCCAGAGGCGAGGCGCCACAGCTCTAAAAGATCTGTCTCCTCGAGTCTTAAAAAGGGTCCGAGGAACCATCAGCAAGTTCAGATTGGACGACCTGAGGCTCCTAGTCGAAACATAAGGCTGGATGAGGTTCTTAATATAGTCTGGCGCCTGTCCATGAAGAGCTCTAAAAGTCAGTACCAGGATTTTGTAGTGCATTGGGTACATTGTGCTTCGCAGCAAACTCGAATCAGAAGTCAAAAACGGGTCGTGATTTTGCCTCTTCATCATTTTGCCTTTGCCATTTGGATCATTCATGCAAAAAATAAATAAATAAATAAAAAAAATATATATATATATATATATATATATATATATATATATATATGTGGTAATTTTAGTACTTTTCTTTAATCGTTAATTATCTACTTTGAGAAAATGCAGTTTTCCCATTTATCTCAATAATTCATATACTGAACAGAAAAACCAAACGATGCATACTGGTTTCAGTATTTTGGATATGAATCGACTAGAGGACCTGAGAAATCGTACTTTTTTGTGTGGACGTTACTAAAATAATGCTCCTCTTCGTAAGAACATTTATTTTATGAACGACCCAGGTAGTTTGTGCAGTAAGAAAAATAAAACAAATATCCACATCCAAGCAAATTTTTATAGATGGCGATCTACCTCTTGCCCAAACTGTCTTCTTTTCAGCACTGCTTAACACCCGTCTGTCCTCAGAGGAGCAGCTCATGATTAAATGAAATATAAATTCAAAAACCATCGTCGAAACCTAAACCAACCAATCACACAGGAATCACCGCTATCTGCAGGACCATGTAAATTCACAAGCCTTAATTTAATTCATATCAAATGAAAAACATTTGATTTTTCAAAAACATATTGAATTTTATAATTTATGACCCTGTTTGGAAATGTACTAGCTGCTACAGAAAAATAAAAAAAGGAAAAGCTTTAAAGTTGTTCGAATGGTAATAAAATCTGACCTAAATGACCTGATTTTTGTTACCCGCTCTATATGGGGGAAAAAAATGTGAAGCTACAATTTTAAGTGGGCTTTCCACAATACCACAGAGGCTATTGATGTAAAATCACAAATAAATTCAGTGAGCTGCAGTATATAGTTTTATTTTTAATTTAACAGTATTAACATAGCATTTTTTGTTATTAGATGACAAAACTCCTGACAAGCTTAAGTTTGTAAACTAACAGATGCAGAAGTAAAGGAGCATAAACTGCTTTTGATTTTATAGAGATCAGTGTAAGCATAAAGATACCGCAGACTACAGAACTATAAAGCTTACTGTAGTAAAATGTCAGATAGGTTCCTGTCAGCTGAAAGGTATTTCGACACAATTCTGCAGCACACACAATGTTTAGTACTGTGTAACGTTGTGCAAAAAATTATTATTATTATTATTACCAGGGATCATACACTGCTAACATGGCACTGAAAAACTGTATTTTTCCTTCTAAATTCAGTAAGTTTCTATGTCTCACTCTAAATCAACTGTATTATTGTACAGCTTTTGTAGGCAACATTTATAGAAATGTTTTTTTGTTTTTGTTTTTTTACATATTTTTAAAATCTGTCAACATGTCTTGACAGTATAATATGAGACACAAAATCTGTGAAAAAACTCGAGCTCCTCTGCCTCCTCCCTGTGGTCCTACTGCCATCTGCAGAAATACACCCCCTCCTGGTTAAAAACAACCAATCAGAGCCAGGAGGATGGTCTAAACACTGTCAATCATACTCATGTATGCACTGCTCACACCCTCTCTTTTCTGCTCTGCTGTGCTACAGCTCCTCCCATAAGTTAGCAGGCCAAACATGGCCACCGATGACAAACAGTTTTGATCACATGTGAAAAAGAAAATCTATAGACATCATTTTCTAATTGATTATTAAATTTGCTTCAAACTGAATATGGGAAGACCTTAATTGAAATTATAAACCCAAAATTATCAGGAGATGAGCACAAAAAAAAGCCCACCAGTGGTTCTTTTTCTAACTTTACTCAGGTTGAGTCGTGTCTGTGACTCCATCCACCACCCAATATCAAGGCTGACGTACTGCTATGAACTCCTTCTCACGGCTACTACAAAAAAATTATCCATCTCATCCCAGGGAGGGAACAAAGAAGTGGGCAACCTCCTTCTGCAGCCAACTTACTCCTCTAAAGAGAAGATTTTCAGATTGGAGAGCAAACGTCTCTGTCCAGTGTTCAGATACTCCTGTGATTCCCAGTTCACCTGGCCCTGTTAAATTCTCCCTCTTATGTTCAGAGCGAGGAAATTATGGGGCATACAACACAGTAATCACTTCAACAGTGCCATCTAACACTCCACAGCACCTTGACAGTGTTACCAAGCACTCTCTATTGCCCCGGTGCACCTCTCTTTTTTTCTTGAGGACTCAGAGAAAATGAAACGACCTTTTCTTCAACCGCACAGGTTACCAAAGGCAGAAACCCTCCACACACACAAAAAAAAGAACAATAACAAAATTTATCCTCTTTGCCCAACAGAGGGAGCATGAACTCTTTACAAGAGATGTGAATGGCATATGGTGACCAAGTATGACACGGCTTCACATCAACATGTTGGAACTATACGCAATATTTAAAAGAGTTCATGCCCTGTATGATCATTCACCACGTCTTGGTAAAGGAAGACAACTCCTGAAGCTTCACAGACTAGCCAGGAAAAAATAAAGTGAAGTAGCACTCGATTTCTAGCGATTCGCGCAATGCACGTAGCAGGAAATCTGAACAGATAGGAGCAGTCTTTTGGGAAGCCCTCTGTACCAAGAATGGACGCTGAACCCTCAAGTGGTGCTGCAGACCTGGCAGAGATTACAATGGGCTGTGGTAAAACTCTTCACCTCATGGGAAAATGCTCTATGCCCCAGTGGAGCATCTCTTCCAGATGCTCCACTGGGCATGGACATGCTGGTACACTCATGGCCGAATGTGTTGCTCTATGTGCTGCCACGTCTCAGCCTAACATCCCTAAGGCGAGAGAACAGGGCTTGACTTTGATTCTGGTGGCCATTGAAACCCTGAGTGGTTTCAGCAGAACCATGGCCCCTCCTCCTTCTAAGGGACCTTCGATCTGAGAGATTCATGATCCACATCCAGATCACCTGGCTCTCTGGACAAGCTGGCTTTTAAAAGGTGGAACCTGAATGCAGCAGGTCTCCCTCCAGACGTCATAGACCCCACTCAAGATGTAAGCATTTCTTCTTCTCGCTCTTTTTACAGTGGTTAATTGCAAGTTTTTGAGAACCGGTGTTGCGGAAAGACATCCCGATCCTTTTCAGTGTTCGGTGGTGGATGTTCTCTGCTTCCTGCAGAGCTTATTGGAAAAGGGAATCCCTTTCCAACTATTAATGCCTATGTAGCTGCAGTTTCAACTCATCAGGTAGAGTTTTGATGATAAATCTGTGGGGAAATATACATACATAGTGAAAAGCTTAAACCAAAAGGCAGGAGTTTTAAATTGTCTATATGTCAATGTTTCCCCACAGAGGGAAAGTACTGGAAAAAAATTGACCAACTGCTCTCTCTTCTGCTCCTCCATCTGTTTTTGTCATCATTTGTCAAATTTTCTCTGCAAAAGGCAAAACACAAACACTACTTCAGTCTCAAGTCCTGTACTATAACTCCCCCCCCAAAAAAAAACTTATATTGTGCAAAGATTTTCAAGACCCCAGCCTCCCTGCAGTTCAACTCCTATTGGAAAAAAAAATGCTTTCCATTTAAAATAGAGAAGTGATTGACAGGATGTGGATATGTTGCTGTTTGAGCCTAATCATTGAAACTATCCATGGTTGTCTCTGATTTCTGTCAGTTGATAGGAAGCACTGTCTTCCAGTCATGTGGCAGAGAGAGCCTGAGTTTGAGTCTTCCTCTCCTCCTGGTGTGCTGTTCGCAGGGCTGAACTGACTTTATGATGTTGCTGACAGGCATGACTACTTTGATATTTAATTTTTCAGCAGATAAATGTTCTTCTCTTAACTAGAGCTGCTGTTATATGAATAATAATGAATACCTGTAATGTTTTTTATTATTTCTGATTTTCATATATGTTTCAACTATTTTCCTCCATACCTTCTATGTTGAGATGTCACAGCTTGTAGATAAGATCCCCCAAAGAACACTGTCTCTCTCTGAAGCTGAAGTATTTTCATTTGGAAATCTTTCAGGAGTATTATTTTTTTGATCAGGCAACAACTATTTCAGTCACAGCATTGCTTGAAATGTAACCTGACCATCAGGTTCTGAGATATGTTGTCAGGTGTGCGGTCAAATCGGCAGACTAAGAAACATCTAGGCTGGCACTACGGTAGAGATCCCATTACATTACTGTATCAAAAAAAAGGAAAGAAAAATAAATAGAAATAATATAACTACATGAAACTAAGCTAAAACAAGTGAGCTAGTTTGGTTTAATTTAACTGAGGAAAAAGAGGTGTATGTTTTGTTTTCTTCTTTTTAATGCGGTTTATGTAAACTTCTGGTGTCAACTGTACACCGTACATTACACGTAGATAATTCTAAGTTTATTTTGTTTACATGAGACAAAATTGCTTTGCATACAGTCTAGGAATGTCAGATTATTTAGCCTGGTCCCTGTGGATTTAGTTTGAAGGTCAGTTGGCTTGGTACTGTGGGAAGGACTGCTGCAGTTCTCATCCGTGCAGCTCAGCAGAGAAAACTGAGGACCGGCAAAGACGGACAAGAGCACCATCAGCAGGCTGCAGAAATACGGTTACCTTAGTTTATTCATATAGTCTGTAACCTCTGACGATGCTGAGAAACAGTAACAGACGAACCTGGAAAACTTTGCAAGCTAGTAGAATATGGATTTTTAAAAAAACTCAAACAGTAGGAGACAGGGTTGTTTGGGGTGCATCTCTCCCCACTAGCTCACCTTTACGCCTTAAGCCCCTCTTGATTTATCCTTCCCATTCCTCCTCTTCTCCTTTTTCCTCCTCTCCTTCTCTCTTCCCCGCCCCCCCGGCTGTGATTTCCATCTATCTTGTCTGTTTGTCCCTCCATCCTCTGCTCTGACCAAACTATGTTATCTGTCCCTCCTTTTTTACTTAAAGAAACGCGGTCAACCTGGCCGTGCTAAAACTCAACGAGCAGGGCCTGTTGGACAAATTGAAAAACAAGTGGTGGTATGACAAAGGAGAATGTGGCAGCGGGGGAGGGGATTCCAAGGTTAGCCCTCTCTGTCTGCCCCACCCGCCCCTCCCCAACTACTCAATGACAGGGGCCGCTCACAAGCTGCAGGAGCTTGTGATGGCCCCGTCCTTGGAGAGTGTGACACATGCATCTGCCCCGCCGAAAGGTTTATGGAGCATACAGGGAAGGAAAAGCCCTTCAAGATATTCACCTGCAGAGAGAAAATATTTTATAGAAACAGACGGAGATTAGCATGCAGTAAGAAAGCCCTTATTTTAAAATAAGTATTTCAAAAAGTATCTCTTTTTTTTTCTGAATTGGTTTGACTAAATTCCAAAAGGTAGAAATTCAACAAATCATCGAAAAACTTTATTTTCTCATGGTGCATAACGTATTATTAATTTCGCTATTGACTTAAAATGAGAAACAGAAGAAAGCAGTGACAAAATTTAAGTGATTAATACTAGCACATAGAGAGCAATTACTGTGAAGACAGGAATATTTCCCCCCCGGTGGCTGCTCTGGGAATAGGAGAGAGAGAAATTAATCAATGTTATGAGGACTGAACTTTCAAATTGTATCCAGTCCTGAACTGTGGAGCTGTTGTACTTGCAGATGTTAATTAGTTAATTTCTTTATATCAACATTTATTCTGCATCTGAAGATGAGGGCAGCGCTTTGTTTTATCTAAGTGTTTATATAAAAACTACATCATTTCACATAGTAAAAAAAACAAGGAGGAAATTATTTAAATAAATGTAAGCGACTTAGAACTAACTTTATAGTTAGCCATTCTGTAAAGACAGACAGGAAAAGTTGTTTACTCAGTAAAACTCATTTTAAAAATTACTCAAATATCTGTGGTTTGCACATATTCAGAAGAACTTAGCTAAGATAAACACATGTTCTTCACACTGAGGACCCTACACTATGGGTTTTTGTTAGCTGCATGTAGCAGAGAAACCAGTTTACACTTTTAATTTATATAATTGTAACACACTGGCAGTGTCATAATGATGCCAATAGTTTGTCTATGCCTTCATCAAAGTAATATCAGTGTGACGGCAATTAAATGTATTTTTATTTATTAGAACAATATAGAGTTGGGGCATCACCAACTTATGAAGACGCACCAAGATAAGTTAGATTAAACGTTTTGGAAGTGTGCCTGTGCCGAGTCGGATGCCAGTCTAACCCATAACAGAAGATGTTGCATTAGTTTACTCCATATGCAAGAGCTTTCTTGGCAAACTCTGAATTAATTACAAACTGGATCAATTTAGAGCTAACCAGCAGAAAAACTTAAGCTGAAATAATTCAGCAATAGTACATTCACAGAACTGTAGCAACTAATTAAATCAAAAACTGATCTAAATTGTCAGTTTATGAAATCTTAAGCTTCATAGTTTAAGTTGGACAAGTGTAGCTCTCTCTCTCCTAGTAGCAGCTTAGAGCTAGCTTGATGCTACCTGTCTTGATAGTATTTTCTTTCTGGTTCATTGTGGAAATTAGCAGGGGCAGAATGAATGTGTTACTGTGAGTGACAAAGGTGGGTCCCACTCATATGTATGTAGCTCGACTTAGCTCCTTGTAGCCCTTCCACCCCCCAGCCCCTCCTTAAACGAGCATACACACATGTACTCAGTGGGATCCAAGCTAGGTCACTTGTAATGTATGTAATCAAAGTTTTCTATGTGACTTGAGATGTTCAATGCAAATGTGAAATACCATAATAACATAAAATAACATGACCTATGATGTTATTTATGTTATTTTTACACGCAAAGAACCCCAGTAAACCTTGCAGTTTTGAAACTGAGCGAAGCAGGCGTCTTAGACAAACTGAAAAACAAATGGTGGTATGACAAGGGAGAGTGTGGACCCAAGGACTCTGGAAGTAAGGTCAGTCTCACGCTGCTGTGGCCTGCAGAACGCTAGCCTAAAACTCATCTTGAATGCGCTACAGATTACTGCAACTACTGCCTTAGAAGTACCTTTTTTCAAAACTGTCTTAATTAGCCCAAAATAAATGATAAGCATGCTTGACATACAATTTAATGGTGATTTCTTAAAATGGGCTATTTTTTATTAGACTGAATGAAGGTTCTGGTTAACCCCAGACCAGAGTAATAGCAAATACTCTTCCAGTTTCTGTAGCAATCTGCGGCAACCCCATCTTCATTACAGTTCCAGTGGTATCAGAAATTCCCACCATTCATAATTTTTGTTTATTCTCATTTGTTACTGTAGATTTGATGTCTTGAAACAAATCTACTCTTGGGAGTAGTGCTGGTGTATTATAGTTATTGTCCCTTGCTTTTGTTCTTTATATTTTATCAGAATAGAATAACTTTACATTACTTCTTTTCTTTATTGTAAGGGCTTAAAATACACTTTCAAAGTTTTCTTTCACTCTTTGCGAAAATAATATACTGAACCATTTAAGTAGGTGCTACTAGGCCTGTCACAATAACACATTTTGCTGGACGATAAATTGTCTCAGAAGTTATTGCGATAAACGATAATGGTGTTTTCTTTACTTGAGCATTTTCATTAAATCTATTACATTACATTTGCAATGGATTACAAATGTAATGTATTCCTACATTTTAGAATGTATTCTAAAATGTAGGAATACATTTTAGAATACACAGAAGAAATCACCATTAAGACATTTTAAATATCCAAAAATAAGTAAAGAAAACAACAGAAGCAACAAATGAAATAAATTATGAAGTCTCTGGAAACAAAACTGTCCTTCAAAAGTGGCTATTTAAAACCAAAGCACCAAACCGGAGACTTTTGACATCCAGATTTTTATAGAAAGAGAGAATAAAGAGAAAAATGATAAATCATGCAAATGGAAATTATGGAGTTTGTTTTAATTTATTATGCGATTGATTTATTGCTTATTGTGACAGGCCTAGGTGCTACTAGAAAATATTACTCACATTAAGTTCCTAAATGCAATAAACCCCTTAATATCTTGTCATGATTTGAACACCAACTCCAATTAATTTCGTGGGATGTTTTGCAATAGAAAAAAAAAAGGAGCATATACCTGTGAAGTTGAAGGAAACTGACAAATGGTTTTCATCATAACTTGTAATAAAAATGTGATGTGTATTTGTACTTAGCCTCCATGAGTCTGATATTATGAATCTGTGATTGTAGCAAAAGTCAAAGTATTGACTGATCAGGGCTGAGTGCATATGCACACCACACTATTTCGTGTTGTTTTTTTCTAAAACAAATTTGAAAACTGTACAATCTTCCTTCCACCTCACACTGACCTACTACATTTTGTCAATTTGTTAGATAACTCCTAATAAAATACACCGAAGTTTGCATTTGTAACATGACGAATATAGAAATTCAAATTATGTGAACTCCTTCGTAATGCAGGTAAATTCACTTTGAAATAGTTACAAATGTAGCCAGAAGGAGCAATTGAATTGTATGCACAGGAATCTGAAATTTTTTTCCATATATGGTCAGAAAAGTCAACAAATATAAGGAGTAAAATGATAAACATCTCAATTCTAACTGAATGAATAGCCTTATGTAAAATGAGTTATCCCTAACACATTTAAAACTGCAATATGTAACTTTTTTTCATATTTATTAAATCTGTTACCATTGATGACATAAAGATAATCCTAACAAATATGTAAAAAATATATATTTTAGAAACGTCACATACTGCAGCTTTAAAGAATATCCTCTTTTAAGTCCATGAAAAGCATGCTTTAAATCAAACAAAACCTAACACACTTTCACCTTATATTTTTACATAGACATAGTTACATCTCCACTCATTAAAATTATTTTCACTTTCTTTTTTCGTAGTACTAAAAAAACTTATACAATCTGAAAACCTTTGTAGGTTTCTAAAATCTTGTGTAGGTTACTGTCTTTTATTGACATGAAAAGGAGGTTCTTAATTTTATTCTCATGAATTTTGAAATCCGTTTGTAGCTGTACTTATGTCATAAATGTGTTTTTAAATGTGTTTCGTAGTGTTTGTGGTGGCAGTAGTGAAACTTGTAGCTAGTCTGATGTAATATTGTGATTAGTCCTATTACTGTAATGTTTTTGTCAGTAGCATAGAAAAGCTTAGATCAACAGAATATTTGTTATTTTGTCTTATCTTCTTTTCTCTAACTCACTCTTCCTTGTTCTCTCTGTTTCTCCCCTGGTTTCACCTCCTCCTACTCTGATCACTTTGCTCACTCTTCCTCCTCATGCGCCCTCTTCTTCAACTTGTCTTGCCATTCTTCATCCATTCAACCTTCTGTCTTTTTTCACTAATTTCTGCTCTACTCATCCACATCTTTTTTTTTTTTTTTTACAATCACCCTGACTCCTCCGTCCTTCCCTCGCTCTTCCGTCCTGCAGGACAAGTCGTCTCAGGCTCTAAGCCTGTCCAACGTGGCTGGAGTCTTCTATATCCTCGTGGGCGGCCTGGGTCTGGCCATGCTGGTGGCCCTGGTCGAGTTCTGCTACAAGTCACGGGCCGAAGCCAAGCGCATGAAGGTGGACCTTAGCCCCCCCCACTGCCCCAGCCCCTCCCCCAGCACCCAGAATCTAGCCACTTATAGGGAGGGGTACAACGTGTACGGCTCCGAGGGGGTCAAGATATAGGGGTAGGATTTAGAGGCTCCCATACATAGGTGGGGTTATGGTGGTGTTGATCATGGTGGTAGTGCTGTAGCGTTTGTTTTTGTGGAGGCTGTCGCGCCACGTTCTTGATGTGATGAGGATGTGGTCAAGCATTGTGGAACCAATGTACCATTTTTGTGTTTTGGCTGTTTTACTTTTGTTTGTTTGTTTTTTTGTTCTTTTCTTCTTTTTTTTTCTTTTTTCTTTTTACTTTACTAGCCCAACATTTTTCTTGGATTATTTATTTATTTTGGCTTTAAATATGGTTTGTGCTTCTTTTGTGATTGAAGTTAGATTTGTGTCACCAAAACTTGGCTCCATTGTCTTTGGCTGCAGATGATGAGGATGATGGTGATGATGATGGTGATGATGATGAGAATGACAGTGATGGTGAAGCTTTTGGCTCATAAACAGACAAGGCACCTGCATTGTAATTTTAGTACATTTATAACGATAATTGGATGTATCAGGGATGCACAACTCCAGTGACATAGATTACCTGCTTGATTAAACAATTCATTTTTTAATTCATCCATGTATTTTCTTTAAAAAATATAACTCGTTACTTATCATAAGTTAGATGTATGATCTCTTGTGCAAAACAGAAACGATATTACATCAGTACAGGACAAGACAGCAAAGACGGTTTCCAAATTAAACATTAAAGTTTATATTTACCATTCTAGCAACAATAAATCTGGAAATATTGGTAGTAATTATCTATTGACAATTGAAATTATTATTTTCTCGTTGTTGAACGGTCACAATGTTAGAGTTTATTTTCATATCTTACCAACCTGGGAGCATAACCTTGTTACCAAGGTTCTCCTCATTAAAATTTGTGACTGCTTCTGGCTACAAATTAATTAGCTGCTATGTGGACAGCAATTATCATGAATTTGTTTCTGAATAGACCATGTTTAGATGACCTGACAATGTGACTCGCATCTAATGGAGGAACCTTTTCTGAAGATATTTAAACCTCTGCGGGTACTGGACTTTATAAAAAGGAAAACAACATGACCTTCAAGTCATCATTTTTGGCATTGCTGTGGAGGAAAGAAAAACACAAAACAAAAAAACAATTAATTTAGGACAAGACTTGTCCTCTGACAGCTTGAGGAATCCCTTTGCACCACCGGATTCTAGTGAAACAGCTCATTTAATCTGTTTTCTTTCTAGTATGTCATGTCAAGCAGAAGCTCCTAAAGGGTATATAATCTAATTTTAGCAACTTTTCAACTATGTTCAGATCTAAAATAGTCATAGTTGAAACCAGATGTTTATGTACACAAATCGTTAATCAGGGAAATAGTTAATATCCTACGTACAACAATAGTCTGATCTGGATCAGACATTGTCACCTATACAAGGAAGAAAGGAATAGATGCATAAGGTACATCTTAGTTGTCATAAAAGTGCTTTTAAAATACCTGAATTTCTTTGAAAAGCGATAACATGGCCGATTATAATCTATTTATTATTTGTGTTTTTAATAGTTACTGGTTTTATGGCTCTAAATTATTCTATATGAAGTCTTGTAGGTAAAAATGAAATAGGACTGTAAGACTGTTTGCTTTTAATTCATCTTTGCTTGCTATTATTTGACAACCTACATATTTGGTAATTTATTTGCAGCACATTGCTATTTTCACTTTGTTCTCATTCATCAATCCGATCAAAATAGTGGCATGTATGATTGAATCGGGTGTTATGATCATACATTTTCCAAACAAATGTTCCTTCAGGATGCGAAAGGCAGAGCTAGAAGTATATTACACTTTAAACTCAATAAACCAAAGATAAATGAGTGCATCGTAAGTTCTGAGAGAACTCTGATTGCTATCGCCTAACAGCGTTTTCGCTCATGCATTGCGTATTCACCGTCTCATCCGCAAACTGGAGTTGTGCAGCCCTGCTGCCAATGATCCAAACTGCCATGCTTGACTTATTCCAGTCCTGGCAACTTTAAAACAGCCCACCTACTTGCTTTGCATCAATAGAGAGGGATAATTGATGAGCAAACACTTCATATAGAACAGCCACTCAGTGATGTTGCAAAACCATGACTCATGTTTACTGATAGCACCGAGCAATTACTGTGGGGGTAGGAGAAAGA
Organism: Poecilia formosa; assembly: GCF_000485575.1. NCBI lineage: Eukaryota > Metazoa > Chordata > Actinopteri > Cyprinodontiformes > Poeciliidae > Poecilia > Poecilia formosa. The sequence goes on along the minus strand of NW_006800094.1, from coordinate 25,840 downwards.
ATATGCTGAGCCCAGCTTTATTGGCCTGCATAACAAACCATTCAGACGTAAAACAAGGTGTATTTCACCTCCAACTAAGCTGGCTCAGTCTGTGCCCAAAATGAAGTATTGCTGGTTAAACAAAGGACATGAGGTATGGTAATTGTGAGATTGGCATTTTATCTGCTAAAAATAAACTAGGAGACAATAATCAAAAGCTGTTATTGAAATGTTTTTTGTTTTTTTTTTAAAAACGCTAAGACACACATAACATTTTGTTTTCTATAAGTGCAAATAAATCATCCAGTAAGAGGGTAGATCTGTGAACAAAGACTCATAGCTCTCAGAAACATGAGGTTTTATTTTCAGGCAGCAGCTGTTGCATCACTTGGTTGGCTGTTTGCGTGAAGCGTTAACCACATCTGACCAGTATAGTCAGTCACTCCCTTTCTATAAATCTTAAAGGAAGAAAAGAAAAAACACTCCTTCACATTTTCCTTTTGTCTTTCCAAGGTCCTCACCTTCCCAATTCTATCCTTTAAAATCCAAACCTGAACCTCACAGACTACAGGAGCCTCGACCCAGAAATGCATGTCACCCCCAAATGCAGATGTCTACTTCCCGAATCTTGTCTACCTATTGTTTGTTGATTGTTGCCTGCTTTGGCATTTGTAAAAGAAAACTGTACATTATGATTACAAGGCATATGGAGATGGAGACGTGAATGTGTTGTTCAGATTGCATTTACCCCATTTTGAGGTTAGGTTTTTAAAATTACACATAGGCCATGTGCGACATTCAACCATAGAGCAAAGTTGAATTGTTTTGCATGCAAATGCATTTTGTTCCCTTTGGAGTAGCAAAATAATTTTTTTAATAGCTTAACAAAATTTACTGGTGGAGCTTTTGAGCAGTATGAATAGAGTCTCTACAAGCATCTCCATACTGCAATTTTGCAATTTTAATAAAAAAAAAATCTAGCTGAACAGCCAAGTGTGCATTTCCTTTGATGCATACTTGAATAGGTGTCCTCTCCTACCGCTGGAAGTACGGAGTTTGAGCCAGTAAACTTTTACTCGGAACGTTTGCTCTCAGAATATGTTTTTACCAAATCAAGAACAAATCACTGAGAACAAATAATGATCTGCTTTAGTAATAATAAAAAAAAAACTATTCAAAATTGTTTCCCAAAGCTCATAGTTGCATTGTTCTGATGCCAATTTTAAAAGTTGATGAAAACAATAAATTAATTTAAAAAACTAAATCAAATTCAGGCAATATCACTCAATAATAACATAAAAAAAATGAACAGTTATTTTTACATATCAATTTGCTTAAAAACTGATGTAGAAACATAATAGTAATCATGTTGTTTTTTTTTTAGTTTGTTTGTTTTGTTTTTTTATCTATTGCAGTACATTATTCTCCAGATTTACTGGCACTCCAGAAAAAGATGTGTAAAAGCCCAAAAATGCATTTTTTTTTTTATGCACGTTATATATATATATATATATATATATATATATATATATATTTTTATTTATTTTTTTTTTTTTTCTCAGTTGCTTTGGTACATTTCTCAGAACGGAAGTGAAATTCTTCAAATCATCCTGTTCACATCGAAAAAAGCTGCTTCTCATTTCTTTGAACAAGTTTGGTATATCTATTCAAGTGATTGCATATGCTTCTTCACTTTTTCCTACATTTTCAATTGGTTAAAATAAATCTCTGTTGAACTGTCTCAGCCTCCACAACATCTAAGCACAAGTTCGGCATATATGCCTTTCACATTTCTATACATTACCTTTTCTTTTCCCAAATCTGTCCTGAATTGATAAATTGCTCCCAGGTGAATCCTGAGTCGACAATATGACTAAGCAATTTGACTGTCTTGTCTGTTCACATTGACACAGATATTTATTTTTGAGAGGTAAGCTAAGGATTTTGAGAAGTAGACTGGCTTTTGCTGATAATCCACGGTAGTTTTGCTTTTTGTTACAAATTCTTTTGAGAAGTGCACTTACTGTTTTGCAGAGGATGATTCGAGATATTTACCAAAGCGGCTGGAAAAAAAAATACAAAAGAAAATAAGAAAAAGAAACAAGAAAAATGATTAGTTTTAAGTAAAATAATTTTGTCATTGTTAAAAATTGGAAAGAAAGAATGATGTGGTGGTCAGCTATGGCAGATATCATCAGGAAATGCTTGTGACAAAGTTTAAAATGTGACTGAAAAACGATTTATGTTTATCGTAACTCCGTATAGGTGGAGGTCAAAACATGTATGTGCAAATTTTAATATATTTTTTTATAAATATTACATAAAGACTTCTAACAGATTTTTTTCCAGATGTGCCAGTAAATGTGGAGGACGCTGTATATGTTGCTCTATTTGTGTGATGGTGGTAAAGTGAGTGTACAGTTATATGTTGGGTGCACAGGCACATGCATGTGTAAGTGGTCTGGGCATGTTGGTCAGCCGAAATATCCATGTGTTCAGTGAATGGGTTGCATTTATCAGATGATTCCCATGTTTCTGTGATGAGTTTTTAAAAAAAACAAAAAAACAAATCATCTCTGCTGTCTCCACCTCCTTCCTCTGTCCTTCTCTGTCTTTTCTCACGCAGCTCTCTTTCTCTGAAGCCATGCGGAATAAGGCCCGACTGTCCATCACGGGAAGCGTGGGGGAGAATGGCCGCGTCCTGACTCCAGACTGCCCCAAAGCCGTGCATGCTGGTCACGCCTCCCTCCGACACCCCGGCCTTGCAGTGGTCTCCTCCGGACTGCCCTGAAAACCAAAAACACCTGCCGTGCCTTAACCATACACAAACATGTAGACTTTGAAATCAAAACACACACACACACACACACACACACACACACGCACACAGATGCTTGCAGCATATCATATTCACACACACACACGCACACACCCACACACACACACACACACACACTCATTATAGCGACAGAAAACTGAACAAAAATACTCAGAAACAGAGACATTTTTAAACACTTGAATACACAAGAACGAACTCTGCGAAATCATCTCACCTTCCTGCTGCCACTGGCTCAATTTACAAAAGACAAATGAACTAAAACTGTGAAGTGAGAGGTCCAGAAAAAGAAAGATGAACAACAGAGACTTCACAGTTACCTACAGCATTAAGAATTTTTTTTTTCTTGTTGTTGTTTTTGTTTTCAGTTTTTGGAAAGGACGATATTGTGATCATTTCAAGCCAATGTGAAATCCAGCACAGATTTTCATTATTGAAAAAAATTAATAAATAAAATGATCTGGGGAGAAAAAAAAAGAAAACAAATCCAATCAGACCATGATGATGGTGGCAATAAAGATGATTGAATCTTTCGAAGACACCTAAAACACGCCCGTTCCTGCTCTCTTTGGATATTAATGGCTCTTAAGCCACGCCCTCTGGAAAAAAAGGCCTTAGTTATTCCAAGCAAACAGTATCTTCATGATCATCATCATGGTCATCATCTTTACTTGCCTGCAAAGACTGCGTGCCAGATATTATAACTATTAGGAGACCAGAAAACTGTAAGCTTGAACGGTCAGACTGTGCAAACCTGCTCCTTTGCCACAGACTCTTCATACTAAATGAAAAACAACAAAAAAAAGCCTTTTTTAACGTACATACAGAATAATCTTTTTGCTCTAAGTCAGCTGGGTGATCAACCATTGCAGTACTGAAATAACCTCAAAACGTGTGGCTACTCTTTGCTAAGGAATACACAGAGCTTTGTAAAAGGAAAAATATATTAATTAGTAATGTTTTTTTTTTTTCATCAGCAGTAACATTATATTAATAAAACCACTAAGCAGACGGATGAATATAAATTTTTGTTAAGCAGCAATGGTAAAGTTTGAGCTCAAGAGATGAAAATAAACACATGGGCAGATCTTTAATGGCTCAAAATGCTTCTCAACCTTAACCACTGGGAAGTCAGAGAAGTTTGCAAAGCGAAATCGATGAAGGCCACGTGGAGCGTTGGTTTAAAAAGAAGTGCAACGTAGAACTCAGATGCTACTAAAGAGGTGAGCTACAGTGCCTTTCAAAAATATTCATTCTCTTTGAACTTTTCCATATTTTATTAGAGTGCAATCTCAAAAGTTCAGTGTACTTTGTAAGAGCTTTACGGTTAATGGACTAACACACGGTAAAGCAAAATTATGAGGCGAGAGGAAAATGCAACTTCATCTTATGTCTTCTTTTGGTCAAATATAAATGGGAAAAGTGCGGCACTCCCAAACCGATCTCAAGTCTTTCTTTCTGAATTGTTCTGCATTTACCTTCATTTGTCTTCCCATCGACTTTGACCAGCTGTCACCTCCTACTGGAAAAGCGTCCCGACATTATAATGCAGCCTCCATCTTGTTTCACATGCGGCGTTTTCAGGGTAGTGTGCAGCATTTAGTACACGGTGTTCCGTATTTAGGTTAAAAAGTCTAGTTTTTAAATCACTTTCTTTCACATTTTCTCTGCTCTCTATATAGCTTGTGGCAAACTTTAAACAGGACTACTTTTGTCTTCTGATCTTACGTCCTTTCAAAAATATATTTTTTCTTGCCCCTCTTCCACAAAGGTCAGAATTGTGGAGTGTCTCTCACCTGAGCTATGAAACTCTACAGCTCCTCCAGAGTTAACAAGGCTTTTTTTTTTTTGGGCTACTTCCCTTTTAAAGGTAATTTCTACCATTGGATTGTAATTAGGGGTAGCAGAGTGAAATGGAAATGTGCTATATAAAGAAAATCACCCTACCTTACCTTACAAATGCACCTTATACTTTTCAGTGTTTTATTTGTGGAAAATCTATCTTTTAACTTCAGCTTCATGATTATGTGTTACTTTGTGTTGGTCTGTTGCGTAAAAGCCCAAATAAAATGTGTTAACAATTTTTTTTTAGGGGTTGGGGGGGGGGCTAAAAAGTGCCACAAGGTGAAAAATTTCAAGGAGTATGATTCATTTTCAAGGCACTGCTTTAGGCAAATTGAAATATTTCTTCTTAAATCTGCCCACAACGCAGTCACCACCAATTGTTTCTGCTGGCCACAATCGAGTTGAAAACCACCGGTCTGCGCCGACTGAGTGCACCTGATTGAATTTAAAGGCTTGCAGGTACATTTCACAATTGAGCTGAAGCTCTGCTGGGCACTTCAGTTGTTGTTCTACGCCCTCTGATTTTTCAGCGGCTGCGGCAGAGGTACCAGAAAGCTTGCTTTTAAAAAAAAAAAAAACAGTTGTAAATAACTGCGTAGCAAATCAGAGCTCACCTGTCTTTTTTTTTTTTAAAAGCATCTTAGATAACAAATCAGTGCAATAATGAACATAAAAAAGAAAAATGCCACAACTTGTAATTAAGTAAAAAAATCTTTTTTTTAATAAATCTACTTACTTATATATAAATATATATATGATGCATATAAATATATCTATATGACAATAGAGAGCTATAGTAAACATTGATCACTGATTGTCAGAGGCCATGACACACGTTCTGTTACATGGCTGTTTCTTTTGATAGCTTGAGAACATTATGACGCTATAGTCATCGTGTGTCCTGATCCACGCTGAATGTCCATCTGGCACTCACATGGACACGCACACACACACACACACACACGCACACACACAATGTGCACATTTACATTATCGCATTCACAGGGTCAGCTTAAAGTGATCGGTCGAAAAGAAATGTCATTATAATCTTTTTTTTCTATATGAAAAAAAAAACGCTTTTAAAACCTCTAATTTAAAGTCTTTCTGTTCGTGAGCAGAAATGATTTGAGTCATTATGATTTTTTAGGAGAGTGTAAGAAGTGGGTTTCCAGAGACCACGGGTTTGGACTGTTAGGAGGACGACGCAGTGTGACGTTTTAAGAGTGTAATATTTTCGGGGCATTTCAAATCAACTTTGGTCCATTTTGTTGTCTCTTCTCACCAGGTGTGAGTCCCGCTGCAGATCGAACTCCAATGTTATTTCAAATTAAACAGGGTTTTTTACATCAACCAGTCCAGTTTTTTCTCTTTTTTTTTTTTTTTTTTTCGTTTTTACTGCTGCATAATGTATGGGACTTTGTTTTGGCTTTCGTACTTTAACTCCTGGCCCTGGAGACAAAACAAATTACATATTACAGTGATATCTAATGAGCTTTTGGCAAACAAACAATGTGTCCTAGGAATGGATTTGCATTGCCGCTGTAATACAGCACGGCGGAGATTGTATTACGGAGATTGTGTTCATTTTACAGTCTGATGGTGTAATTGGGAGAATTTTTTTTTTATACTGTGCTTCCCCTTTGAGCATTTTTCTATCTTTCCCCTCTAATTTTTCTACTCATTCTACAAAAAAAACCTTTTGTATTCCCTTTTGCAAATGAAAAGTGGTTTATTATGAGTAATAAATTCACTGCCTAATAATGAGACAAAGTTAACTGATAAACCAACTGATATGAGGTTTGTGAAGCTGTTTGGTCCAGTTTTCACACAAATAAAAATGAGTAAAAATCCAATCTTTAAATTGATCGATTTAGAAATGCATTAAGTTGGAGTTACCATAATTAATGACAAGCCTAACACTTTCTAGAAAAAATAAAGTTGTACTACTAAAAAAGTTTATAATTGACCTTTTTAAGTTGATCTACTAACTTTAATTACTAATCTATGACTTTTTTTTTTCTTTTCCATGAGTCACAAATAGAATATTTCCATAGGTTAGTTATAAATACAATATAAAATGGGAAAGACAAAAGACCATTAAAAAAAAATAAAAAATAAGAAATGCCAACGAGAAAATAACTTCAAAACAAAGCTGGACAAAGACCTACATTCTGTATGTTGTAGCATCAAACACAGCATGAAGAATGGTAAAGATATATATATATCTATATATATAGGAGAATTTGCAGCAAAGGGTGACATCTTGAGGTTGCAAAGTCTTCATATCAGCAACTTGGTTTCAAACCTTCAGTGCATATCTTTACCAGGATACCAGTGTTGGTGGATGGCGACATGCAAATCATCTCTAACCTTCACACGCATCAGTCAGCTCTGAAATTAACCATCTGATATTTTTATTTTGTTTTTGACCAACCATGATGTACAGTGCACACATTGTCCATTAGGGGGGCTGGAAGTTGCCAGGAGAATGTGACTTTTTTTTTTGAGAATGTTAAGGTGGGAGGAATTGCAATCACACATTTCAAACAAATCAAACTGGTATTTGCTTTACCTGACGGTGTTAAGACATTATTCCTGCGACCTTTCTCAGTAAGACAAACAAATCTGAAGCTTCAAAGTGCTAAATAAAATTATTAAAATTATTCCTGAGTTCAACCACAGGATGAGCAAACTTTGCATGAAAACTGGAAAATCTGTCCGTTTCCATGGTTTCAAACTTATGCAAAATTGTCACCAGGCAAAGCAGTTATTATTTTATGACATTGTTGTGGGGGTGGCAAGTAGACGGCAATAAGCTGCGCTGTCAAATTCTGGCTTTAACATTTTCTTTTGTTTCTCAATGTTTTTCTACATGTTTTGTTTCCTTTTATAGTAAAACATCAATTCCGAATCTGAGGACTTTCTGTAATTTTTGTCATTGATCTCATATCTTTACTTTGATTTAGTTAGACAATATTCACAGTGTATTAATAAACTACATAAACAGGAGGGAGCAAAACCTTTGCAGAGCTCAAAGCAACAAAACATGACAAAGTTTTGTCAGGTTTGTTCATTTGAAAACAAAACTTGCAAATAGTCAACATTTCTAAATGACTAATTCTCGATTAGCTTCCTTTCATGGAACATCGGTACTTTTTCGATAACTTTTCAACTCATCCCTTGGAAACAAATTGTTTTGGTTTTTTGAATTACAAAGTGCACTGCAGCTGATATTTGTTGGTTCTAGTATTTGGTTTGTTAGAGTAGGGCTGCACATTGGCACAGTTGGTAGAGCTGTTGCCTTGCAGCAAGAAGCTGCATGGAGTTTGCACGTTCTCCCTGTGCATGCGTGGGTTTTCTCTGGGTACTCCGGTTTCCTCCCACAGTCCAAAAACATGACTGTCAGGTTAATTGGTATCTCTAAATTGTCCCTAGGTGTGAGTGTGTGTATGCATGGTTGTGTGTCCTGTCTGTCTCTGTGTTGCCCTGCGACAGACTGGCGACCTGTCCAGGGTGTACCCCGCCTCTCGCCCCGAACGTTAGCTGGAGATGGGCACCGACAACCCTCCTGACCCCACTGAGGGACAAGGGTGTAAAGAAAACGGATGGATGGTTTGTTAGACTGGAAATCAGTTAATAGTCCATAAAGGCTGCAAATCTCACCTCCAGTGTCCTTACAGACTTTTTACAACCACAAAAAGCAACAAAAAAGGTAAAGTTTGTGTGACCATTTAAAGCTTTACTGATTTGACTGCTTGTTGAGAAACGATTTGAGATAATAAAGCTGAAGGAAGCTTAAGATTTCATAATAAATTTGATAATTAAAAAGGCAGAATTTAAGATGACAGAGTAATATTTGAAATCTTGAAATATTTCGGGGGATGTGCATGCATAGGCAGTTTACTCTCTATATCCCACACCAGAGACTAAAAGTACATCATTCAAAGGTTTGCTTGTCAAACTTTCATATCCTCCTGTAGTCTTGTAGAAAACACTCCCTGTGATCCTAAACCTTTTTTTTTCTTTTTTTACGTTTACAATTTTGATTTTGAAAACCTGTATTGTTTAAACTGTAATACCAGCAAGTAAAATTACATGACCAGTTTTGAACAGTGGACAGAAAAGACCCACAGTGCCCCAGATGCCATAAAGAAAATCTTTCACGCTAAATTTAAGAAGTAATGACAGTAAAATGCTTTTTTTTTTTTGTAAGCTACAATGCACATCAAAAAACTAAAACTAAATTTCATGCATCTTATTAAAGTGTCCAATATGTTAATTATTATCTTTTATAAGAGATTTGAATTCTCTACAAAAAAAAGCATTGTTAGCTTGGTTATCACTGCAGCAGATCATCAGCTCTTGTACAGCATAACGTGGAGAGGTGCTTCATCAGAGGACTCCACAATTGTTCTGTGTAAGTTTGATTATTACTAAAATGTTTTTATTTATTGTTGTTGTTGTTGTTGTTGTTTTTTTTCAGCAATGATACAGACACTAGATAGAGCTAAATGCAGAGCAGGAAGGGTGGGGATTTACCTCTGAGTAGCACAGCAACCCTAAAGCTAGAACTCTGTTGGAGTGTTTGGGTCAAGACTTGTTAAAGTTATAAAGTGGTCCAGTCAAAGTCTACACCTAAAATCAACTGAGAATTTGTGTCGAGATGATCTCAGTCCAATTTGACTTCAGCTTGAAATGAATTGCAGCTTGAAGCAAAGACAGTCGAAACTTTTGTGTCTGAAAGAGCAAACTTGGAAAATACCCACGCTAAAGGATTTGCAGATGTAGCTGCATCGAATGATGGTTTGACAAATAAATGTTCCAGGGGCACAAAATCCAAATGTGCACCGCACTTTTCAGATTTTTACTTGCAAAATACCCGACTGCTTCTCACACAGCATGGCCAGCTAAAACAGGAGGTCTCATTGGGACATTTTTAAAACTTTTCCAAATAGTTTCACGCAAACTCAAACGCTTCAGTTTTACTCAAAATAGGCACGTAAACTAAAACCTGTCTGAAAGAAACTCATGTTCTGTTGTGATCACACACTCTTTCAGGGCAGATGTCGGTTAAAAGGTTTTTCATGTTACCAAGCATATTGTGGTGTCAAGACATTAGAAGGCCATTTATAGATGCTTCCAAATGGGATATTCAGTGTAAGATGTAGCTGAAGATGAGACATAATACTGCAATACTAGACATAAAATAATTCAAAATAAAGGAAGGACGGGCTTTAAGATTATATTAACATGGTTGCTGTGACTTTGTATGTTTTTCTTCAAGCTATTTTTGCCACTCTTGATGTACTTGATGTTCTTCAGTTGTACAAATTCCTACAATTCTTTTGCAAATTCATAGTTTTACACTCTACACACGTGCAACATTTAACAAGCTATGAAAAAAATTCAGAAGGGGAAATAGCAGGAATTATGTTAAAAGTATTTGGAAATATAATTTTTTTATATAAATTAAACTAATATTTAAATAAATATTAGTTTTGGCACTTGTTGCCATTTATAAGGGAAGGAATGACAAATCCTTAGCTGCTGCTGTGCTTCCACCTCTTCATCTTTAATGAAGGTAAACCAGTGTATTTTTTTCTAAAAGAACAAAAGAGCAAAAACAAAACACTGTGTCCAATTTTGTTGATGGAAAAAGCAGACGCTGTTATGCGTGCCGAGTCTATGTCTCGACCAAACTGCAGTCACAAAAACAGAATTGTCACAGATCTCATGACTTTTAATGACGACGACGAAAAATGGAAGCTGCAGGTTAACAGGACGACATGGAAGAAAATCGGAGTACAATGGAAGGAACCAGTGGAGAATAAAGGAGCAGCTAAATGCAGCTGGGGACAAATGAGGATTTGATAAACAGCTGGAAAGGGGAGCAGAAAGGAAGGCTGTGGTGTAGAGAACAGAACAGAAACAAAGACAACGAAAGGGGAAAGGAAACCTGAATGGAAAACTGAACTGATCAAATTAAACAAATCCAAAACACAAACAATGAGAGCCGCTGAACGAGCACAGTAAATACACTGGAGGGGCCAGATATAGGAAAACAAATAATAATAAAATGATCTGATGAAACAAAACATAATAGTAGTAGTGATGCCTTACCCTCCACCGCTACAACACCTTCGACTCATTTGAGAAGGCAAAGTCTCTAGACTGTCTAGAAGTGTGTAATTTATCCATCTCTCCGGTGATTCAGTGATTTGTACGGGTGATTCAATACTTTTGGCAATATAGTGCATGTAAAGTCTGACGCAACAAAGTCTCTGATGTCATCCCTTCTGCACTACTGAAAAATCCCTGCTGCGATTTTGTCATTTAGGCTCCTTTTTCAACCTCTGCGTACCAAACACACCTAATGCAAAACCATCACCGACAAACATTTCCCATCTATATTACACTAACACGAATACACACTCTCTCTCACGCACACACACACACACATTACAATCCCAGTGCAGGGTTATTACTGACAAGAATTTCCCATTTACTTGAGGATGAAGGAAAATAACCATTTTGAGGACGTCCCTCCACCCTTTTAACCTTACACCTTCATGTGCAAATGCATACAGCACACACTCACAAACACTTCGGATCAACCTTTTTACCGCCCCTGCAGTGTTAAAACGCCCTTTTCACCTTTTATGTTTTATTAGCCTGGTTTATCTCATCTCTTTCTCATCTTTGCATTTCATCCCCCATTTCTGCTGAGACCCCCCTCCCCTTTTTCCCCCCTCATTTCTCCTCTGTTTTCACCCTCAATTCCTCTAATCATTCTCTTTACTCCCCCTCCTCCTGTCATATCTAATTTCTTCATTTTTGCATCCCTGTCTCTGGGGAGCAGATCTCAAACCCCGATTTCTCATCCACAGACCCACACCTGTCATATCCACCCCGCCTGCTCTTTTCTTCCCAGCCATCTCTCATGACAGAAGGGAAAATTAAATTCCAACGCTCTCTCCACACACACACATGCGCATGCACACATGCATATATTTGCAGGTGTGTAAAATTGTCGTTGCAGATGCACACGCCAGCATCTGCTGTGTTCTTGATCCACGCTTCTCAGACCACTGAGAAGCGTGGCGCTTACATACCTACAGTCAATTAGACACGACATTAGACGACGACTGATGAACGCTACGAGGTCGAATTAGCGCAGTGTTGTTTTCTGACTGAGCGAGGAGTTAATCAAATAAGCAAATTGTTTTTCATTTAATTACATCCAAAAACTGTGACTAAAATGTTTGTTTGAAATCAGTGTTAATTCAAGTATAACTAATTAGAAATTAATTAACAATAAAAAAAAAAAACACATATTTGTTTCTGGATAATTACTCCTGATTGAGTATTAGTTGCACCATCACAACATTTTTTTTTTCTTTGACAAGTACAAATAATACACAACTAAAAAAAAAAAAAACTAAAAAAACTTTAGTTTCCTGACCTTTTAGGCTATAATGATAAACAGGAGTATCCATGCAGGACATGAACACTGAAAACCAAGGGAAACATCTAGAGTGTGGGCTCTCTGAGGCGCCAAATAAAGAGTTTGCACATTGCACTCACTCTGTACACAGCAGGTGTGCCACAGTGTGCTAATAGTGTGCTAGATTCATTTACATTTTACTCACGTTCAGGCAGATATCTTGCATTATTCTCTAGTATCAGCCCATTAACCAGTTTGTTGGAGGGGAAACTAAGCACTGTTCCGAGGAGCAACATCCTAGAGTTGATTTGTGCCATCTTAAGCTGCAAAAAATAAAAAAATAAAAAACTCAAAAACTTCCCAGTGCTTTAATGCAAATGCTAGATAAAATTGAGATAGTCGTCTACCCTGTCATTATTCTCTCAACGGAACAGCCATCTTGCCCTGTTTACTTGCTTGCGTGGAGGCTGCTAATTGTATCCTGCCACAAATCAGCCTTGACTAGCTGTTTCGCTGGTTTGATCCCCTGACGGGTTTCACGGTGCCACGTTATTCATAATGAAATCTGAACCATAATGTAGAGGCAGCGTGAGAAAACAAAACGTTGCCCTCACGAGAGAAGGACTTATTGAGGCATCTTTTCTGCACCAGTAATTGAAACATGAATTGTTTGTGCTTCTTTAAGGAGATAGTTTAGATGTTTTCCAGTGAGTGAGGTTGTGTGAAGTCATTGTGTTGCTCTTTGAAAGTTGAGTAAATCCTCAGAACAACGGAAGACAAAGCAGAGCTGAACAGTGACGTATCTGTGACTTAAACTCAAAACTTGACTTCGACTCGAGGTTGGTGGCTTGAGTCTCATAAGCAATCGTCTGATGTTGTGTTCCAAGATAAGGAAGATTAGATTATTTTAGTAAATTATTGATATTGTTCCCTCCGATTTACCCATGGGTATACAAATGGTAACGTTACACACAATACATATGGCCTCTCTGTTACTGTAAGACTAAAATGCAATACATGAATTTGTCTGATTTTCGTTATTGACCCTTGGAACAATAATTTACAGCTACAGAGTCTGGCTGTGGCAGCTGCACAATTTCCTCTGTAACAGGTTGGATTGATTTATTACCCAAGGATGTTCGCTGAACATAGACTACATATGTTTATGGTTTTTGAAGATTCATTTTTAAATGAAAATAAAAATAGACTTAATTTGCCATAAACATGCTATTCTATTGCTATTCAGCTTACATCATTTCAGACATTCTGGTTTCTCTAAGTAAAACTATTTCCTGCTTTGATTCATTCATACATTGATCTACTTTGAATATTTGTACTTCAGTATTTTATCAAATAATAATCAAATAATATCAAATAATTGGGGGGGAATTTTTTATTTTATTTTTTTTAGCTCAATTGAATGTTAAAATGTTTAATTAGGCTTCAAGACTATGATTTGAAATCATAATATACAACAATCCACAATAACGAGACAGACATAAATGTGACAACATTTATTTCAGTAAAAACAGAGAATTGACTTGGTCTTGAAAATAACTTATAAACGTCCATCATTACTTTCATCTGAGATCCTAATTTCTTTGACTGTCTTTTACGGATGATTTTCCATATAAGCTCAAAGGAACAAAATAGAAATACTTTCACCATGAAGAGAAAAATATTTAGATTTGTAGTTGGTTTACAGTCAGTGAAAAATGTCTCCCTCATTCTAAGAATTTATTATCTCAAAAGTTGCTTTAAAGAATAGGTTTAGCAGTTTTATTGCACTTTTCTCCTATTCTTTTATGAAAGACAATACTGGGTGATTTTAATAAGAAAACAGAAGTCTGCATAAGATATTCATAAAAAGAAACTAGATCCAGTTATTAACAGGCAAAGTACTGGGTTCTTTTAAAATGTAAGAGATTTCTGAAATGCCCCAAAAGGATTTAAGAAAGTCGGTAACACTTTATTTGAAGGGGGTGAATAAGACTGTCATGACACTTTCATAAACATGACATAACACCTGTCATGAACATGAATAAGCCCTCATGAATATTTATGACTGTTGTCATAAAGTGTCATTCGGTAAATTATGACACTTTTAATACAAAGTTGACATTATTCAAAATGTCTTTGTTATGACAACTTGACATTAACCAAGAAATCATTACTGTTCAAACTTTACCTTTAATAACATAAAGTTACCTAATTTTTAAAGTGCAATCAGTAATACTTTTATAACAAATTTACATCAGTAATGATTTCTTGGTTAATGTCAAGTTGTCATAACAAAGACATTTTGAATAATGTCAGCTTTGTATTAAAAGTGTCATAATTTACCGAATGACACTTTATGACAAAAGTCATAAATATTCATGAAGGCTAATTCATGTTCATGACAGGTGTTTATGACAGTGTCATGTCAGTCTTATTCAACCCCCTTCAAATAAAGTGTTACCAGAAAGTCAAAGTATACCTTGCAATACCAATTCTGATCCATACAACCTTTCAGCAGTTATCATCAGCAGCAGCATATTGCAGAAGGACCTTGGGGCATCTCAGTCTGTAAGGAATATTCTCAGTAGCTCTCTAAGAAACTCATGTTTTTGTTTCATTTTGATGGTAGAGATCTAAACTGTGACTCTATGAATACTGATTTGATTTCCCTCTGTCTCTTCTGTACATCTGCCTAATATGGTATAAAATGTTACAAAAGTTAAGGTAATAATGACCCAGAAAAAAACATAGATATATTGTAACGTTCTTTTATAGCCAGCATGTAGCAGTTTCACCCAGAATCAGCTTCCCTTTCTAAAAAAGGAACTAAAAGTCGGTTGAGTTGTTGCACGCCTCTGACTCTTTGGGACCGTTTCTGTATCAACACAGAGGATTTTCAGCACATTTTATGTCCACCGAGAGCTGAACAAGAATCTTTTGAATATGAAACTTTTATATTACAGAAACGAGAATAACTCCTGGATCAAAAACTAAACTCCTCTTTTATGATTTGATCTGACTGTCTGACTACCTGACTGTCAAGATGTGTGTGCGTGCGTGTCTGTGTCTCTTCTCTTTTGCTTCTGTTAGCGAAGAGTAAGTCGTGTTATTTTTCAGCAATTTCTTCTCCTGCGAAGTCGAGAGGCTGTTCACAATCTCAATTAAAATAGCACAAACTAAGAAACTTATGACTTTTGGTTCCCAGAAAAAAGTTGCATCTCATATCTTCAAAATGGTTTGATGAAGGGTAGAGAGGAAATACAACAGAGGACATGGCGAAAATAATTTTATAACAAGTGTGAGGTAGTGTATGTTTAATTGTAATTGCTTTACAAAAAAAAAATCTTACGAAAAATATATATTGTCAGTCAAAACATAAAGTATGTAATGCACAATTACTGTTCTAATTCAATGTTTTACAACATTATAAAAATTAAATGAGACCATTCATTTCCTGTTTTTGCTCAGTGAGGATTCGAAAAATGAGTTCTGCTTACTAAATACCAGATAAATAAGAGATTATTTTTACTTTTTACTTGAGTCTACATATATTTAATATGACAACATAGCCTTTTGAACTCTTTTAAATTATATGGTCCCTCTAAAATCTTCTCACTATAGTGTCCTGGAGTTATGGACAGGTTTAGGATCAGTTTGGGAAATTTAAGTTGAACGCCTGAGGATTATTAAACATGCTTGATTTCAGGCGTGTTACCACAAAATATAAGCCGTATGAATCCTTTGACCATTGTCATGCTGCAGCAGTCCATTGTTGCTATAAAGGCAAGCAGTGATGCACTGGATAAAGTGGTTCCGGTTTTATGTTTTGGCAACTGGTTTTTCTGAAATACTTCCAGGGAAAAACGCCTGCAATTGTAATTGTTTTGCTTGTTGTTTTCTGTTATGTCAAAGGTAATGTGTAACAGTAATAACTCAGCAAAAAGCACAAGAAAATTGGGATTTTTTTTTTTTTTTTTTTACAACAAAAGGTATTGGTATATAGCTAATTCAACTATAACACTTTCAAATCAACACATGAGTCGTGATTTGGAATTGATTTAGAAGCATCTGTATCTACAAAACAGCAACATGTCAAAGTCAAACTCTATTTAATTCTTGTTTAGCACATTCTGATGATAATTTCCACCTTGTGAAGCCACAGGGCCCCAATCACCAGACGGGCTCAAGAGCCACTTGAGCTATGAAACACATAATCATTCTGACGTTTTAAACATTTGCTGATGGGGGACATTAATTCTGCTACTCATCATAAACGTTGTTCTTGAATGTCAACACCAGCTGCAAGAATTAACGTGGGTAGTGGTAATACGAGGTGCAAGGCAAAGACATACTGGATTTTTTTATTTGTTTGTTTAAATATTTTTCAGAAAGGTATTAATATCCATGGATTTTTTTTTTTAAAATATATTTCCTTATATTGGGATTTCACATACTAGCACAAGGTAGTGTAGAATAGCATGTAAAGTAGAAGAAAAACTAATAAATAAAACATGGTTTACAGAGTTCTTTCAAATACACATCAGGCTACAATTTAATGGTTTACATAATGCCTTAGAATGGGTCAAAGTCTGTTATTAAGTCCAATTCAGAATCTGCTGCAAGACCTTTAAAGCCTACACTCTCAGACAGGCTCCATCCACTCAGACTAAGCTTGAGCTGTTTTGCAAAGATAAACGCACAATAATGCGTCTCTAGATGACACATACACCACATGTAGTGAAAAACACATGTCCTTTCCAGTCATGCTTCACAAATATGTGGCACTTCATGTTTCATGTCTCATATAAAAATTAAAAATAAATCAATTTGTGGATGCCATGTGAAATGGTTTAACAGATATCAATACTTGCACAGTAAAATTAACACGCCGTTATTCTGCCAACATTTTTTTGCCTGTTAGTTTATGTTTCTCACGTCGTATTCACAGATGTCGCTCTCCATCTTCCCACCCACATGTGCCACCGCAGACCGCAGCGCTCGGCTCACTGAGCTCTATCGGCTCTGGCCACTCACGCTGGCCATCCTTTGGGAAGCCAAGAGAGGTCAGGCAGCTGTTCACATCCCAACCCAGGAGAGGCGGCTTTGTGCTCAGGAGAGGAGTGATAGTGTTCGGGCTTCACTGCCAGGAACGAGATTGGGGAGGAGAAAGGAAGCTCAGCCTTCAAGCTGTCATAACATCGCTTCACCTCCGAGGCAGATCCGAGACGGAAATTAATACGGAAAAACAACAGAAACGTGCATTGATTAGAAATTAAGCTTAAGTGCATCAAACTACGCTTTGAAGATTAAATGCACTTCTCCTGCAGAACGCATCTCTCCCCCTCCCCAAAGTGCACTCACACCTTGTGCCACTTCTTCCCATCTCTGCCTCTTCAGCTCATTAGCTGCAGCGTTTTTGCTCAGACCCACAGAGAAGAAAACAACAAGAACCAGCAATTAGACTGTTCTGGTCTAACAACACTAACATGGATTATTATCTCAGCTTTGGCGTTGCAAGGAAACAGGGAGCTCTTGCTGTGCTGCAGATGTGTAGGAGTAATTCAGGCTGCTGTCAAATTAAATAAAATACCTAATTTGCTAAAACAATCCATGTCTGTGTAGTCCCAAGTCCAACCAGTGATGCTCTGTTTGTCCTGTCAGGAAGCATTTACTGGCACTGAACAGCACGGATTTCCAAATGTGTTCAGAGCGGTATTCAAATGAACCATTGTTGTTCTTGTCGGAAGCTAATAAAATTACTGAACAAAGCACACAAAACCCATTTAATCAGTGACGGAATAGAAAATGTGATTTAAAAAGAATTCTCTTCTTTGCCTTCTGAATTTATTCCTCAAAGAATCCTAGTTTTATGTTTTATTTTTGTTACAAAATGTCTACCTATAAGTCTTTGTTCATATTATATACAGTATTTTAACAATCCCCCCCTTCAACAATGTTAAGTCAAGAGAATCAATGAACTCATCATTCTTTGAGTAGTTTAGGTCAGGTGAGCATTAACAATCAAGCATGGAGGAATTGCGTTTTCTTCCAACTGATTCATTTTCAATTAAACTTTTATCTGTTTGTAAATATTTTACTGTTTATTTGGTGTTCCTATAAAGAACAGTGTGCATGATTGAGGTTAAAAAAAAAGGGTAAAAATGAAAGGAAGGAAAAAAATTCAGTGTACCTCAATATGCCGACTGATTATCTGAGATTGATGCCTAGAAAAAAAATATTTTATGTCATACAATAACGAATGTAATCCTGTCGAGCTTCAGTATCTCTCCTGAGTATCGCTTTGGGACATTATGGGTCAGATGAGACAATTATTGAATTTCTTTCCAACAAGCACTTCAGATAGGTTTAGTGGGAAACACAGAATGAATAAGTGGAAAAAGCTCCTCATGCTCTCCAATTATCTTAATGCAATGAACTGTAACTTATTTAGAGCTTTTTTTTTTTTTTTTTTTTTACACACTTTTACCAGGGAAGCCACAAAATGTGCTCGGACCTGAACAGTTGAATAAAACTGTCTTTTAGAAATAAAATGTAAAAATATTTTTAAAGACTTTAAATTGAGCCAATGTAATCATCTGCGCATTTGAAATATCAGGAAAAGAAAGATCCTTACGTTCTCCATAATGAACAGAACTGTACATGCTTTAGTCAGTATCCACAGAACAGCTTGTGCTTCTGCACCACACCACTGGATACATCACTTTGGAAGAGACAAGGAAACCCCCACCTGCTGTTTGGAGAACAACACATCTCTCCTCTTGTGGACTTTCCTGATAAAAACCTCTGTTTCTCTGACACTGGAGTTGCTTTTCTTTTACTTTTCAGAAGCTTTAACTGCAGGAAATCCAGTTAGAACCTCACAAATACACAAGAAGAAACTGAGAGGAGGTTATGCAATAAGATAAAAGCAGACAAACAAATAGGAGGAATAGATGGAGAGATTACAAAACAGGGAGGAAAGAAAGAGAAATCGAGAGATGACATATAAAAGTGAGGGGGAGAATGAATCTTTAGACCTCAAGGTGCGTGGATGTTAGCAATAAATGTTAGCGAGTGTCTAGCAGAGGAGCTTCAGTTTGAAAAGTATTGCAGTTTTCATCCGAGAAGACTTCCTCTGTGACTCAAGCCGTCTTATGTGAAGTTTTCCACCTCCCGGGAGATGGATGCCAGCTGTTCCACTAGATGCTGTCTCTGTGTGAGTGTGTGTGAGAATTGGAGTTAAGGAAACACCAGCTGGAAAGAAGCAAGCTAAGTGAGGAAATCACAGCAGGTGGGCCAGGAGAGTGCACCGTCTATAGGTATTTCTTTCTTCACGCTTCGCTCAGAAAGGTTCCTTCTACTGCTTTCATAAGGTTCCGATTTGATGTGGAAACAGACACGTAGAGTATATTATGGCTGGGCTGGCAGGGTGCTGCGCCTTTATATCCTGATCTGTGCTGTTGCCAGGTGAGCTGAGAGTCATGGCAAACCGACAGGATCCAGCAGTCCACCTGGGAGTCAGACAGGAAGAGTAAACTGAGGTTTGATACTGTGGTAGTAAAGGGGTTGGATAGCTTTTAAATAGACAATATGCCAAAGTTATTTAACTGAAGAAATTCAGTCTGAAAAGTGAAATTCAATAATGACTGACCAGACTGGTGGTAACAAAGTGTTGAATATGGACAATATAACTGATTATTTTGAGTGGAAAAACCTAAAATGTAGAAAAACAACTTTTATCTAGACTTTTTTTGCATAAACTACTCTTAATTAGCTATACTACTTGTAAAAGCTTCTTGAACTTTTCACATTTTAATGTGTTAAATTGTTGTTTGAATTTCTTTCAAAATCAAACTTTGATTTTCTTATGGAAGATTGAAGAATAAATAGCATCATGAAGTCAGGTAGGGGTCACATCAAATCTGTGGAATAAGGTGTTTTGGCCCGATGCTAGGTGTTGTTTTTCTAATTTTTAGTTTGATCGACTAAATATGTTTACATGCCACACTTTCAGAATAATAAAAAACTAAATAAAACCAAAAATAATCAACATTATTATTAAATGTTACAGCTACCACGAGTGCAGCTGGCTTCTGTGAGATTTATATCATATAAAATATTAATATTCTGTAGGATTCGTTGGCTGTCTTTCTATATTGAGAAGACAATCAATTAATTAAATGGCTAAATAAATAATAATGGAGGCATACGCCTAAGCCAGAGGAGAACAACAATCATAATCTTGAACAGTCTTAGACAATAAGACCCGGTTTATTTGTAATTATTTATTTATAATATGTGAGAAAAATATGTCCCTTGCTATGCAGAGAGACAACCACACTGCTTAGACATAATTCCAGTTGCTTTTCAGGTCAGTCCGTCACCAGCATTTCCGAGGCTCAAGTTGGGCACCAACCACGAAGAATACACCAGACCGTTATTTTTTGTTTAAATTATATTTTTTTTATTATTAAACTTAACTTTATTTAATGTCACTTCCGGGTTTGTTTGTTTTTTTATTAGTACCATACAGATAACATATTTAATTAGTGTGTCACAGTTTAGAATAAAAACTTAATTTTCTGTAAAATACACTAAAACATATAAATTAAGAAATTTAGACTCGCTGAGAGCATATTAATTTTGTAAACTTCATGTCATATTTATCGGATTTTACTAAGAAAGTAATGAAATAATCTTACGCCTAACGATTCTATTTCTTATTTACAACATTCTTGAAAGTACATGAAGGCAACTTTATTAGCTCACTGTTTCAGACGCTCGTATTGGCCAATCCTGAACCGCTTCCCCTTCTGACGACATTAGTGCTCTTCCGGGTGAATGTAGCGGTGTCAAAGTAGAAACGTAAACAGAAAGGTCGGTTTAATTTTTATCTGCCTTGGTTTACCAGTTCCAACATTTCTTCATCTGCATCTCTCCGAGACCCCAAAATCTTAAATACAACACAATTAAGTTTGTTTATGCTGGGACGCCATGCTAAAGGTAGCTTATTGTGATCAGCGGGAAGTTTTGCAGGAGTTAAGATGACGAAGGTGAGCAGGTATGGGCTCTGTCCGCTGGGGTTTCCGCTGCGGGTCGTGGACACCGAGCAGGTCCGAATGGTTGTTTGCTGCTCGGTGTGTCCAGCAAGAAGAGAAGGACAGGATCGGACAGTTTGTCTTCGCTAAGGATGCTAAGTCAGCGATGGTGAGTCTGATCTGCAATGTTTACCCACCTTCTGCAGCTGTCATTCGTATGCATGAACGGAAATTAATTTGTAGACTGATCAACTTATACACTGTCACTGAGTTAGTAAAATGCACCCTAGCTGAATAGACACCAAGAACTTCAAGGATGGATGTACAGTTGCTGCGATAAACGTTTGAGACCATCCAAGGATGTTCAGTAATGTGATCAAAACTTCCTTTCAAACAGGTATCCTAACAACTTTCGATTGATTTAATGATTAACAAAAATCTGAAGGGTCTTCAATTTCCAGGATGACATAAAAACAGTGTCATAAAACAAAACAAATCGTTGCTTCTTATTCTCGAAGCTCACCATGTTTTTATGCTATTGAGAAACAGCTGGCGACTTGAATAACCTATTAGGTTATAATGTTAAATATATATGTGCCAACAGGCTGGCCGGCTGTTGCTCAGGAAATTTGTTTGTGAGATGATGGGAATCCCCTGGTCACAGATCAGATTAAACCGATCGCCTCGAGGGAAACCATATCTGGCTGCCCCTCTACAGGTAAAAACTTTGTTTCATTTAAGGTTAAGTGTTTCCTTATGCTACTTCTTCTTCTTTTCTTTTTTTTTACTCTGTTACTGTTTGAAACCCATTAAGCATGAGACACATGGGACCCCCGACAATGTGAAATGAATATCTGCCCAAGTCAGAACTTGATTTTTGGGTTGCACTACCAAGTCATAATAAATAAATAACTATTAAATTATGTGGGGGGTTTTCCCCGTCCGTATGATAACCATTCATACTTGTGTCAGTCCCCTAAATAAATTCCAGTTTATTTTGGACTTGCAATTTATTTTATGTCTTGGATTGTGATTGTTCACAGGCCATTGCTGGCACTTTGGGTCACATTTAGCCCATCTTGACATCCCCAGTGCTGCATACACAAGTATCACAATGTTCTGCCTGTTGGAACATTATCTGTATATTAAAAGCCCTCCTTTGTCTTCATTTTCACACGTGGAGCCTCACCTGACTGTCAAGACACACTAACACACTAAATCAACTAGAAACCTTTTTTTTTTTAATGCATTTGAAAACGATGCAGGTCACTACTGGTTCTGATCCACCCTGGAGTTTCAACATCTCCCACCAAGGCGACTATGCTGTGCTTGCTGCACAGCAGGGGGTGCAGGTTGGAGTAGATGTGATGAAGACCACGCTGCCAGGTGAAGGCTGAGACTTACGCATGAGTTTTATTGCTACATAAAAGCAAATGTGAGAGTTTTAGAGTTTTTATGAAATGTTTCAATGCAACTATAAATGCAGTGTCAAAATAGATTCACAATAATGAATTCATTTCTGCAGCTGGTTGTAAACGTTTTTATTCTGTGGCCCTATTTTAGATTTGTAGTTTCACAAGTTATCCACAAGGTGTTGCTGTTGTCTAACAAAAGTATTCATAAGACATGCGATTTTAAAATGTAGGTCCAGAGCTTGTGTGTTCAGTCACCACAATCAAATATGCATTGTGATAATTAAGGTTGTGACTTGCTTTTGCACATTATTTTCCGTCTGCTCACTTTTTTCCCCTCCCCTCATGTCTGCGTCCTCGTGTCTCCGTCTCCTGCAGGTAGCAACTCAGTCCCGGAGTTTTTCCGCATCATGACTCGTCAGTTTACAGCGCACGAATGGAGCACCATCCAATCAGCCGCCTCGGAGCACCAGCAGCTTGCCGCGTTCTACCGCCATTGGGTAACCATGGCAACCATACTACCCTGTCATCACACTGCATTGCTGCCGGGCGCCACAGGCGGTGGTGTGTGTGTGTGTGTGTGTGTGCGCGTGTGTGTTTGCGTGCGCGTGTGTGGAAGAGAGAGAGAGAAATTTGTACATTTTGCTTGACCTCCTTTTGATTCAAATTTCACCTCCACTTTTCTCCCTTCCTCTAATCTCCCGTTGGTCCCGTTATGTCCTTGTCACAGTACTCAGCTTTGTTTCCCGTCTTCCATTTCTTCTTCAAAGACATGAACGCACGCACACACACACACACACACACACACACAGATGGCCACTGTAAGCAAGTGCTGAGCTAAGTAAAGATGCTGTGAGAATGAGAGGGCGGCACAGAGACGTCAAAGCTCTGATATCACCACCACACTGTTGACTAATGGCAGATCTCAACGGTTGCCATAGTGATTAGTCCTGTAATGGTGTTATTGTGGCTTATTGGCCATGGAGCATGGCTTGTTTTGGCTGGGCGCATGCAGAGACATAAAGCCCCTCTTTTGTATGCACGCCTTTTAACACGTGTGCGTGGATTCATCTGCTGGAGTTCGAACCACAGAGACACGCTCGCTGTCCATGCTCAGACTGTCACTTTCAGCTTTACTCACACAAGCAAAAACATTTTCTTTATCTGTGCACGTTAGCTAATCAAGTTTCCTCTTGATGTTTTTTTTTTTTTTTTTTTGCACCAAGACCCTGAAGGAGAGCTTCATCAAGGCCATCGGCACAGGTCTGGGCTTCAACCTGCAGAGGGCGGAGTTTCACCTGTCGCCTGAGCTGCTCACACTTGGCACCGTGCTGCGCCAGACCAAGATGCATCTGGATGAGGAACCAGAGGATTTGTGGGTATTTGAAGTAAGTTGGGTTCAGAAAGCATCTGAATGTCTTTTTCCATGTTTAACATTGGTTTTCTTACGGAAAATAGATCATCAGGAAGGGATTCTAATGTTAACCCATCAAATATACACAAGTCCCAAAAGCTTTATGATGACCACCTCTTACCCGTCATTGCCTTTGACACATTTCAAAATAAATTCAGGATATTAAACAATTTTCATATCGTTTATGCATTTAGATGTCTAACTAAATGGGGTGGGGGAGAATTGGGTAAAGATTGCTGTAAATGAGCAAGTGACAAAGCTGAAACAACCAACTATCCAATATATGAGTTTATATTATTAAACATGCTGCAAATGCAGAAGATTGCCGCTTTAGTTTTTTTGCATACACCTGAGATTTTCTTTTGTTTCTATAATGTCTTTTTGTGGCGAATCGTTGATACAACATGATAATTTGCACAGTTCTGTCTTGATACTTTTAGTACAACGTGGAAATCTCTTCTCATTGCGATTTGATCTTCTTGACATGAGAATACAAAATGTAAATAGGCTAAACCAAGTAGACTTGTAATTACCACTAACTGTTTTGATATGTTTCTTTTCTTTGCCACACTTTGAAAAACTGGCGCCTGTCGGTTATGAATCTGAAATCTGCTCAGTTTCCATGCGTATTTGTTTTTAATTTTAAAACGGTACGCCCTGGTTTGTGACAGAATGTCGCCCGTGGCTCCGGAGGGATTTGCTGCTTGTTTAGCTTTTGACACTTTACAGACACGAGCATTCAGCCATTTCTCAGCAATTGCTGTTTATCATTAAAAAGTCATGCGGGAGAGGCAGGCTGGGTCTTTCGCAGTCAATCACAGAGCTAACACATGGAGACAGATGGCTATTTTCACTCACTCTTGCAGGTAATTTCAAACCCTGTCCTGACGTGTCTGTCGGTGTGCTCCCGCAGGAGAGCCTGCTGGACGCCGACCATCACGTCGCCGTTGCACTCGGACCAGCGGACGAGGCCGGCTCCGCAGTAAGGAAACGTAGCTTTGGTGACTTGAGTAGCTGCTCTGCTTTATTTGTGACAAAGACAAAACAGCATTTCCAACTGAATATACATCTGAGGCCAGCTTTGAGAAAATAAGAGAAAAGAAGTGTGAGTGAAAGACAAAGTAACATCTGTGTTTAGGTGAAAATATGCTTTTTGTCCCCCTCCCCCACACACACAAAAGGTAGTTAAATACAGTGGTCGCATCAGTGTCCTGTCGATGGGAGGGAGCAGGGAATTTGTTCTTGGTGTTTTTCGTTTGGCCAAAAAAACCATGGCTTTTGTTGGGAGTGAGAAATTGTCATTTTTCTACCTGTTTTTCGAGGGGCCAGTTTTAGGAGACAGAAATATGTGCAAAATCAGATGTGACTCAGTGGTTTGGATAAATAAGAGCCAGCTGGGTCAGACCAGACAGGACGATCTGACAGCTGATGAGCCACCGGCCCGCTAGTCTGTTCTTACTTTCCTCACACACACACACACACACACACACACACACACAGCCATGTAAACGGAGGCAATGGTTCCCTCGGTGCATATTGTTCAGAACAGTGTCCAGACAATTTAAATTAATAATGAAGCGAATTGTATGCGTCGCATCAGTAACGTGTCTCTTCAGGACCAGAACCAGCGCACCATTGTAATTCTTGTAGGCGCATCATTGTTCCGTATAAAAGCGAGTCTGGAATTTTAAACGCATCATCTTTTCCTGCCTGGGCCTGGACCTCGTTTCTAATGAAGAAGAACCAGCTGAATTTATTTTGAAGGCATTTCTACAGCTGCCAATAATTGTGCCACCATTTCTCAACTTATATTTCTCACTGAATGAATGTACTCAAGTAAATAGGTGCATTTTTCTAAATTTAACAGTTAAG
>NW_006800093.1:1515891-1614693 GCF_000485575.1 Poecilia formosa | reverse complement strand
AAAGTCTAGCCAGGGGGGAACGTACGAAACACATTCACAGAGCAAGGACGACTAAATATTCAGAAACACTCAAATGGCTATTGTACATGTAGACATACCTGAAACATCTTAGACCTGGATAGCGTAAACCTTTTTTTTTTTTTTTACACGAGTCCAGGACTTCCACTTGTTTGCCATAAAAAGTTGAAGTATCACCTAAACAAATACAAGAGAACATAACTTCAGAACTTTTTTCCTCGCTACTATCAAAATAGTGCCGTTTAAAACGACAAAAAGCTTTAAAATAACACACATATAGCATTTGATACACATTTCAAGCAAGTTAAAAACAGCGTCTGACCAGCGACAGTTCGGATGACACCGGCTGTTACCGAGTCTCAATGCATTGCATCAACTTACAGTCAACTTGTGGTGAAATAAAGTGGTCCAACATATAGAAAAATCTGACGTAGAAAATACGAACAAAATCCAACTGTGTCTTGACTACGGCCGTCTTTCACACAGGTGGGCAGCAGTTTCTCATTAGTAAAGTTGCTTAATTAGACGCCCACCTGTCGTAGTCGCGAGCGCCCTTACGTAAGATTAATGAGGAAGGGTGGGGGGAACATAAATAAAAGTAACTTTTCAAAAATCACTTTTATTTGTTAAAACACCGAGGAAAAATCACTTCGAAATCATTTTTGCAGTGACACCATGTTGATATTTTTCCGTCAGGCATTCAATGTGAACCCTGGTAGCGTCAGCAGGCGTGTCCCTACAGCTACGTCTCACGAGACCAGCAAGTCTACGCAGCCGACCACGACGTGCGTCCGTCATTCGGCGTTGGTGGCGCCAGGAGAAAAGGGGCGGGGGGGAAGATTTCACTGGATCCCAAACATCAGAGTGGATAAATGAGGCTGAGGGGATTAAACCAGGCCGTCTACTCAAAGGTGGCTTGACTGTCCGGGTATGTGAATGGATTAAGAGGAGGACTACATGAATGAAAGAACAATGAATGAATTCAACAGAATAAATATAGTGTGCAGACTTTCTAAATCTCCATATGAAAAATAAAAGAATAAATATCTTATAAGATAAGATATTTTTCTTTTATAAATATCTTATATTTATAAAGGCGTTTATAAACATAAATATCTTTATAAGTATAAAGATATTTATTTATTTTTCCTCTGGGAATTTTTTTAACTATAAAAAATTATTTAAAAAAAAATACACCATAAAATATGTTTTATCTGTTTTGTGCAAATAAACACAAAACAGATTAAAAAAAATATGAAATGACTTCAACAAACCAAAGTTACCATAATTATTTTAACAAGCTAAGCATTTCAACAGCTTGTGGCAGAAAGCTGCATAGCAG
Source organism: Poecilia formosa (assembly GCF_000485575.1). NCBI lineage: Eukaryota > Metazoa > Chordata > Actinopteri > Cyprinodontiformes > Poeciliidae > Poecilia > Poecilia formosa. The sequence continues at coordinate 1,613,333 of NW_006800093.1, read as the reverse complement.
TGTTTCTGTGCAGCTTTGGATGTTGTGCATCATATTATTTGTTTATAGTGCGATTAATCTTGCATGTCAAGAGGCGCTATATTTCTTGAGACATTAAATGAAATAACCAAACTTTCTTACACTTTCTTACACTTTACTTTTAAATTTCAGGGAAGCAGATATTAAATTACATTTCATCATAATTGACAGAAATAAAGGCTTTCAAACACCCAGTCATTAATTATTTCACTTAGTCAACTTCCTGTTCCTAAAATAAATTGGCTTTTCAGTAGTATTGTAATTTATTGAAATGGTCTGTAGTCTATATCCTAGCATAGTACACATTGTAAATGTTTGCATTGCCCATTGACATTATTTTAGCTTCATCCCATGTATTTGATTCTCAAATGTAATATACGTACCTCATGTAAATACTTCTACTGCTTTGGTAAAACCCAACTACATGTTTGCTATTTATTCAGGCATTTGTAGAACGTTTAATTCCTTAATATTTTTTGGTATCAAGGTATCCACAACTCAATTTTCTTTTTTTTTTATTTGTTTCATTTTTTTTTTAACAAGAAATTAAAATGCACCAACAAAGGTAAGGAATTTAAGTGTATCAACAAAGAATATTCTTCACATATGTTATTGTAAAAAAACAACAAAAAACATAAAGATCAACAAGATTTCTAAGCGACATGATCAGACAAAATATAATAAAATGTGTAATGCTATTCTTCAGTAAAAATATAAAACTACTTCCGGTATCATAATAGCTCATAGTTTAAAAGAATAAAGTACAACAACAAAGTTTTTGGTTACACAGATGTGCAAAAAAAAAAATTAAATAAAGTCTGTGCATCAGAAGCAATCTAAGTTGTTCATTTTAAAGCAACATTAATTTCAGGAATTCATTCTGAAATCAATTCATTTGATTTCAGAATGAAATCTGTTTGAGTGTTGTAACATTCAGACAAATAAGAAATAACACAACAAAAAGTAGGCATTGCAATCTATCTTGGAATGTTGTAAAATAATATAAGGATGCAAGTGGGAAGGCGCAAAAATTGTATCAGCTTGTTTCAAAAATCCCCAAGACAAGGGGGATTTTTGTATTGGTTGCACTTGTAGTCGTTGCACTTGAAAGGTGCAACGACTCTTTCAAGAGACCAAAATGGTTGAGAAAATAGATATGACTTAAAAAAAAAAGGTATGCAGGTGTCTTGTGCTGCTCCACATTTAGAGATATTACAACCATAGTCTTGAACAATCCCTCTATTGTGTGAAGGATAGGTTTTTAGTCTACACCACAAATGAATGGATTTGTCCACATGGCGTAAATATGGTTTGTTATTCCCTGAACACACCATCCTATCAGTGGTGGCAGCATCACGTAGTAGCACTGCTTTCTTCAGCACAGTCAAGCAAGCTGGTGAGAGCTTAGAGATGTATGGGTAGACAAATTGGGTTCACTACAGAGACAGTGAAGTTGTGCTGAAGAAACCGCTCAGCCTAAAAGCAAACCTCTGTATTTACGGGACTCACCGTGTTTCGCCCCTCACCATTGGTCCTGATGCCTGGATCATCAAAGAATTAGATACTAGATAAAGGTGACTGAAATTAGCTTCCTTTGTGAGGAAGAGTTCATCTCAGATCGTGTTGGAGTGGAGCCGTGGCATCTGTCTCAGAAAAGTCTCAGAACTTGCTGAAAGGACTATATGTGTACCTTTTGTGGAAGTTTAACTGGAAAAAGGGATACCTAGGTTAAAATCTTCATCTGTTGGGAGGCAGCAGCACAGAGCCAGGGACTTAAAAAGGCTAAACAACCTGGTAAAGAAAGCTGGTTCTGTTCTGGGGACTATATGTGGAACCTCTGGAGATTGTGGTCCAGTGAAGGATTCTTCATAAATTGAACGTCAACCCTGCATTTCTTTCTGAGACTGCTTTAAAACAAAAGTGTGTTCAGTCAGAGGCATCTTCAGACTTTCTGTAATACAGACTGATGAAATGAAATAAAATACAGGATCATTTTAAAGAAAACCTATCATAGGCTCCAAAATACTGATAGTGAGGATTTACCTTCCAGTAGGACAGCAACCATAAAAACAACGCAAGCCTTAAAACATATTTCTTTAAGTTTTTAAGTTTGAATTTGGGCAATGCATGGAAGAATGGACGCAGTTCCCCGACAGTCTTCACAATGTATTCATCCGAATGTTATCACAATTATGGATTTGTGTTCAAACCTGATGTTTGTGCAATTTACTCAGCTCTCCCAAACGAATGAATAACAGAACAAATGACATTATTATTTAATAAAACAACCTAAAACTGTATTTGGGATAAATTACTTGATGCAGTTTGTAAAACTTGAACCGTTTTTGAACATCTAATGGTGATTCTAAAATACCAAAACTGGATAAGTGTGTCTTTGTTTAAGAATAGAAAAACTACTGAGGGGAAACGAGCGAGTAAGGACCCAGTAAATGTGCGTGTGTGTTTCCCGCGGGGATGAGAGGGTCAGATTAAAGATTGATAGAAATAAATAGTCGCCAAATCCAGCCCTCATCTACCCCCTTGCCCCAAACCTCCTTACCCCAGCCTGGGGTTTGAATTAATGTGTTTCTATTTTTGGCTCTCCCGTGTTTCCAGGGGAAACCTAATGACGCAATGACGTCAATGCAGGTCACCAGCAAGAAGCAGACTGGAGGAATTGAGTGGCTTCCATTAGAGGTTTTGCAGCATTTTCCAGAGACGGGGGAGAAGCGGGACCATATAAACAGATTAGGACTGGAGAAACGCACAGATGAAGAAAAGTGAAGAAATACGGAGCGAAATGAACGGGAGCCGATGCAACTGACGTCTGGGAAGAGAAATGATTGAGGGCGGGTGAGAGGGTGGAGGTGGAGGGGTGGCGGTGGTGGTGCTGAGGGGACCCTACTGCTGCATATCAATGGGTGCCGTCCAAATTCCCAGGGATTATTGGAGGGAAAAATGGGGGGTTGCGGGGGGAACGATGCACGCTGCCTCGCATCGGTGACGACTGGGTGAGTCTATTCTTTTATTATTATTATTATTGTTATTATTATTATTATTATGACATGATTTGCTTGTCGATGAAGTGAGTAAAAACAACAAGCCGCCGTTCTGCTTTCCGTTCTCATGAACAGTTCACCGTATACCATTGAGTTTTAACGTTAGAGCGTGAGTGGCCACCAGAGAGATGTGTTGATGTGAAGAAGAAGAAGAAGAGAGAGAGAGAAAGAGAGAGAGGGAGAGAGAGAGAGAGAGAAAACCCGATTAGAGCGAAAGTGTTGACTTCCAGCGAGTTGATTGCAATTCTTCGTGATTAACGCGCATCTGTAGACTGACTCCATCTAGTCCACAACCGTTTTGCTGCTCGGATGCAACACCAACTCCGCGTCCGTCGATACATGACGGCTGTGTTTACAGCATCACTCCGAAGGGGAGAAACATCTCCACTATAGGCTATCTGCAACTGCAGTTCTTTGACGACCCGCTGTAATTTGTGAAACAGAAAGGGACACTCTGCTCTGGCGTCTAATTGAGATGCCAGTCATCTAATGTGTTGCATCGCCTCACACAGATTTAAACACGCACATCAAAGATTGAGGGTTATTTCAGGGAGAAACTGAGATTGGTGATCGTCATTTACCAAAAGGCTACTTTTCATGCGTGCGTCTCCCTCTCTCTCTTTATGTGTGTGCGTATGATTATGATGGCAATGGGAGATGGGGGGTGGGGGGTGGTAGTCGTGCGCGTTTGAAGTTGCGTTACTTCTTTTACCACAGAAAGCCTCACATTACACCGAGTGCCCGCACAAAGTTGCCCACTTTGCGGATATCAACGCGTTTTGGCAACAAGTGTCAATTTGTGGGAAAGCAATCCAACCGTGCCCTGTGTTGAGAGCCTTAAAGCCCCGAACAGGAACTATTGAACACCTATGGGATTTATTTTTGTATGTGTTTTTTTTAAAAAAAATTGGTGGGTTTTCTTTTCTTTTTTTTCCACCAGTTTGACTGCATACACCTCATTTTGTGAATGTATATATTTTTATATAAACTGGGATCTAAGTGCAGGGTGTTTACCTCGCAGACGGAGCTGGTTTCAGCACCTTGGACAGCTCAGAGTATTTTTGGACCATGGAGAGTACTCTCCCTTTTATCTGCTCATCACTGTTTGATGTAAGGGTGTAGCTAAAACTGAAAGCTGAACTGAATCAGCAATAATGAGGATGATAGAATGATTGTAATAATTAATCAAATGAATATGAGACAGTTTTGTGACTATTTTTTCCCCTCCTATATATGAATGTGGTGTGGTAAGCATGTGTGAGCAAATGGCCCAGTCTGCTGGTCCACGTCCATCCAAAGGCCCCTCTAAATGTGGCTGTGTACATCCTCTTTTAAACTGCTCTTCAGAAACCAGTTCTGCATATTCAATGTATCTGCCTTCTCAATTAAAGCCTTTATTTCCTTATTCTGGACAAATACTTTGAATTAATTCAAGTAATTCAGATCTTTTTGCGTAGGTAGCCAAGACTAAAACAGCCCACTTCAGTGTGATGACCTCTACACAAGAGGTCATAAAGGGTAGGGAATTTATTTTGCACAATAACAAAATGATTGAAATAAGGAGTTTTCTTTTACTCCGTGTGTCCATAGTCATTAAAAATGATAAAAGAAAAAAAAAGAGGTATATAACTTATAGCAACAAAAGGGGTAACAATAAGGGTAAAAAAAATTAATCAAAAATATAACACAGCATGTTAATAGTATTAAAGAAGAATTTATAAGATATTACATAGATTAAATGTTTAATTTGAAATTTCTAAAGTGTGAACCACTTTGATTTTTCCATCAGTAGCAAAAGCCAGCAGAGGTATTTCAGGATGTGGGGTTGGTTATATATTTAGAAATAGTCTAAATATTTTCATTAAAAAACGTATCAACAGTAGTTATATTGGGGATTTATTTGATTTGTAGCAACATGATCAAGTATGTTGGAATTTTTTTTTCCTTTTTTTTGGTTTGCTTGTGTTGTGATGGTTGTAAAGCCAAAGTTTGACTTTCATTCTTAATAATACCTGTAGTAAATCTGGAAAATGCTACTACAAAGTGATGAGATATGTGTTATTTTTTGTGTGTTTGTTTATATGCATTCCTCTTTAAACCTTTAAATTAACGCTTTTAAAAATAGTTGCGCTTAAAAGCCAATCGGGGGAGTTTAGAGCAAATCTGTCTCTGCAATTTTTGCTAGAATAAGCAAAGCAGCTGCTGAATCAGTAAATGCAGTTCACTTCAGATTGCTAACAATTAGCAGAATAAAACACGTCACATGAGCTTTAATAAACCTGCCACAAGACTCGCCGTTCCTGTCTTCAAATTCTTTCAGTCTGTCTTTCTTTACAGTGAAGGTCTTGAATGTAGAGATGTAAGATTTCCACACAATTTATTTGTCAGCAAGAACTACGTGCTGCCGGCGTCATCTGTAAAAAAATAACAAGATTCAAAGATGTCGCTCGTATCATGGTGGCTAAAGATTCGACGGAAAACAAACCTCAGCTTTCAAAATGAACCCCGGTTTTCTTTCGCAGCGGCACAGAATCTGAGACACAAAAATAAAAAATAAAAAATAAGCAAAATTGTGTTCTATTTGGTGACAAAAATCAAACGGCAAATGGCCACACATCAGTCAAGACGCTGGACAAAATAGAAGACGTCTCCACAAACAAAGTCTCACATCATAACATGCGATCCACTCGCCCTCTACATTTAAAATCTGATAAAGTGGAATAGTGAAACATATCAAAACATGTTCACTTTGTGGTATTCAATAGGAAACCAGGGACCCTCTCCAGAAGACATCAAATGTATCCATAAATACATAAAAATTTGCTTTATGTATTATGTTGAGTCTGAGAAAGCAGCGGCAAGAAGCTTTTGAGGGATATGACCGTAAAGTCTTGTGTTCCTTTGCAAACTTGATCTGATCTGAGAAGTTGTGCCTCTTTTGTGCAAAGCACATGCATTACCTGAATGTGCTTACTGATACACGAAGGATAATCGAGTCTTGATTGCTCGAGTCCACCTGTCTTCTAAGTCACTGCAGATTCATTCAGAGTTTCTCTTCTTCCCGCCAGGTTCCGAGGACGCCGCCTCTGGAAAACAGAACGGAAGTCCCAAAACATTTGTCCTTTGTGGGTCTTTTTGCGGTCTGGGCTTGCTGTTCCAAAGCCAGTAGCCAGGAAGCCCTTACCCCAAAAAGTATCTGCAGTGGATGCTGGCATCTGAAACAGACGTTCCTTCTTCATCGCTGATGAATCATCACTTATCTCACTCCATCTTCTCAGATTCTTTTGCTGTGAGGAAGCTGTCGATACTGATACTAAAAAAAAAAAGACTTGACGAAAGAGGATGTGGCTTTTGACAAGCATATGATGTTTTATATATGGTAAATCTGAAATGTGTAATGAAGATACGGCTGAAGATTCACTACCTAGAGGAACTAACATTTCACCGAAAAGAATCCAAGTAGATATTAAGATCTAGACGGCAACTCGCTTCACCATTTTTAAATTTTTTTTTTTACAGACATAACTCTGGATCATTTTCCTTGGTTGTTTATTATGGTGCAAATATTTGAAAACACTGTCCATTTAGAGATTACTTTAAAATTGATTTTCTGCATTTATAAAAAAAAAGTCCAGTGCTCCACATTTTTAGCATCCAGTCTATTTGATTCAGATCAGAAAGTCACTGTAAACAGTGTTTCTCTCTCTCTCTCTCTAAAATACACTCTACAACCTCAAATACACAGCAAAATATTAACAGAACCCCCCCTCATGTCCCCCTTTCGAAAGCCCACAAACAGGATGCATGCAGTGAATGAAAAAGCGGAGGGAAAATGGACGCATTGCTTGAAGCCTTTGATGTACTACGTGTTACATTAATGCGATTATTTATCCAAAGCCATGAGCCTTGACAGTGGAGTTTGTGTACATCAAAACCAGAGGCACTTTTTGTGCTTTGACAAAGACTCTGTGACGTCATTGCTCACAGAGCATTAACATGCTCCGTATAAACACTGCACACAAGCAGCACCAGTATTCTTTCACAGGAAACACAATTAGGAGCAGAAAATGGGTTATGTTACATAGATCAGCTGGTCCTCGTCATGGCAGCGCTTTCTCTTTTCATATGTTTGCATCATTTGACGCTTTCCTGTTTTAGCCATCCTATTAAATCAATCTTAAAGAGTTCGCACACCTTACAAGATTTCAAATCTTACTTTAAAAAGAGAAACTCCCAGCTTCCCTTCTTTCTGAATGAGACAGAACAGACCAGGTGCAGGTGGAATTTTTTTTATTTTTTTTTACGTCATGTCTGGGTGCCTGCAGCCACCAATAGCCAATCAAGTTCTTCTAACTGGAGCTGGATATTCCCAGTTTAAACACACACCCTCTATTTGTGTGTCACACATCGCCCCAGGAAATAGGGCAATGACTCATCCGTGCCATCAGATAGAAACGTGGGGTGTGGATGCACTTTTGCTCTTCTTCCTCTTGTAACAGAGTAAATTGATTTTGTAACCACAGGCAAAAGACAGAGGTTTCTCTACTTATTTTGTCTCCTAGTTTTGCCGAATATCTTTCCTTCTTTATTTCACAAAAGGGCTTAATAAAGTCTTTCTATTTTCCAAAAGATTTTGAGTGTGTTACTAACAAAGAAGAAACCAGACATAGCTGAGAATTAATCTAATTACAAGTGAGAACACAGAGTCACTTGTACTTGCTTGAGATGCGCAGAAATCCAAAGTAAATTTCCCAGATACCACAAGGTCTTTAGTTAAAGCAGTGAGATATTCTAAACGGTGGAAAGAAAGAAAAAATCATAGGAACTGGGGGCGGGGGGGAGATGCTGTGAAGCGCAGAGACAGTTTTGCGAGAAAAGCCTCTGTCAATCTCTGAGTGAATATAGCCCTCCAGAGAATTTATTTGGTACTGCAACCATGAAAAAAGCCACGCATACGTCACGAATACGAACAAAAAACCAGAACAACTGCAATGGTGTCTGCTAAATGTCAGAAATGCCACCTGGAAACATATTTTAAAGGTCTGTTTATCAAAAGTATTTATCATTGTTTCCTCACTGCGATGTTCTATGTTCAAAGCTATAACGTTGGTGCTGCATCTGAATGAAATGTGAGATTGCCAGCTCTAGAGTTGCCAGTTACCGCCTGCTTTACTCACTTTTACCTTAATGATGTCATTTTATTGAAATTCATGTTTTATTTGGCTTGATTCAATTATATGACAGAAATGAGCTTGTTGCTGTTTAGTGCAAAAGCTTTCACAGTTGCTTTATCTATTTATATTTCAAATGTTCAATAATTCAGAACATTCTAGGTTCTGAATGTTCCTTAATCTTGTGCAGATTAAGATTTTTTTTTTTAATGACTGTGCTTTAGGAGAAGTTATAGGAAACAATGTGCATTTCTTCTAATGTTGTTTTCATGTGGAACACGTCTAAAAAAAAAAAAACGTGAAATTAATTTGTAACATCAAGCAAAACATGTGTGATTAGCATCCCAAAACTGGCTCCCTTCTACAAAAATGAGGACTTGTTTTATGCTGGTCTCTTATTGAAAGATATGGTGTTACATACTCAACACTTCCTAATTTTCTTCATTTATGCAGTACAAAACTGATTTAGTTTGCCACTAGGCCATTTGACCAAGACATATCACATGAAGGAATGTATTTCAATGAGATTTGCAGCTAAATAAACTATTTTTAATCACCTCTGCTTCTTACAGTGGATTTATTCTCACTTAACCGATCTATTAAGAATAATTATTACAAATATTAATCTGTCTTTGCTTATCCATGTAATTGTTTTCTTGGTGGAACTCGGTGGAATATTGATAGTTGGGGCCTTTGTCTTTGTATTTGCACTGGGAAATTAATAAACAATGCAGACTGAACAGTAATTTAACTATGATAAAAGGTTTGGACAAAAAAATAATAATTCAATAACAGAAAGCCCTTTGTCATTGCCAAAATGTTAAATACTGTGACACATGAGTTCAGAATGTTAGTCCTGATGGCAAAGTTGTGCAATCTTACCCAATGTGAATCCAAGTCAGATACCTGACACTCCAGCGATAAAGGAAATTAAATATTGACAAGTGTTGACATGAAAGGCAAAGCAGATCACAACCAAGTACCGCTTTCATAAATTTAGTTGTGTAACGAGTGCCAGAAGAAGATTTAAAGACATTCAAAAGATGGAGCTAAATAAACTATTTAGCAACATGAAAGAGGAAGAGGATTGGCACTTTATTTAACTGAAATAAGAATGACTGTGGCATTAAAGATTTGGAAGGTGCATGTTTTCCAATCCAGATATCAGAGGGGATTATATCTTTTGTTTTTTTTGTGGATTCATATCCCAGTTATTCTTATCCAACCACAGTGATTTCCTGAGAAAGGTGAATGAGGGGTCAGTGTGAACTGGCCCCCTGCCATGTCGTCTTACTGGAATGGACTAAATCCTGCCTTCCAATAAATATCTCCTCCCAGTTTCCATTTTTTTCCACGTTGAGTATTTCCTTGTGCCTGTTACATCACATAAAAATTAGTTATTGTGTAAGAGGTATTTGTCTGGGAGGTCTGATGGGTTGTTTTCTTTTATGTTTTTGTTTTTTTTCCCTTGAAAACAGAACTCAATGAAATTTCTGCTTGCCTCTTTCCACATTGAAGGATTCGTAAAGCCAATGTTTTCCTCAATTAAAAATGAATTTAGAATATGTTAAAAATAATTATTCTGACTTTGAAAATGTGGAAAAGATCCAATCTTCAGTGATCACGATGTCCTAACCGTGTCAACAGCGAGAGTTGTAACACGTCTTGCAAAATAGCTTCACTGTCTCAGATTTCAGGTTGATATTTAAAGTCTTACCAATATCAGCTTGACAACAGTTTAGTTGGAAAAAGCGGCTCATGTTGGGAACGCAGGCAGATGCTGCCAAGCAGACATACTTCTTAGGAAATACGAACAACAAACAGCAGATTTTCAATTTAGTTTCACTTTTGTTTTTGTGGTGTGCTTTTATAATTGAAGCAATTCTCTTTAGAACATGAGAATTTTTGCAAACAGTAATGTCTGCAAGGCTTTGAAATGAGAAATCAGCACCTTCCAACTGCAAGATTATCACTACTCAACTCACTGAGCCACAGTTCCTCAAACACTTATTCCACATAATAAAATCTGAAACACTCTGCTTTTAAATACAACGCTGCAGTGTAGTCGTGTTTTTTCCAAAGATAAAAAAAAAATACAGACTTTCACAATTTATTTACATTTTTTTATATATAATGTAACATTTACCCAGCTCAATAAATACACAAACTAACAACTAACTGGTTGAAGAATCTTTTATCTCAGTCCTCTTTGATAGGGGCCTCTTAGCGCCCCAAATCGTGAGTTGTTAATATCTGTTCCCTCAAGCTTCCAAAAGTTCTGCGGGAAAAGTTCTTGTTCTCATTTTTTTTTGTCCGACAAGATCTGACATATGGAGTATTTGCCTTTAAAACACATAAACTCGAGAGGATCTTATTGTATCCGGTGAGGGAACAAGAACTTCCCCTCCTGATGGTTCCCACAAAATTGGGAGTTTCATATTGTCCAAGATGTTTTAGTAAGTCAAAGAATTAAGAAAGCAAGAAAACACTGAAAGTAAGGTCTATGAACAGTTAAAAAGAAAACTAAAGAGTTCAGTCCACCCTGAACCAAGCTTCCTTCCTAAATGCAGTCATGTCTACTTCACTGAACATACAGAGGAATGATTCCTCACTCCACAAAATAAAACCTCTCCATTGCTTTACAGTCCTGTGATCACATGTTTTACTCCACTGAGTTCAATGGTTTGACTGGGCTTGGTGAAGTAAGGCTCCAGCTCTCTAACTCAGTGTTTTTGAGCTAATGTGAAGGCCATGTGAGGTTTGGAGGTCTGTAGCTATTAACTCTTCAGAAAGTATCCGACTTCTAGCCACTCTGCACTTCAACATCCTCGACAGTAGAACATACAGAAGCAAAGACATTTCATTAAAGGATTAATTGCACAGGTGGAGTCCAATGCATTGTAGAAATGGTTTGCATGCTGAGGTTATACATGTGTGATCATGAAAGTGATTGAAATTCCTGAGCAAATGCATTTCACAGTATATCGTATGCAATAATGCTTTAGATTTCTCTAAGCGATACGGTTGCACAATGAGATGCTTTTGCTCTTCTGTAACCTTCCTGCAAACAAAGGCTTTGATGAGCAAATCTTTAGAAAACCCCAATAAAACAGGTGAATTTTACTTCTTAGTCATCAGGGTTTTTTTTTCTATAATTGATGAGTTATGTGAGCCTGTGGATACTAAAACGAAACAAGGTGTTTTAACCAGCTACTTAACGGGTGGTCACAATTACGCAACTGCACCTTTTCATGTCGTGTCTCTTTTCAGACGTTTTTAATTAACTTGCTTCACCCGTACGTCAAATTACAAGTGCCGTGGTCTAATTTTTTAAATCACAAAAAACAGGCATTTTACCAGGGTCGTGTACAGTTTCGCCGTGCCTTATCGCCTTTATCACAACTGATGCATCACATGACCATATCCTACCCTACCCTATCTGCACTTATTCCAGTAAATTACACTGACATAAGGAACCAGAACTACAAAAATCACAGGATGTGTGTGGGTTCCAAAAAACTGAGTCAGTGTCTCGATACCAAGAAAACTGTCGTGCTCAAAGTTTTGAGTGCTGATTAGCCTTGCAGGGTCAGACTCAGACTCAGGTTTGAGCCAAAGGGGAAAGAGGTAGGAGGGGAAAAGACCCATGCAAGACCAGACAGGATTCATGACGGAAGCTGACTATTTAAATAAGATCTGCAAAAGGGAAGTGCTGTTGCTTTCATTCATTGCCACTGGAGGACAACCAGAGGTTGAAAAACAAAGGTAAGGACTATGATGTGACCAAAGGGACTGTTTTTTATCAGGAAAGGTTGAATTTTAAACACTTTATATTTAGCTTAGATTTAAATTGCACCAAAAAAAAAACAAAAAAAAACAACAGAAAATGAAATGCTAAAATGTAAGAATGTAAAAACATTAGTTTCTTTGGAGATAAATGAATCTATTGTTTGTAACGTCTATGCATGATTTTTTTTTCCAGTTCATTTTTCAAGATGTGCGTCCCTCTGGCCCTGTTGTTCGTCTCTCTAATGGCAGCTCCTGAGTGCTCAAGTCTTCCAACAAAGACCGACTCCATCAGAAGCAACATACACAACATAGTAAACATTGCTCAGATAACCCTGGTCCACATAAACAAACTAAACAACAAGGTATGAATCGTGATTCAAGCATTCGAATGTTTTAAATGGGTTTCTATGAGCAAGATTTCTTCACCCCATTAGAAATAGCAACCAAAAGCATCATACCTAACATTTACTCATATATTTTTCTACTCTCCTCTGTGGCAGACGCCCCTACAGGTGGAAGTCTCCACTCCTCCCATGAACGGATTAACTGATATCAGCCTCTACCTCGGGCATTTAGATGACGAGCTGCAGAGCCCCTTCACGAATCGCCTGAGTCAGATTCAAGCTGACGTTTCCAGCCTGGACTCCAGGGTGCGCTCTCTCGCCTTAATGTTGGACTGCCCCATCCAGGACAAACCGAGTGTGGAGCCCAGGGAGCTTTTGTTCCCAGACAGCCAGCACTATGTGACGCTGGCGAAGGTGCAGCACTACCTGGAGAACCTCCCTCCAAATAAGGAGAAACTTAAGGTTTGCTGACGAACGCACATGGATTTCAAATGCAATATGCTGCAATGATGTCAATAGTGGTGCCTAAAAATGTTTTTTTTTTATTTGAAAATGCAGTATATATATTTTATATTTTCTATGAATAGATGTTTTGATTTTTACAGACTGTTGACTATTTAATAGTTAAGCTTAAAATATATTTTATTTGAAGAAAATGTTTACATGAAATGTAGTTGTTGTTTAAAACGTATAATAGCCTAAATTATTATACTGAATAAAGTATTTATCTATCTATGAGTATGATTGGATTGTGAGTTATTGCTTTGTTATTACAAATGGGATAATTACTGAAAGCGATGGCAGAAACTGTTGAAAGCAAACGTGAAAAACAAATGTGTTAAAAGTGGCACTTCATTCAAAGTGAAAAGTTTATGCTTTTTAATGCAGTTATTTTTGTGGTGATTTTAGATTTGTTTTTAAAAGCATGGCTCACTAAGGTGAGACATTTTACCACCACTAAACTAAAAGTGCTTTATTAATGTTAAACAAATGCATTGTTAAATAGTCGTCAACATGATCTTCATTTCATGAGGCTTTTGCAGCATGACTTTATTGTCTATTTGATTTCATTACAGTACAGAGATTTCTAATAATTATCATAGACACTTAAGACATCAGAAGCTGAATAAATAAACTGTCACATTCAAGGGCTCCATGCATCTTAACCCCTCTGTGGCATGAAGGCCAGAATGAAGTTTACCAGAGAGAATATGAACGATAAAAATCAACTTCTGGAATGGTGTCCTTTGCACTGATGAATTGAAAAAATTAATTACTTGGACATCATAAAAGAGGACATTTTCCATAAACCAAATACAGCCTACCAGAAAAGGAATCTAAACTGTAAAATGTGAAAGCGTCTGGGAAAAAAAAAAAAAAAAAAAAAGCATTTTTTTCAGCAGAACTGGGCCCTGTGACATGACAGTGACTGAAATTTTTAAGTAACATTAGAAGTCTTGTTTCCAGTCAAAGCAGAGACCTAGACTTCGCTGAAGTAACATGTAAAAAATGCTGTGCATCCAAGAAACTCCAGTAAGCATCTTACAGCTAAATGTCAGCAGTGGGGAAAATTTGTTAAACTAACACTAGCATTTTCCTAACATTTTCCTACATTTCCTAACATTTTCCTACAACATATTTTATATGAGAAACAATGTTAATAATTTGTTGTTTAGAGCAATTAAAAACTATTTTTCAGACACTGGTGTCCTCATGCCAGTTAAGAGGCTAAACATCAAAAGATTTTTCATAGAAATAAATAACCTCTTTGAAGTTCAGACATAGCTGTTCACCAAGTCTCTCTCATCAAAAGTAGGTCATTGACATCACTAAGTGCAGCTGCTATCTGATGCTAAATCCAACATGTGGCTTCACGTCCAGCAGAGGCGATTGTAACCTCTGGCATGTTCCCTAAAAACTGACCTTCACTTACTAATGCAGTACAGAAACATAAACTGGTCAGGAGTCTTTGAGTGGAAAGCTTGCAGATTCAGTTAATAGTAGGACAACAGGTAAAGCTAGACTTACCTGCTAGAGATTTGGGCTACTATGTTTACAATGAGAGAGAAAAAAACAAAATTTTAATGAGTTCAATTTAATCTATTAGCGACGACTAGAATGCTCAAACAAGAAGCACGCCACTGCTGAGCGGGGCATCAGGACATTGTGACGACGTCTAAAGAATCTGCTTCAAACTGAGCGTAAAAAAGCAAAGCAACGAAAGTAAAATGTATAATCTTCAGATGCAATTAATTGAGACACCTTTTTCTTCCCAGTGTAAAAGGGCTTTGTGTGCTTTTCTCTTCACTCAAAAAAGAAGTGCATTTTATGAGCCTGTGCTCAGTGAAGCATTTTACATTGAACAAAAGACCATAATCTCTACACTCATCCTAATGGACCGATATTCTGTACATCTGGTCACTGCATTTCTGACCTATTTTATCACTGGTTGATATAGGCTCCGCCTCCATGGACTCACTTCAGTAAACTGGGACAAAACCCCTTTAGTTTTGTTGCACCAATGGCCTCCAGCCAGCCCTCTTCTACCTCTTGTATTAATTCAGATTACTCACTGGTGATACAAACAGGTTTAAAATAATGAAATTTGTTCACCATAGTAACCTAAACAGTCATACAGGAAAGTGAAGACGCATGGCTATTTTCCATCTGAAATAATGAAAAAATAAATATTTGCACATGTAAAGCTCACATATAGTTTCCAAATTCTTTTTTAATTTGTGCAGTATGTATTTTTATCAACAAATAACAAAATAGTTATTGTGCAAGATAAACAAGTGTTACAGTACGTTCATAAACACTTCAAATGTAATCTCAATTACAATGACAAAAGTAAAGATGGCGAAGAAAATATTTCACAGTTACATTTTTAAAAAAATCAGAGGTATAATATGAAAATAGTTAAAGTGCATTCTCTTTGAGCTAGCAGTGTATGTTGTGGAAATAAGTGAAAATGTTTGAAACTTACAATCTGCCACAGAGTTTAAATGTTAGATTTATGGGAAGGAACTGGCAGGGAGTTCAAAAACTGCTGCAATGTGGAAACGTACTCTTCTGGGTGGCATCGCAGGTGGGCGGCATGTGTTGACTTCTTCCACTTCCTGCCGTCCACAGAAACTCCCCTCCGCCTCCACAAGTCCATCAGCTTTTCCAGGACAGTCGTGCTGCACATTGCATCGTTTTCGCTAGAGAAGAAGAGGGCTGGAGAAGTAACCGGGCTGTTGTGGAAAACCTGGATGCTGTTCTCGTACAAGTCTGCAGTGTACGACTTGAAGAGCCTGAAGTAGAGCATGGCGGTGGTTTTGACGAATCCCTCTAAACGTGGCACCAAGGTCTTCCCAAGGCCTGAAAAACAATTAAATGAATAATGTAAATGTAGTGTTGCATTATTCCTGCAATGGCATGCACTCACTGGACAGTACACCACTTCTAATCACAAAAACGACAGGATAAATAATCAGTGCCTTGCAAAAGTTCTGATTGCGTTGAACATTTTTAGATAACGTCAAGCTACAATCACAAGTTGTGTAAAGACCAAATAGATGTGGTTTTCACAAACAAGACTACTTGTTGTCATGAAGACCAAGAGACACAGCAGGCAGGTCAGGAATGAAATGGCAGAGAAGTTTAAAGCGGTGCATGTCTATAAAACAACATAAGAAAACTTGGTGGAAAACTGACACTGCACATCACACTAAACAGACCAACGCCCCTGTAAAATTTGGTGATGGCAGCATCATGGTGTAGAGATGGGGAACCTGGTCAGTGTTGATCTAGAGGCTAATAAAAGTTAAAAACGGAATACACTTTTCAATTATAGGCTACGTCCTGTTAATCTATCATATAAAATTGCGATAAATTACATCTGAGTTTGTGGTTGTTTGTAGTTATGAAAGTAGTGGAAAGTTCAAGAAATATATATACTTTTGCGAGGCACTGCTTATAATTTGCATACAGAGTCACAGAAGGCATCACTCACAGTCAATTAGAGTTCAAACGGAAATTTCACGCAGTTTTATTTGAGTTATTAGTCTTAAAAATCATTACCCAAGTAAATAAATGGACAATAAGAGAGCTAAATCTCATGTGTTGAAGTATTGGAATATTTACTTTGGACTAAATTAGATTAGTAAAACAGACTAGTGTCCTAAAATAGGAAAAAAAAATAAAAACTTGGAAATCCTGTACTTGGGGCAGTAGGTCAGCAGTTAATTAATTATAGAGAGTTCTGACACACAACACAAAAGTAATCTGAGTCACTCTCACTCACCTGTTGCCATGTGATCCAGAGAGCCGACCACTAGACTGTCATAAATGTGCCCTATCACTCTATGCGCCAGAGGAGCGTGTTGTTTTGGATGCTGAGCAATGTGGGTGAGCAGCTGCGTGAAAGTATAGCCACCAATGGAAGAAGCATGCACCAGTATGGGTCTTCCTGTGAAAGGAGGCTCCTCTAACATATTCAAAATCTCCAACCCGTAGCTGAGGCCCCATCGAGGCCACAGAAAGTGCATTACGCTGCTCTGGATGAGGAGGACATCCATACCACGGTCAAGGTAAAGGTCCCTGTACTTTGCCACGGCCCCAGGTTGGGCGCCGAGCCAGGAGAAGAATAGGAGAAGAGGGCGAGAATTGGAAGCAGCCGTGTGGGAAGGCGTTTCTAAAGACACTGGAGACGAGGCGGGGAGCAGAGTTAATGTGGCCTGAGAGTCTTTGGCAAGGGTTACTGTCTGGTGCTCCGCTGCTGTCATTGGAGTGTAGTAATAAATGATACCACTGCAGATTCTCCTGGCTACAAACTTCCCTGAGTTGTCTGGTTCAGACGTGGTTGCATCAGTCCTGAAAAGACTGAAAAAGAAGGAGATGAGTCAGATTTCATAATAGTCTAGGAAAGGGAGAATAAACTTGCAACATCTTAAGCTTTTTGGTTTTTTCTTTGAGCTATGCATTTTGAGATAAACTCCAAAATGAAAGAATGAAATGGCTAAATTCATTTTAGCCATGAATTGCTAAAATGTCAAACTGTTTAGTAAGTTTTGACTGATGTGAACAATATCTAAAATTCTGTTACCTTATAACACTACTTTGGTGCCAAATGCTGTAATATTGTTTTTTTCCTTTGAGACAGGAAAAAAAATAAACAATACAACTCTTCTCTTAAAGATATACTAAAAGATGATAAAAAACATTTTGGAACATATCTATTTAGGTTTTATTATAAAACAGATTAATAAAACAAGCATTAAAATAACATCCCACCAGTGTGTTTCACCATGAAAGATGTGGAAAACTTCTTCACTCTGTAAAAGATGTTGGATCCAAAATACAATAACTTGTAACAAAATAGCAGTTGGCATAATCTTACTAACATATTTGTTTATTCATGTTTTCATTATTTCAAATAATATTATAATTATTATTACTACTCATTTCTACCACTACTACTGTAAATAAAATGACCCAGGACTTGCGAAGTCAAATCACAAGTATGCTAATGAAGGGTTATTTAAGCAGAACAATGTGAACAATTCATAAGATGTGATTACCTAATGTGTATTACAGTTGTTAAGCAAGACTAAAAGAAATCAGACTGCCGTTAAATAATTAAGTGATGCAATAAAAGGCTCCTTGCCCAAACAGCGTTGATTTTGGCACCCCACAATCAGCAAATCAGCATAACCTCCCAAATTCAACCTTTTTTTTCCATATGTATGTCTAGAAAATGTTTGCAATGTCTTCTCTTTTACATTTAACCGAAAAACACGTAGTTTAATTACCACGTTCAAACCTAACCAAAGTAAAATTTTCAAACTATCTCAACATTTCAGCATTCAGAACCTCTAGGTTTGGTGCAGCCATTGCGACGCATACAAACTAGTCGGTTTTTTGTTCGTTTCCGTCTGCAGCCTAAACGTATACGGCTCCATGTCAGCTTTTGATTTCTCCCAATTCTTGGGATTTTAACTGCAATGGTCTTCTAAAAATAGACCAAGATTGCTTTTCATATCGGCCTATTGTAGGTCCTTGAATTCCTGAAAAGACTTGATAACCAAATGCCAACAAAGGGAAGGAAGCAGCTTGTGAAGCTCTTCGCCTTTACAATTGAAGCTAAATGTAAGGCTGGATGCGGTGAACTCGGAGCGTGTTAATACATTCCCACCGCATCTCAAAATGATAAATTAGCAACCTGTCCTCATTTTCCTGAATCATATCAAAGCAACGATTCATTTCATGTTTTACCTGGTGGAGAGTGCAAGGTTCCCCATGCTGAGAGATGGAAAACGCGTCCTTGTCCGCTTGGTGGTCTGGAAAATTACTTTGCACGCCTAGCTCAGATACGACGTACTGCCAACTCGCCTTGGCAACGGATAGCCGTGGATTTATATCCGCGCCCCCGTGACAGTTCCACGCGCTCACACGCCCCCCCAGTTCTGCAATATACCGTGCACGCGCGATTTTCTTGCGATGCTCGCTCCCGCTACCAGATAAACACCAAGTGGGGTACTTATTAACATCATCTACATTGCAAGGTGAAAATAACGCAAAGGCGCGAATCTAAACGGTATGATGAATATTCATGAAAATGTAGCTTTCAGCAGAAACAATTTCAGGCTTTATAAGTGAGAACTCAAGGCCGCAACGTGTAAATGCAACAAACTCACACTGACGTCCCCAGTAAGCTAAATAAGGAAACATTACAAGGTCATACTGAGACGGTTTATCCTGGCCTACTAAACATATACCTGCAGTACTTCGGAAGCGCCACAAGATGGTGCCATGTTACCTTGTTTATTTTTGTAAAACAAGACAGGACAACCAGAGAATATATGTCATGTATATTTTAAAACATAAAATGTTGCAGATTAAAAAAAAAATGCAGTTAGAAACTGAAAAGCATAAGTGCATTTTTCTTAAAAAATAAAGATGCAAACTTGAAAACTATTTTCAGAGCAAAAAATTTAAGTTCCAACTTTGTAGTGGCCTTCTTAAGTTCTGGATGTAAATCTGATTGCGATGCTGTCAAATAGAAGACCTTTAACTCGTCGTAGTGTAGAATTAAAACAATTCACAAAGAAAAGTTGGATAAAATGTATTCACAGGGATCTAAAAAACCTGCTACTGATGGATTTTGTTGCTACAAACAGCAGTTCAACCAGTTATTAGGTTTAAGCGGAAATTACTCGTCCACATGAAAACGTCGGATGAAATCTTCATTATATCCTTGTGATATATTCAAATGTAATGATTAGATGAAACGGGAGCATGTCAAAACACTATTGCTAAGTAGATTTTATTTGAGCAAAAGGAAAAGTTGGGTTTTTTTATGACGCAACATGACCACTTTTAGGCTCAGCCAGCCAGAAAAATATTTAAGGTCCACAAAAACATTACTCTTGCCCTTCCCAGGCCATGTTTCTGTAGTACGTTTTACACCAGCAGCCCCTCCCTCTGCTTTACACCCCTGATTCCCATCTTACATCATTATTTTAAATAGCCCTTCACCCTTATCCCAGCCAATTTTCTATACATACCCCTGCAAACCCCCTCAAACCTCACCCTCCAAAGAAAGGCTGTGAGGACCACCTCTCCATTTGCTGCCACAGCACCCCACAGCCTTTCCTTTCTGTATTGTTTCAACATGGCCTCTATTATCCAAGGAAAGAGAGAAAGTAGGGAGGGAGGGGAACGCATAGAAGAAAAAGAGAGAAACAGAGGGGGAAATGTGCCTACTCCGTCCTTTAAGGCAAGCGGGATCCACCCACATAAGGGTGTGGAAATTCCACTGCAGCTTCCTGCTTTTTCTCAGTCTTTCCCTTTTTGCTCTTCTCACTCAATCACCCAGCATCACATTTCCTTCAGACGATTCGTCTGCACAATGAAATCAACACAGCACACCGCAGCTGAGCTGTCAAAGCATTGCGATATCTAAATAACTTTCTGCTTAGCGGTTATGATTTTGAGGTTACAATGAGGAAATACAAAGGGAAGTTTGGAAAATATAGCCAGACCCAACTGGAAATATTAACACACTTTGTGGTGTTTTGTGCTTGAAGGGTGCAACAAAATGTAATAAATCAGAAAAAAAAAAACTCTGGGTCCTATTGAGCGTGAAGCTGTTAACACCAGACATGTACGCCAAACCCAGTCAGTAAGTCACAGAATTACATTTAAAAGTATTCATATTTTTACAACTTTGTCCCATTTCAGTCACAAGTTTGGGTAGGACTATGTGTGAAGAGCCAACACAAAGTAAAGGATATTTTGGATAATGGGTATGTTCTTTGTAAAATAGTTCAAGCTCAATTAGACAGGATGCAGTGTCTGTAAACGGGAGTTTATGGGTCTTTAAACTTGTCCACATCTATATCCCTGATTTTTCTGCCATGTTTTTGGGTCTTCATGATGCACCTTTTTTTTTTCTAACCTCTCAGGCCTTCATTGGACAGTCTTTATTTCTACTGAATTTAGGTAACACACAAGTGAACTCTAGTTATTGGTCAGGGGACTGAAGAAGACAATTGACTAATAATTATGCTTGCATTCGTGCCAGACAAATTTATTGTCTCTGCATCTTTCCAGATACATACTTGCATATCTAACTGAATTTAACTTTTGTTTTTCAAGGCTGTTTTATTTGTATCACACCTTTGCATATCATCTATTAGGATATGACATGCTATATGTTGAACATATCATTTTGAAAATAAAAAATGAAAATGCAAATTATGATGCAATATGATCCAGATAGAACTATTTAACATGTCAAGTTCTTCATCGATTTCCTCATGCATTGGAGGTTTTTGTTAGAAGAACTTCTAGGTGGATTTACATCTAAAAAAGAAACTAAATATTGGTAGAATCTTTTCATAATTTATTCCCAGGTATTCCCGGTATTTCGTCAACTTTTTACATCTTGAATCCTGCTCCCTAAAACAATGTATCCTCCTTTTGACATTCAAAACACAATTAATGACATGTAGCTTTTGGAGTCAATGTGTGACACTGTTCATCAGAGAAAGAAGTGTTGTTATCCCTTGTCTTTGACAATATTTTTGTGTTTTTACACATAAAAGTTTTGCTTTTATTGGGGGTGGAAACAGTTCACTGGTATTTAGGTTATGATAGCAGAAATAGTGGGAGAAATAGACACAAAAATATGCTTTCAATAAAGTTAAGTACCAGCTGAATAGAGAACAATTATTTTCTGCAATTGTAAGATCTTGATAAGATTATTTTAATATAAAAAATGGCACAAACGTCTGTCGACATGGCAGAGCCCATTCACTATTGTGAGTGCCCATTGTCGTCTCCATTTTTTTTTTTTTTGGAGGAACTCCCTTTGACCCTCACAATCACCCATTGTCCTGGACTTTCCGCCAGCTGAAGCCAGCGGCATGTTCAAGGAGAGAGGACAGTCACACAAACGCAGCGCCCAACGCTTGCTGTCCCAAAGACACCAGAAAGGCTTGAGAAGGCACGAAGTGAGGCACAGAACTGTTTGTCACATTGATGAGGAATATGTGTGACAGGTGACTGGTGCTAGCTTCATTCGGTGAGACGCCCTGGACTGGTTGCTAGCCCATTGCGGTGCAACACAGAAACACACAGTCATATCTGAGGGCAATTATGAGATGCACTGCAGGCAAACTCCAAAAACTCCAGTCACAAGATCTGTATGAGCATATTTTTTACTTTAGTAACTGCCATGTTTCTATTTTTTATATATATATAAATCTACACAAACAACAGCATGTTGTACAACTGAAATATTAATTTTATTTTAAGTCATTAACCATGTTAGAAGAGTTTTTTCAAAATGTAAACATTTTCAAAGAATTACTACTGCCTGCCCTTTTGTTGCCCCAAATTTCAAGGGAACTCAAACAGAGGCAATGTGAGTGTTTGTGTGTGTGTATCAATGCAGTCTGAAACACTTGCAGTACTTGTTATATTAACGCTGTCCTCTGGCACAGTTCATAGCTTAAATATTTATGTCTGCCCTAAGCTTAACCTTACCTGTGGCATCACTCTCTGCTGTGGAGCAAAGGCTGAAATCTAGGAAAATATCTCTAAAGCATGAATATCATTTCCTTGAAAGCATGTTCTGGATCATGTCATTTTATGCCCGCCATCTGCTTGGCAGAACAAATCATGAGGAAAAAGAGAATCCGTTATGACAGTATCTGGGCCGTCGTTCTCCCAGACGTCAAAATAATGTGCTAGAAATTCAATTATTTGATATGGCAATCCAATGCATTTGAAGAAAGTGCTCAGGCCGGGGGAAATGAGTTTTCAATGCGACTTGGGCTAAAACAAAGACGATAAGAATAGAAAGGAGAGTCAAGGTGAAGCGTGTTATCGAGGCGATCTCCCCTCAGCTGGGGGGAACCTGAGGAGTGGGCTCCAGCACTGCTGGGAGCCCTCAGCCACTGCTCAGGAAATGATGTTTCCTTACTTTGCTGATTGTTCTATGTTTGAAATTCCTGGGGATCATTTGACCAGAGATGTTCAGACTATTTTGCTAAAGAGTCTGCAGAGGAACACCCTTTGACTGAACGCCTCAGATCTCATCAGAGATAAGTTTGTTGTTCAAATTTCAACACAATGCTTCAAACTGTACCAAAGGTGAACTGGACCTTACATAACATATATATGTTCTAATAAGATTGTGATTCAATTACAATCTTGGAGTTGTAATTTACTTTGAACATTTCTTTTAAAATCAGGTGAAAAAAGGTTTTAAAGTGATCCAATTTCAATTTAACAACTAGAACTAAATCAATGTATGTGTTATACAGAAATAGAGGATTTACACATTTAAATGTTTTTTTTTCCCCACATGTATTTCTGTGATGTTATTCTAAAATGGAATGGATGTACCAAACTATGCAAGAAAGTCATTCGCCCTTTCAAAGCTTAATACCATCTAACAATATTGCCCCTTTTTTTTCATTTCTGATATGTGAAGCTATTTCATCTACCTAGCTTTACCTTGTTTATATTGTGAGAAGTCAATATCTTGTGCTGTCTGATTTCAATGTCATGCTTTAAAAAAAAAAAAACAACTGCATGCAAAGGTCAGCAGCTTTGAGGTTGGGGATATGTGTGGATGAATGTGAAGGCTTCGCATGTCATTTTCAGAACGCTTGCTTGCATAAGCCAACGTTGTTTTAACCGTGCGCCCCGGTGTCCATGGCGGTGGATGATCTTTGGTGATGAACAATTTGCTCAGTGAGGTGTGACCGTGGGCATTATAACGGGGAGCAGTTGCAGTGAGCGAGAGCGACAGAGACCAACAGGGGGAGAGAGAGAGAGCGACAGAGAGAGAAACGAGAGAGCGAGTGGGAGGGAGGGAGACTGGAACTCTATACCACACAGACAAACCCACAGAGGCTCGCAAAAAGCCGTCTCGCCTGCAACACACTCACTCTCTTCCTAACACCGCTTGCAGTGGATTCTCCATCTTACTACATACGTCTGCAGGTAAGCAGCTGACATTCTCTCGTCCTCTTAGATGTCTCTGTTTGACCCTGGATGTTTAATTTAGCAGGCTTATCTTCAAGGATATGGAACGTATGGGATTGAGTCATACTGAATCTTGTAGATACTGAAGCAGAAACGTAGCTGCAATAACACAGCAGGTAAAAAAAATAAATAAATCTGATGCACACAAACGAACTGTATTTCCTCAAAAATGTAAGAAAATTGTCAGTGTGTTGATAAATAGAGAATGATAAATTGGTAAGATGAAATAATTTCTATTAGCTGTCATTCAAGGTTAATGACAGTGTCTCTCAGTGTGACATTTGGAGAAAAACCATGGTAACATATTTCATTAGCATGTAAATCCATGGTTATGGTGTATCCATGACTGCTTATCCCATTTTCAATGAAGCACACAGGGAATATTTGCAAGCATGTGCATCTGTTTAGATGTCAGTGAAACAGGAAACATTCTAGTTGAGATGAATCGCACGAGAAACTGCCCATTTGCAATCAAGAGCAAAACCTACACTTCCTCAAACGCAGCAGAAAAAACCCCCAAATGGTTCTCAAATCTGTGAGATTACCGCAACGTCTTTGGCTTCGGCTGTCACCATGGCAAAGGCAGCCAGTGGAACGTCTGTGCTAGAGAGCATCCTTTAAAGCAATCAGGTTCAGGGCATTCATCAGAGCTTAGATTAACCCGAGCGACTACCCGAATCAATAAATGTCGCACTCAAGCTGTGTTCGGAAGCTTATTTTAAAGTATCAGAATGCATTATGGGTTAATTCATAAGAAATGCTTAGCGTCTCGCTCTAAATGGTACCTTGTATGTCCTAACTGGAGGAGCAAGAGCACGTGCAAGAAAACGCAAGAAATAAATCTTGTTTGTAAACAGGGAGTCAGGGCTGTTTAGCTAACTGTGGTTAAGTCACCTGTTAGAGTCTAACTTGTGATGCAGACTTTTCAGAGACAACAGTGTCTTATTATTATTATTATTTTTCTTTTACTATTCGACAAGATAGCAGCTTTCATTAAGGTCGATAATGTCCAGGGACTATTGACTGCAGCTGGTTGCATAATTCAATCTGTGGATCTGCTGCAACCCATGAGTTGATTATGGGACCTCTGATGTGGAAGATAAAATTCAAAATAATTAGAACTTGAGCCCCATTAAGACTGGGTTTTGATCAAACCAAAGGCTCCCTGTTACATTCTTTGTTGAGTAATAATAAACACGGGCAATGTTAAATACATTTTACAGTCTTGGGAAAATGTAAACGGTTGCACACAGCAACAAACAAAAACGTTTTCTGAACTATTTCTAAATATATTATTGCAATCTTCTTCATTCAAAATGTTTAAATATTACTTTGATAGTACCGCTGGTGCTACTATTACCACTTATAATAGGAATAAATAACATAGTCATTTATTCTTATAAATAACTATGTTATGCTATCCATAACTCAGAAT
Source organism: Poecilia formosa (assembly GCF_000485575.1). Taxonomy (NCBI): domain Eukaryota; kingdom Metazoa; phylum Chordata; class Actinopteri; order Cyprinodontiformes; family Poeciliidae; genus Poecilia; species Poecilia formosa. The sequence continues at coordinate 1,587,973 of NW_006800093.1, read as the reverse complement.
TATGGATATCATGCAATAGTTAATCCCTGTGTTAAAATGCTAACATAAAAAAAGAAAATAATTCATTAAAGGTGAATTGCAAGTTTTTCTTAATCACAGATTTGTGTGGCTAAACACTTCCAACTTCATTGACTAAGACATATCTTATTATTTACTAAACCGCTGTAACACAACAACCCAAAAACCTGTAAGTATGGCGCCTTACATCAGACCAGTGTTTCCCATCCCTGGTGTGAAACACTGTATGTTTGATGTTTACTTGTGTTTACTTGCTTCAGCCCAGCTGATTCCAATTGATGGTGGATAATCAGACGTTTGCTAGACTGCAATCATATGAATCAGGCTTATTTAAGCAGGAGAACATCTAAAACATGCAGTGTGGTGTGTCTAGTGGACCAATTTCCTCTTTTTATAAAAAGAGGAAATTTTTGTATAAAGATTTTTACAAAAAAAAAAAAAATTTTTAATTTTTTTTAAAGATTTTCTTACAACAATGTACAAAAGGGTACATTAAAGAGGTAGGAGTTCAGAATTATGTTTTGAATTTTGATAAAAACAAGGTACAAACTGTTCATATGTTACCTATTTTAACCACCGTAAAACAACTTCGGACTCAAAAACATCAAGGCAGCATATGCAAACGTAAAGAAAAAACAAATAAAGAACTAAGAATTAAAGAGAAATTAGTCCTAAAACAGTTTACAGTGCCTTACAAATTCCACTCTCAGCATGTGTTTCACTCAGATTATTGTGTTTGTGGCTCCGTCCTTCACCACATCCCATGTTAATAATCATCAACGTCTGTGTAAATAACTGCCAAACATGATCATCCCTCAAAACATCATTATGGTTATTTGCTTTATAAAATGGTGTTTCAAGAAACCACCACGGCATTTTTAGAACTGGAGTCGTATAAAGATAGATTTGCGTGTCAATTAAACTGCTAATGACATTTCAAGTGGTTCTGTTCACAACAAAAACGTCAACTGAGGTAAAATCTGTTGAGGAAAACCTGACTTAGGTTCAATCTGGCAGGAGAGAGGGATAATGTTTTAAAATGAAGTGGTGAGCAGAAATAAGCAAAAGGGGCAAACACAAGCAGCAGAAAAAGGTTGAACTGTCAGCTTAGAATGTTAATAAAACTTTGTATTTTCCTTTGTATGTCTACTAAAGTGGAAGAATTTGTACATTTTGATTTTACACGGCATACATTTTTAAACGCTTCCATTTATAACTTTTAAAAAGCTGTTGAAGTTCATTTAGAGAACCGTTTCAAAATCTTGGGGAACCTAAGTCATGTTTTAGTTCACTTCAGTCTTGTTCTAAACATAGTGGGGGGAAAAATAGCTCAGGAGTAGTAATGATTTTACTCAGGGGGAAGCACAATGGTTCATTCTAAAGTGCAAAACGGATCTGGAATGTCCGATTCGATCAATCTTTATGGTAATGTCTGAGCAATAAATAGGGCGTCATGTTGCTTTTTACAAAACAATTAGTTTAAAATCGAGTGGGGCAAATTAACAATCATATCTTTCATATGTTAGGTTTGATAAACTGAAAAGAACTTCAGAAAACCTTTTAGGTATTTGTGTTTTTCTCACTACAGCTATTTTCTACTATTTTGTCTTACAAATAAACAGTTAGTAGTCAAGCAAAACACTTCCCTCACTTGGCACAGAATACCTCCCTGTTGGTTTAAAACACCCAGTCACATTGAATATTTGCAGAACTGACATCTGGAAAAGGTCACTAGATAGAAGACCGTGACGTTAAAAAAGCCTTACTTAAAAACATGCAAGACCATGATGAGGAAAAAAAAACAAAAAAAAACATGTGTGCCCACATGCAAGAGCACTTACACATAACCATGGAAATAATACTAGAGTGAAAAAAGTACTGCTTGTAAATACGCACACCCACACATGGAGGAAAAAAGGCAACTATCACCCACAGCAGTAGCCATTTGCAGGAAGGTGAATTGCTCCACTATACTGGACTGTGTCACTGATACCCAGACCAGCTAACAGCAAGTTTGTTAAAAAATAAAGACATGGGCAACTGTCAGATCTTCTCGGTTTGTGGCTCCACGCGTTGTAGAGTCTCGGTTTTAGCCAGTCAGCAAAGACAAACAGCTCTACTTTTGATCGTCTTTCTCTATTCCACCTCAGGTTTTACTATGTGATCATGTTTTTGTTTCCCCCTTTAAATAAGGGCAACTACAACTGCAGCATTTTGATTTGTGAAAGACTTACAGAGGCAAAATTCTGACACCAGGTCAGTAAAACAAAAGCAAATGTTCAGACTACAGTAAGAAGAGGGCAGATTATGATCAAGATGGCTGCTTGTGCTCAGAAAGTGAATCAAATAAGGGATTCTGATAAACACACAGAAAGACTCTGGCAAACAAAGATGCACATGACAGAGACTGCTGCAGTGTTGAGCTTCTCTCTTGCACTGATAAGGGTGCAATAGAATAATAACATGGTGGGTTTGAGTTTTTGTCTCTGTTCTGCTGCCTGTATTGTTTGCTCTGTGCACCTCTGCTTCATTGAACGCAGCACAGCATCAGATTCATCCTTCCATCTGATGGAAATGGAAACAAAATAACAGAAGGTTTGTGGTTAATTTCCTGACTGACACTTGGTACACTTTAGTTCCATTTATGACCGCAACTTAACCAGGCATGAGTCAGATGTGGTGGGTGATTGCTGAAAAAAGAAGGATGGTAAGTAACTAATGAGGAAGCTATGTGGACTTGCTTGTTCGTTACTCAAAATGACGGATGTGGCAATCAAACTGATTATTTATGACAGGTAATTCATCATTATCAGATGACACTGCAATATATCTTAACTCCATAACCTCAATTGCTTTGGCTTGGTCAAGATGAAATACTTACTTCTTCTAGTATCACTGGTTTTCTTTTATTTGGTCGACTTTTTTAAGTAGTCAGGAATGTGTCTAAGGGCGATCGAGCCCTTATATAACCGGATCTTAAAGGTGTGTTCATATTCTCAATAAAATGTTTGATGCCAAGCAGCCCTGGAGCCTAAAGATGCTTTTTTCAAAAAAATTACAGACTGAACAAAACTTTGAATATCAAGATGAAGTGGTAACATACAGTTTTCTCAAACAAGTTTGTTTGTGCAATTTCCTAAGTTATTGTAATCCACAAACTTGTGACTTCAAGTCAAAACTCCACCAGTATGCACTCCTGATCAATATTTAAGAAGATTGGTATGGATATAACGAAACATAACCCAAAGATTGGCAATACTGCTGAGGATGCAAACACCAAGGATGCAAATGACTGCCATATTGCTCCCAAATTACTACTGCCATATAGTTATATATAATTCAGGTCTTATAGGTGTAATAATTCAGAATATCACAAGACTTGATGAGGTACAGATATGCCAGAGATGCAGGAAGATGACAAACCTGCTGAGGTGAAAAGAAACTGCCTCCAGAAAATAAATAAATGGAGGTACATTAGGTAACATAATGTAATGGAAAAAACCTGAGTAGTATTTGCTAAATCCATCCTGCATAGTGTTTTTCACCTTTTCTGAGCTTTCCTTCACTTTAAGATGATGAATAAAAGTGATACTATAGTGAAATGTGAGAATGTTAGCCAAACTAAATTATACATACCTTCTGCTGTTTTAATGATAAATATTTTATGGTGGAGCAACTGGAGAGAAAAGATAATTTACTTCAAGACACTATTCCCTTTTTGCTGTTTATTTGTATTAGAAGCTGTTGACAAAATCTCTGAAGAAACCAGAAGGAAGAGCGTGTGTGGGTGTTTACACCAACTACAGAACAGTACAAGTGGGCAAATAAGTACACAGTGTGCAAACATACAGACTGAAGTCCAATCTCAACTACAATCACATCTCTGCATGTCTGAACAGTGTGCAGGTTGGTCACTGCAAGCTCCAGCGAACAACTACCAAAAATAAGCAATACCTCTATGGAAACTGATCTTCACGCTGCTCAATCAAAGTGCTAAAAGTAGAGTGTGTGTGGGAAGCTCTGCTTAATCCTCTGTTAGTCATAGTTCAGACTTTTATTAAGAAAGTGTCGTTCATCTCTTGAGGTAAAAATACAGGGAGAAATGGGTGGTTAAACATGTAGCCTACTGACCACCGAGACTTTTTTGAAAAGGAAAAGAATTAACTGAAGACACTAGAGAAACATGACATGAATCTGCAAAAATAAGTTGCAAATCAAAAAAGAACAGGTTGAAAGAGCAAAAAAATCATTTAGAAAAAGACAAAGCATCAGAAAGAAAGAGAGCTTCATAATCATTGCAGATTTCTGGGAATATTGATGGGTTATTTTTTTCACTCCCACTCAAATATCTTTGTCTGTTTGAAAGAACGAATAAATCTGAGATTTAAAGACAACAAGGTCAAAAGCCTGGGTATGTTCAGAGGAAGTTAAGTACAGCTGAAGCACACAGGTTGTTGTTCTCCCAGGGGAAATTCCTTCGGTGCTCCAATCTTTTCACTAAGGCAACACGCTGGTGACTTTAAACCATGTAATGTTTTACAAAAGAATAGGAGGTCCCCCTATTCTTAAGCTGACTAGCCAGACTTCATTTCTTCAGTACTCCAGCCCAGCTTAGAGAAAATATCTCTCAACTGCTGCTTTTCAGTTACATATAAACTGCATAAATGGATGGATATGGATGAATCTGAACATCCTCCAGCTTAACTGTTTTTCTCTCATCAGGACTAATATATAGTCTCTGCTGGCACTTCGTTTGTAGTTCAAATATTTTTTTTTATCACCACAATTTTGCATTCTTCCTGAATATGTTATGCTTGAATACATTTTCACTTACGTTTCTTCTTTTATTTAATTGTAAAGCACTTTGAATTACTTTATGTATTTAATTTTTTTGTGTTACTAAGAACTGGTGACATAACATTCTTAGCTGCCGTCTACCTTCAACATTTGGTTGTCATGAGTTTGATCTTTTCAACACTTAAATCACTGTAAGTGGGCCACTAAGTAAAGTTCTTCTTTCAAATGTGTTCCTTGGAAAAAGACAAATTAACTGATGCCAACTCTTTCAAGTCAAGTCAACCCAAATGTTGCAGAAGAAAAGTGTGTCACCAAGTGTCCTGTGTGTTCTTGTCTTTTAGGTCATTTAGTAGAGAAGCCAGCCCTTCCCCGCCTCAGGGGTCAGCAGAATAGAGAACAACATGTGACAATCAGTGCTTCGCAGTCGACAGCATGCTTCGATTCCTTTGGACGATGGCTCTCTTCTTCTGGTATTATTTGCTACTTCACAGCCGAGCTCTGGCAGACGAAGAAGCCACTGGGGAACTGACACCATCAAGCAAAAATTCTCCTGAAGAGAAGTCTAGCATTTACTCATGGCTTCCATCCATGCCCAAGTTTCCCTCATTTGGCTTATTTGGGAGATCAGGTGGCAAAAATGAAGACGCTGTCTCAACTACAACTGCCAAAGGGGTGACAGAAATAATCGGTCTCTTTGAAGACCACACGGGATCAGGAGAAGGGAGCAATTCTGAGGAATCTCAACAAACCACAACGTTGACTCAAGGACTTTTTATGAGTGTGGCAAAGATAAGAACTGAGCCACCTCCCACTGGGACATCAGATTTGCCATACAGCAGCATAGCTCAGAGCAACAGTGAGACTTTTGTTTCTCCCACAAGCAGCTACATCAGAAATACTCTGTTCACAAACAGTCCTCACAGAAGTAACACTCCTGAACAAAACACAACACATATGTTAACACCATGGAGATCCACGACAGCTGCGACTTCTAGCACAGGTGCCACTGAAAATCCCCTCCCCAATAGTGTTTACCGGGAGACCATCTTTCATACAGAAAGGATTTCTTCAACAATCCCACCAGAAGCTACAGCTCCCACTGCCCTGACATGGAAAACAGTCCGAACCACAACACCCAAACCGGGACTGGTGGAGACTACTCAAACCAGCACACACCTTCTGGGGCTTGTTACTCTTCCAGCCATTTCAGAAAGTAATTTTGTTGGGGAAGAAGAAGATTTATCTGTTAGTGTTGCCCTTCATTCAGTTAAAGGAACATCAGAAATTCACTCCACACAAAGTAACTGGAACTTGGGCTTGTCTGAGATCAGTCTGGTGAACACCGAGCAGCAGCCAGGGGTTACTTCGACTTTTCTAAGGACAGATCCTACCACAGTAGAAGGCACAACCTCAGACATTAACCCCACACAAAACCCTTTAGACCTCTCTGAGACCAGTACGGTGAACTTCGAACAACATTCAGAAGTATTCCCTGCCGCCCTCAAGACGGATCATAACTTAGAAGTGGTCAGGACAACATCAGAAATATATCACACACAAAGCTACTTATACTTGGGCTTCTCTGAGACCACTACGACGAATGCCAAACAAGAGCCAGGAGTTTTCTCTTCTACCCTCAGGAAGGATTCAAATTTAGTGGCGGCGACCACAAAAGCAGAAATCCAGACTACACAAAGCCATTTGGACTTGGGCTTTTCTAAGACGAGTACAGTAAATGCTGAACTACAGCCTCGGGTATTCTCTACCACCCTCTGGATCGATCGTAATTTAGCTGTGGAATCCATACCAAGCACAACTCAAAGCCAAAGGGCCAACTTTCCAATTGTAGAAGGTAAGCAGACTTAAGCAAATCCATAGAGCCTGAATTGATTGAATAAATGTGATCAATCATGTGCAGGCAGGTCTTTAGTGTTCGATAGATGTTTGTCGAAAGGCTACTCATAGTTTGGCTTTTTTCAGTGATACCTCTGCCACAAGGATTGACATTTATATAAAACCTAAATTCTATTGAAAGTGTTTCATATTAATGCTGTGTGTTTATCAAAACTCTTATCAGTCTAGTAAAAATATGCTACTTATCTTCTCATTCTCAAATCTATCAATAATCAGTCTGACAGATGAATAATCTTGATCATTGAGCTTTATTGCTTAATTTAAAGAGAAAGGAATACAATTTTTATAACATATAATCAGAATACCTTTTCATCTCAATGTGAAATGTCTGCAAATGTCAGATTTCTGAAGAAGTAGGTCAGGACAAAAATACAAGCCTGTAATCAGTTTTAAAATGATACACATATGAGTACTAGGTTTTAACATGATATGATGTTGTTTACTGGTCAAATACTTGGTCTATTAAACTTATAAAGACAGCTGCCAGCACTACAAGAGCTTTTGGAAAAAATATCTGCTGTAGAAACACAGAAACTCAATTACACAGTCTTATTAAATTTCCAAAGCATCCATAAAGCATAAAGCAGTGGAATTCCTTGAGCAATACGCTGTGGGCGACACAAAAGACACTTTGGGTGATGTGCTGTTTACTTATCATCTCCCCTAAATCCTATGTTAATTTTCTTCCAGCTGTAATCCATCCCACCCTGTTTCCAAGCCTCTTTATCCCTCATACTACAACTTTGGCCATAGACGAGTTTCTTAGAAGCATAACCCATAAGTAGAAGACAATCTAATGTGCAGAGTTTACCAATCGGAAAAGGAAAAGGTGGTGAACAATACCATCAAGTGGAAGAGTATGTTTCAGCAGTCTCTGGTTTGACATTGAATCAGTAACACCTTTTTCTTCTGCCCATCCCCCATAACTGGTGTGAGGCTGGTGTCCGTATGTTTAATGAGATTTCAGAAGGAGATCCTCCTGCAAGTACGGACACATTCATCATGTTGGGTCAAAGGTTGGGCAAGAAAATCATGAGTCGATTATTCCAAGCAAGGGAGGCTTTGGTATGCATTTGATGAAATCATGATTCATGAGCGTCAAGTGCCTTATCCTGCCAACCCAACCCATGTCTCTTATTATATTCCTTAAATACACCATGGCATCTAAATTAATTTCACACTGTAATTTATTACATTGTATCATCCTATTTTCTTTTCGGAATAATCTGAACCTGCTTGGCATTCCTAAATGACCCACATGTTTATCCTCACCCTGATTGGATTTAAACTTCATTAATGTAGAGCTACAGTTTGTTAAAGTATAAGTTTAAGATTTTCTGAATACGTCAAGGCTGATTATCAATGCTCAAATGGTTTCCAACTTTGGGAACTGATTTCTAGTGCAAAATATGAGGTACAAAGTAAAACTTTCTTTTATTTATCAGCTGTGTTGGAATGCAGCGATCCAAGACTCTGATCTCACACCCTGTGCCGAATCTGCCGAATGTTTTGTCTGTGGCGATTGTTGTGTCTGCTCTTGTTTTCAGCTGTGCATTATACTGTGGCAAACAGCAAAGAGAGGGGGTTTCAGCTGGGCGGAGAGGGCTTCTGTGTTCATGTATCAGTATTCTGAATGCACACTCAGCGAAACCACCATCTCTCCTGTGGGACCGTCTGTTTGCCAGTTGCTATTAGGATGGTGAACAGGCTTCTTGCCATTTAGACAGATCCCTCCCTCCCCACCCCCTTTCATTTTTAAAGTCATTTTATCTTTCTACAAACACAAATCCCTTTCACTTTGGTCCATGGACATAAAATTCAGCTTCAGGGTCACTGATGCTTGGAGACGGTTAGATAAAAAAAATGTGCGAGAAAGAAATACATATAAATGTACACACAGTACCTTAGGATTAATGGGGATTAAAATAAGCACTACCCAGTTTTTGCAATTTGAGTAATTTCATGTCTGAAGATGTTAAGCATCTTCTCCACAAAAATGTGTAGTTCTTCACGCTTTTAAAGAGCATTTGCTATGTGACCTTGCCCTTGAGAAGGCTGTCAGGGATGAAAACGAACAGCAATGCTGCGCGTCTGTGTCAGATAATCCATTAAGGCACCATGCAACACAAGCAAACAAGGGCAATTAGGACAGAGTAGGAAAGAAACAGAGGTTGGGGATGTGGGTTTTTGACACTGAAGATTATACTCACCTCCTTCCTGTGTTTATGTCATAAATCGGTAAGAATAAACACAGCATGCATCTATAAGTAAGTATTGAAAGCCAAGTATTTTTTTGTAATTTTGAGAAACCACTTTTTAAGGCTGACCAAATTCTGTTTTAACCAAATAAAAAAAATTCTCTAATGAAATTTACAAGTTTTTCTTCCTATATTTTACAAAGTATTTTTATGAGTGGGATATTATGTAAAATTGACTTTTTAGTTTTTCTCTCACCAAAAATCTTTGATTTTTTTTTTTATGAATATCTGAGGAATACTTAGCTCCTAAAAAGCGCCACCTATTTCCACTGAAATAGTGTCCAGCTGAGCTTCTATCTCATAGAGCACCTTTTCCTATGTCTTTCCCACTCAGCTCCTCCAGACCAGCGTTGCAAGCAATTTATAAACACCTGGTGGAACTCTGAGTCTGCTGAGCTCATCATAGGAATTACTTCTCATTTCAATGCTACAGCACATCGTCCCTTCAAATGTTGTAGAATAAAAACAAACATGCTAAATTCACCCTAAATGGCAGGAATTGAAAAACTGAGACTTATTTTGCCAAAGGTAATGCTGTTTTCTGCCACCGGAGGCACTGAAATAAAAACTCAATCATGACTGACATGAGTTAAATGGATAGTCATAAAGAGCTGTGATCCAGAAACAATTTCCCTGTGTTCTAGGTGTTGTTTAAAACCTAAAAGTACAAAATTATCCAATCTTGGGAATCTAAAGGGGAAAGATGAAATTGTGATTATCAAAAACTTTGTTTCATATAAGCAACATAAGCAGCAGATATGAAGACAATAAAAAACCCCAATAAAATCTGAATTATCTTAAACCTAACGGAAAAAAAATCCATACATCATAACACAGAAATACTTTGTTCATTCTAGCCTGTTTTTCTACACAGTCATGTCAGACTGACATGTAACAGGGAAAGCAGGGCATCTCTTTATTTTTGTTATTCTCGATTAGATTATCATACTGCCGGTTTCTGCTGCGCTGCAGAGACAAAGAAATCTCTGCTTTCTTTGTCTATTGAACCTCAGGGCATTTCTAAGAAACCCGTGAGTGTTTTTCTTTCAGAAAACTCACTCAGGCTTATCCTGATCATGATGAAATAGGGAGCAACATCATCTTTCTGTTGAACATAATTGGGAGCTCTAAAACATTACACGAAAACTCCTGAGCCAGAATCAGTACAGATGCTCAGAAATCTTTGTTTCGGTGCTTGTAACGTTAATGATTATGATGATAAAACTGATTTGCAATTCACAGAAAGGCTTGCTAATAATTTTCTAATGTATTGTGATATTTCATGACCCATTTCTGCAATCTGGTATAAACGATGAATCGCAGGAATTTATAGTGACACCGCATCAGAAAAAGTCAAACACTTATAGATATAAAATCTTTCATATACTTGAAAATGTTCAAGGAAACTGAGCTATCTGACCTCTTAAAAGCAGATTATACACAAACTCATTAGACACTAAAGTAATAATTCAGCACTAACATGAAAGAGTGACCTGCTTAGCAACTAAAGAGGAAATTTAGCTTCTTCAGCTTTCCTTACAACCCCTTGTGTTTTTATTTTGCTATTTAAGCATTCTGTACAAGCAGTCGATCATTAGAAATGTTGCCTATGATGAGCTAATAACCCGGACCCTGACTGTTCTTACGGGATTAAGTCAGCTTGTGCACATGTTTACTCTCATTAAACCATTTGCAGCAGATTTTATTATGCATAATTTAATCTCCTGTCACATGCACATGTGATCCTGTCTGTAACCAGATCTGAGAAACTGCACTGAGCTGCTTGTGTTGTTAACATGAAGCAGTAACCCTCTCATCAATTTTTAAAAGCTTATATTTATGTGTTTTTAGCTGCACAGCTAATCTACTGCTACGTTTATCTTCACCAAGAAGAATTATATTTTACATTTTTCAACATCTGATTAAGGTTTGGACATTACGTCCTTACAAAACCCTAAACAACACTTGTCGTAAAACAATTCTCCACTTGTTCTCTTGTTAATCATTAATTTTGTATGCTGCATAGAAAGTTTACCCATAGAACCCTAATAAATCATTAAATCTCCCAAATTAATGATACTTATGTTGATCTTTATGTTTTTGTAAACCTCTGACCTCAATTGTACCACTGACCAACATCAGATTATTCCGGTCTGTATTTTCATACACACGTTTTATTATTTTCCTAATTTTCATCGAGGAGTTACCAAACTGTGGTTTAAACATCTTTTCACACAGTCGTACCTGGTAGGATTGGTATTTAACGCTGAAAACATAAAAAGTTACAAAGACATAATACAAAGGAGTTTTTGCTTAGTTCTAAAACTAATATTTCTCCACTTCTGTTTACACTAGAAAAGAGTCTAGATTTGTAGTGAGCCAGGATGTACACACCCATCCACATAAGGATGTCAATGTAATTGGACCACAAAAGGCCCAGTCTACTGTTCTATGGATGGCTGCCTGCAACTAAGTGGTTGATAGACCAATTCTTGACAGAACTGGGTTGAGAAATGTAGTCGTTCCATTTTCCACAGAGTTAAGTCTCAGATATGCTGTGTGCAGAGTGAAGAAATGGTTAAGCTATCCTTTGGAAAGCTTCAGGTCTACTAATCTGCTTCTCTACTCCAGAGATGCAGTGCTTCGAGAATTAAATTACGCTGAGATCACTATGAGGTGAAACTGTCTTCCTAGAGCTACCAGGAAAAGAGACTAATGAAGAGGATGAGGCTGTGGTTACTTCAACTACAGACGGGGACGCTGACACACATTTGACAGACACTTCCACATCATCTGCCCAGCTACTGAAAACATCCACGGCACACAACAAAGGTAAGAAAACACATCAGCGACAAATCAGAGCTTCTTTTAAATTACACTCCTGTTCAATCACTTATTTTCAACCAATTAAGACGGATTGCTGCTTTTATAAGCTGTCCTGCATGCTTCTATACCTGAAAATGTGTGACAAGTACCCTGCATCATTTCCTTGTAACCATTAATTGCTTCCAGTGGGAGAGGAAAGCTGCTCACACAAGCTGGCTGTTTAAGAGGACACCAGAGAGCAGAAAAGATAGGGATCGATGCCCACCCACTGAACAAATACGCCCCAGAACTGTTCTCAGATGTAAAGAAAGTAATTGGTTCAAAGACAAGCAGCTATTATTTAAAAAATAATAATAACTTAATTTATTAACTGATTACATAGAAGGCTGCCATTTTTTTCCCAAGTAAACTGTATTTCTTTCTAAAATCTGATGTGACTGGGAGACAAATGGAGTCAAACACTGCAAATAAAAAACAGCTTTAGATGAGCAAGAAATAAAAGACTAAAACCATCTCTTTGTACTTCAACCCCATGCCATCTTTCACTTTTACTACGATTTTATATCTATGCAAATTGAGGAAGTATTTTCAGGGAATATTTCAGGTATCAATTTAAATCGCAGTGACAGTTACCTACATTATCCTCATTATTGTTTCTGGGATGAAGTGTAAAAGTGTAGGTCCGTGAAACATTCACATGAAGCATAATGTCAAATGATAAAATATTCTCATGAAGCCTGTTTCATGTGTTGGTCGATTGTAAATGTACATAATTATGAAACTTATTTCTGTTCAGATACATTTTTGGCCCAGATCACAGCAGCAGATGTAACCTACATTACCTCACCCAGAATAGCAGATGATGTGATGTGATTTTCAAAAATAGACCTGTCGAATTTTCCACACGTTAATAATGAAGAGATACGTGCCATTTAATCTAGCAGGTCAAAAGTGAGTGGGGGGGGGGATATAAAAAAAGATAAATATTCTAAGTCTGTGAATATATTTATTTTCTAAAAATACCCAAAGAGACTGATGAACCAAATTTGTTATTATACGCACTCTTGACGGCAGGTCTCTTTTCACAGCATAATAAACGATTTAAGAAGTTGCTGTTGTTTCACAATTACCCTGAAGTAAACTTGTCCTCCTTCTCATAATGTTTAATCTAACTTCCCTCAGCTCCCGTTTAATTGCTTTCCCAGAGGTGAACCTAACAGAAAACAAAGACAAACAGCTTCCAACTACACAAAGGCTTTAGTTTCATGAGGCAGAATAAACTTGCAGCCAGTACAAGATTGAAACGGGTTTTATGGTCCTTTGACAACAAAAAGAGTACTTTGTGTGTATTACTTTCCCTTAGCCATAGGTTAGGTGCCTCAGGTGAGACATTGCCGTCTTTAGAAGTGCGACTGAAAGAAAAATTAATACAGCCATGTGCACAATATGATTTTTCCACATTTCTACTATTAGTCTTCATCCAATATTTGAATAAAAAGTCTCAGTTTAGTTTCATATGAAATAAACCATGTGAATTTGGTCACAGAGATGCCATGATTAACACTTTGCTATGCAAATTTTCCAATTAAATTTAGTTTATTTATATAGCACCAATTGTTAACAAATGTCATCTCAAGGTACTTCACAAAAAAAATCATTTCAATTCAATCATACATACAGTACATTCCATCTGATCCAAGTTATCAAATAGTACAGTATGCTCAATTAGTTATTCAGATTAAGTTTTTATCTAAGGAAACCCAGCAGATTGCATCAGGACTTGTTATCCAAAAATAAAAAGCGCATCCACCTAAACTAACATTAAAACTGAAGTGTATGTCACACTTTTCTTTTGTTTTAGGGGAATAAACTGGAAAACTATCCTTTTTCTTTCATTCGAATATGTGTTGGATGAATGAAACTGGGGCTCTTTCTGTTCTCTACAGTATTTATAATCTTTCCCTTGGTATCCATCATGGTTACTTTTCCGTCTGCTTCTGATGTGTCAACTTAGCTCAACACAAGAGACTTGTTAACACAGGAATGTGTCAGATAACCAAGCAGCATGAAGTGGAATGTCAAGCTCCCATCTGTCCGTGTACCGTGGGCACCCACACATCAAGCCGGCAGATCAAATGTGACGCCAGCTGACAAGAAAGAAGAAGAACATGGGCCTAATTCATCGCCCCTCACTGTTTCCACTCAGTCTGACTCGCTGGCTTCCAAGCCATTGCCCTGAAAAGTAAACAAATGGCTAGACAAGTCACTGACCTAACAATGTTCCCAACCCCACCTACTTTATCAGCAGCCCCCACGTTTAAAATACCTACAGTTGCGTGTTTGTTTTACACTTCAGCCAAATTTTCCACCCCACTACTAAATGCTATGGCTAACATATTGTTGGAGTATTTGACAAATACGTTGATAAAATGTAAAGCATAGGTTTTTAATTTGCCTTAACGTTTTCATTTAATCATGTTTCATTGTAATATGAGATCATGGATGCACTTTCAACATGAGTCTCTGTAGCATTCAGCAAGGCGTCCTGTAGCCTGATTCTGCCTCTCACTGCTGGCCTTTCAATCTCAACTCTGCTAATTAGCAACACGAGGCAAAGCTAGTTAGCTACCCTGAGTACTAGGCATAATTTCTTTCTTTCTTTTAAAGCAACCACAAACGCATTTTTGATGGCATACTTTTGTCGTTTTATTTTTTTGTCCACCTGTGACCATTTTTATTCTGGTAACACAAAACTATTTTAACTTTATATGTGCTTTCCATGTTCTGTTTCAGGCTAGCTCAGATTTCTGTGTGCAGTGTGTTGCATTTCAAAGAATCAGCTGAATATTTATATGCCTATGTTTGGATATTTGGTTGATAATTGTAAAATTGTAAGACATTATAATTTAAATTTATTCAGACCAAGAAGCAGTTGGTTTGCTGATTTAATGACTGCATAACATCCTTTTCCTGTCTGAAATGAATAGTGTGACTGTAAGGCTCATGGTACGCCTTACATTCCTTACATAATGGTTTGCTATGGTAATGATTTTGGAAAAAACACACAAAAATGAGTTTTTATGACTTCATTTTGTTCGCAAAGTCATAAGACAATAAAAAATTATTTTAAAAAAATCAGTGCATCATCTCACAATAATCTGTTTTTAAAAAGATTGATTATTAGTTTTTTTTGCCCTTCTTGGGGAAATGACAAAACTCAGGACAAAACAGCAGACTCTCTGAAGTAAAGCTGCTTTATTACACTGACAGAAGCACTAGCGGCTCACTGTGGGGTCATATTTCTGTAAGCTTGACATTTTCCTCCAAGCCTGGGACAGTTTATTCAACACTCAGCTCAGAAAACAAACAAGAAAAATGATAAAGACAAGAGCCAGGCCAGGAAGAGGGAAAAATTATGGTTTTAAAAACATATTAAGCAACTAGGAGGAAAGATAGTGCCTTTAATATTGTTACTTGAATGTCCTCTTTCTCCACGTACCTCAAGATGACCACATATTGTTTGAACAACACCCATGAGAATTGTGTGATGCAGGTAAAATGCACTAGAGGGCAAGGATGTTTTCCTCTTATTGCAAGAATAATAAAAGGCGTTTTTCATCCTTTCTTTCTCCACCTGCAGCTCCAAAGCCAGACATCGTTAACATAACAGAACTAGCTGCAGATGTGCATTTACTCTAAAAGTCAGAAAAGCCAGCTGAGCTAATAATGTAAAGCATGCTAAATTACTTGCACATTTAATACTTGTAAAATAAAACTATGTAACTTGAAAGACATGGAGGGGGGGAATGTTTAGTAGCATCAGATCCACCGATGGGCGTTTTCCCTGTTTTTGCCAGCATGGGCTAAAAGAAAATTAAAACAACAGCACTGAACTAGGAAACGGGAAAAGGTTGGGAAAAAACACAAGAACGTAACTTACAAAAGTGAAGAGTCTGAGAACAAAAAAAAAAGTAAAACCGGAATAAAAACTTAATTGGAGATGGGAAAAAAAATAAGACAACTTCAATTTATATGGAAACATTTTGAGGTTTTGTGGTGCCAGGGCCAGGACATTTATAGTTTTAAACTGGCACCACAAGGTTTGATGAATTCTCCAGGTATTGCTAAATGGAATATAACCAACGTTTTTCTCAGTTTGTATAAACTCGTGTAGCTACTTATACAAATTAGAAAGTGTGAGGAAGATCCCTGTGACATGACAGGAATTGCAAAAAGCTAATGCTTCACACTTCTCTGAGGCTGCCCACAGTGTGATTAACTGTGCTGTCAGTTTATTCTGGCTGCCGCTTTATGTCATTGGGGGTCCATTATAGTCCCCGGCTGTTCATGAAGACGTTATTGTCTCTGATAAGCCAGCAACAAGATCACTAATGAGTCTGTGTGCAAATCAGATGCTGTTTCTCCCCGTGGGTTGCACTAGCTCAGCCATAGCAGCCAACCAAATAATTATTATTATAAAAAAAGAACAAGCAGAAACATGTGAAGCTCTGTGATGTGGAGCCTGAAAAACAGACATGCTTTCTGTATGAACTGGTTTTGCATTCAGTTCAAACCACATTAACATACTACAACATGGCCCGTGAGTGCTTTCCTGCACATTTCACACAGACATGGTTACTCCCAAATCCTCAAAGCTAAACGAGTTTCTTTGTAGTGCCAAAACATGACGAACACGATCCATAAGTAAGTTACACGGAAAGTCCAGATGGCTTATGTAATGCAGGAAAAAGTGGCTCTGTGGTTGTGACACACACTCATACACACGCGCACGCACACACATGCACACACACTTTTCTGGGCTTAGCTCAGTTTAAAGTTGTGTACTTACAAGTTTTTCCAGGATTAGCACATTACAGGCAGCATTATTTTTGCAGCGTGGATCAAAGCAGATTGTTTTCCACTCTTGTTCTTACAACTAGCTAAATGTTGTGAAAGAAGATTCCTCCAGAGTTGTAAATAATTCATCCTCTTGGTTCTGTCTCCTCAATTTTTGACTGTCATACATTTTTTATTAATTCTATCAGATATGCAAAGTAAATTTAATTGTCTCACTATCTGTCACTGCAGGTATCCTCTCTGAATCTCCATCATTACTTCTGTACACTGAAGACTGGACATCTAACCTACCAAGCAGTGACAGCACCTTACTTCCAGACTGCAATAAGGAACGCTCTGGAATCTGCAACCTCTCCTACACCTGGGATGTCACTACTTCCCTGAGGATGAAACCCACACAAAATATCACTACCACAAACCAGTCAACCAACGCCTTCCTAATCCCAGCTACACCCATGTTGGTGCCCTTATACACTGACTGGAACAGCGCCATGGCGGCCTGGGGCTTGGCGTGGGAGGCCCATGTCTACGGTGCAGGCGGAGTCTTTGCGGCACTAACACTCGCCTCTGCACTCAATCTGCTTTGCTTGCCACTGAGATGTCCATCTGGGTGTGGCTATTTTGCTCTAGTCAGCCTGTTCCTTCTAGCTGCTGCATGCACCAGGTCCTTCTCCCTTCTTTATGATGCCTATGGCCACCAGGATCGCATATCCTCCACAGAGGCCTCACTCATGCTCTTTGAAGCGCCTTTTCCCTGTCTTACTGCGGCTTTCGGTTTGGTTTTTCTTCTCCTCTCAATGCGCTCAAGAATGCAGCTCTCATATTCAGCCTTTCAGAGACCCTGTTTCCTGGCCTGCCTCGTTGTCATGCACTTTGCTGCTGCATTTGGTCCAGTGACTTTCTTGAAGTTCTACCGCCAAACGCCCCCTTTGTGCCTCTTTCTGTCGTTGATCTCTCGTGGAGCCTTTGTGGCGCTCGCAACATTTCTATCTGCTGCCTATTTTGTTTTCTATATCTATGTGCGGGCAGACTCAAAGCACATCTATCATCTAAACAACACGTCTCCAACACCAGCTGAACGCTACAACCGTTGCCCATTTGCTGAGAGTCGGGACTGGAACCGTGCAGCTATAACCGTTTGTCTTTCAGCATTGTTTTCTCTAGCTTGTGCAGGACTGCAGTTTTATGCAATGCTTAACGCTATGGGTGTTATTGGTGGAGAGGAGGTCTTCTACCCTTGGCCCTGGTGGGCTTTCCAGTTTAGCTGTAGACTGTGTGAACTCGGGGTCTGTCTCACCTTAGCTTTAGTGGTTGCTCAACCAGTTTTTTGTTCTGACCAGCTTCCAGCAGCTGGAAGTTGTTGGACTGAACTCCTAGCATCCAAATCCCCCATCCTGCCTGGGACCTACCAGTGGACACTCAGCCAGCAGGAGAAGCTTGCTATTGTTGACACTGTTGGACTTGGCGAGACAGAAAGCCTTCCACTTTACACTCTGATGGATGAGAGGCTTGGAAGCAGCCTGAATGGCTTGGACCTCCTCTACCACAGCAACCGGGCCTTAGTATATCGAGATCTCGACTTGGACTTAGGGTTATTGGGTTCAGAAAAACCTGAGGACGGGGGAGGCAGAGAGCCCTCAGGTGGATCTTCATTTTCAAGCGACTCCACTGCAGACCTGCGACCTCCTTCACCAATCAACTTGCGCCGTAGCATAGACGAAGCACTCTTCAGTGAAGCATTGTTTCCCATGAGCCTCTTCAGTCCTGTTAGACCCATTCGCTGCAGTGACGCATCTGTCAACAACCACTGGACGCTTCCAAGCAATGGTCCCTGTGAGCCTCTCTCCACCGACTCCAGTCTTTATCGAACCTCATCCTGCCTTGAAATGGCCTCTCAGCTCCAGTTTTCCGCCAGCCAGTCTCAAGGTGCAGCCACAGAAGGAGCTCCAACATCTCCCTCCACGGGCTCATCCTCCAGCAATTCGTCAGCTGAACGTTGGAGAAGCAGTTCCTCCTCCTGCTTTCTGTACCGTGCCTCTCTTGCTGGCTCCTCTCTTGTTCTTTGTCCAAGTTCAGAAAGACACACAAGGGAGCTTCCACAGGAAGGCTCAAATGTGGCCTCCCATAACCCACAAAGACACTACCAAGCTCTGGGAGCTGCCTCACAGGAAAGCCTGAACCTGTCAACTGAGACAGATCGATCTGTGCAGCAGGAATTCATTACGGTTTGCAGACAAATGGATTCGTTAAGCATCTGCAGTGAGACTATAGATTTATAAAAACAGACTCTTAAGAGGAACCTGAAATGAGTGTCTGCTTTGTGCAACAAGATGATTGGAATTTTAAATGGTATTTGATGGTGAATGTCAGCTTTACGTACTTCTTAAACACTATAGCTGCAAAAATGTTTCAGGAGGTTTGGTAAGACTTCTTAAGGATTTAGTGAATGTTCTTGTGAGTCTAAGTGCCAAGACTGTCAAAAGCCAAGAGACTGTTTGTAAATTTTACATGTCTTATAAAAGCAGATGATGCTAGTTAAATTAAGAGTTACTTTTTATGAAGTGGTGATATAATAAGGAGGTATTTGTACAAATGTTTTTATGGCATTCCAACATTCCAATAGGTTGTACTGTGACAAATATAAGCTCTTACCTGCTACTGTTGTAATAACAAATAACAAATACTTAGTCTGGATATGTTTTTCTTTCCAAATGTAAACATCTCATATCTACATATGTCTCTGAGGTATGGTGCAGCAGTGCCCTCTGCTGGCATATGAACAGTATTTAACATCTGTTTCCATACACAGTGTTGTAAGAGTGTTAGCTCATTACAGATTTAATCAGTTTTTGCTTTTTTGCCACACATAAATGTTCCAAATAATCAAACAAATTTTAATGTTAGGTAACGGTAAAATACAAGTATAAAATTCACTATTCAAATGACAATAAAAATAAATAAATAAAAAGCTCTCCAAACCAATCTGACCCTGTATTTGAACAGTAAACCTTATAATTGTGACAACCTTGGTTGCAGTAAGTTCCATTAAGAGCTTGCAACAACCAGCAGAAAGTTAAGACTTTGACTACTCCATTCTTGTAGCTTCACTTTATCTTATTTTTTTTTTCTTTTGTTTGTTTTGAGCAACTTTAATTCAAAATTGCTAGGCAACAGGATGTAGCAAGGTGATTAGTTTCTTGAGGGTCTTGCCAAAAATGCTTAGCGTGTCACTTCAACCAGTGTTCATTTTACACATACATAAAATCATTGGAGGATATACTGTATGCTAAGAATTTAAAAGAAAAACAAAGAAACACAGCATGCTACAAAGACTATAAAACTTACCGTATAATCAGTTACAATTGAGGATATCAAACTTACAGTTCGCTGGAATTCAAGATGCAATGTTCCGTCCTTCAACGTTAGTGCAGCAATCCTACGGAGGTAAAAAAAAAAAATATTTATTTGCAACAAGGATAATATAATCTTAAGAGCCTTTGTTGTATCATTAACAGTTGTAATTATACAGTGACCGTGAATTAACATAGTTCAAAAGGAGAGGGGTAGTATTTGTTGAAGTCTGTAGAGCTACATTTACAGCTTAATACAAGAAACAAAGTTAGATGCTCAAAAGACCTCTTGGAGCACAAAAAGTAGGATAAAACAGACAACTTCCACATAGTCACTGTACTTTGTCTAAATTTCTTGCCTGTAATTTAACTTTGTAACTTTGAGAGTTAAAAATTGCTGGAGTCAGAGTATTGCCCAGGTAAGCTGTTTTTATCATTTTAGCCTTTTGCCTGAGGAAGTTCACTACCCAACAGAAGCAGGTCATGCTAACCTGCCCTGTGCCTAAATTAGCTTATGCGTCAAGTCAACACTACTTACCACATGTGTTAATTTCTGTCGGGATATTTTATAACACTAAAAAGGTACACTTACGTTGAAAATGCCGCTCTCCATATTTTTGACAAGTCGCAGCTGCGCCAGTTGAGGGTTCGAGAAATGGGGCCCCTTCAGGGAGTTCTGCGTAAGCCGACCACTGTGGTTGAAAACTCGGCCCATCCTCCGTGGCGCTTCGAAGACGGTCAGCCCTCGGGGACCCGCTCTGAGCCAGGCTTGCAGCACCCCTGTGTGGGGAGCTCTGGTCTCACCAGTTTGCAGATTATTTTCCTAAACTCTGAGATCGCCAGGATTTTTAACCCCAATATAAAGTGAATCAATAATTGTGTTAATAACAGCGTATTCATGTTCTAACATAGATTGGTTTCTCTAGCTAGTTTCCTTTACTAAATCAAAGTTTGATTACTGGGTTCTCAGTTTACTCTAGTTATCTTTGTCAGAAATATTTTGTTTGATTAACCAAAACATTTCTGTGTGACAAAAAAAAAGGAGACCTACTGTACACAGCACTGTACAATCCTCTGACTGGCATATTAATTTAAGTTGAAATAAAGCGTTAAATATTTGTCTTCTTTTTCTTAAAGTTAAACCTAAATCTGATTGAAAAGAAAAGAATGACAGGAGCTCATGCACAGTATTGTATTTATTTATTTTTAACATATTAAAAACAGCAAAAGCAACTTTCCTCTTATGAGTGTTTTTACTGTAAACATATCCTAAAGTGATCTTCCTCAAAATCCCCTGATGGATAATAACTGAAGATTTCCCCATCAGTTTACAAAAAAAAGGAGAGAGAACATTTGGTTTTTTGATTGCAAAATGTGTCACTGTCGACAATCGCTGAAAACTGAAATTGATACAGAGGAGAAACATTAATAAAATGTCGGTTGTGCTTTGTGGATGGACTAACAGGACTCAGTACTTCACAATTAAGACATTCTGGACAGCTGAATGACCTGTTTTAAATAGGGAATCTGGGAAAAATAAACAGCAGTTTCTTCAAACTTGTAGGCATTTGCTTTCTTCAGTCATAGTCATGTACATTTTTCTTGAAAGTCATTGTCGCTGCAAGCACTGTTAGTTGCTTGCAGCAACTAACAGTGCTGCAAGCACACACACATCACCTGGTGTGTGGAGATCACACACCAGGTGATGTGATCTCCATCCCACATCACCTGGTGTGGGATGGAGAAACTTCATTGGGTTAGAGAACAAATTAAAAACGTACAGTAAAAGTATGGCAAGGATATCCACTTTGAACAACGTCCAACTCCAACGTCAACTGAACGACGAACAAAGATACTCAAACAAAATGTGGCAAGAACGTGTCGCCATTCACCGAGCCGACGTGTCCATCTCTATTTCAAGGCATACCTCTGGTGAACAGATTAAAAAAGCAACAAATCCATGCCTGACAGGAAAGAAACAGATGAGCTAACTGCCGCATCAGTTTTGGTATCAAGGTTTAAAAACAAAAAATAAAATAAAATAAAAAGAAGTGTAGATACACTTGGCAGTATTTTTGCGATCTAAGCAGAATACAAACAGCCTCGCTTGGCTCAGTGAAAAAAAAAAAACAACATGCATTATGCATTATCAAAAACCTTCCAGCTGAAATCAAAGTCGCCAGGACTCTACAGGTTTAATATAAAGAGTTTTCTCTGAAAAAAATATTCAGATTACGAACAAGGAAAAAGCCACTTTGACTAAGTCTTTATGATTGACCCATTATACATCCTACACAAATCTGACGTTCATTAGCTTTTGGTGCCCTCCATGTTAAATACACCAACAACACTGAGATTGGGCACTGGCTATTTGGCTCAGAATGATTGAATTTCCAAAGAGGAAAAAAGGAAATAAAACAAAAATAAAAGCCCCCACTGCAGATCCGCCCACTATTCTGATTCAATTAACAACGATGACAAACGTGTCAATTGTAAGAACGCACTGTACACCAAGTAAATAACATGTGCTGTAACACGAGCAGCATACATCTGCAATGACCTAAAATTATTACTCGGAAAGGTTTGCCGTCCCGGACTGGAACGGTGCACAAAGAGAGACGCACACGTCGGTGTGTGTTGCTGAACGGGGATGGGTTACGCTTCAGGCGGCGCGTTTGCTGGTAGGCGTGGGGCCCAAAGCGAGCCACAAAAAGACGCCGCTGATCTGCGCCACAGCCGTTTCTGACGGGACAAAGACAACACGGCGCGCCTTTACTCCGTCCCGACTTTACTGTAACCTCACGCAACCTGAAGTTCACACGACCATCAGCCTCACGCACACAAACCTGGTGTGGGGCTGCACACTCATGAACCAAACAAACAAACAAAAATAAAGACTAACAATAACCCTGATGCGCCACTTCTTAAGAGCAAAGTCTGAGGTGTTCAGAGTCGGTGTAGGTTTGAAGATTTTCCATTTGCTACGATGCCGCCCTCTACTCCGAATCAGCCGTTTTGTGATCAGTGAGCGAGTGGGCTTAACGCAGAGGAAGCAGAGAGGGTGTTGTTGCGGATTTTGGCAGAAGTTTTGAAAACATTTGGTCACTGTCAGATTGGATCTCCTTCACTCTTCCTTAAGTTCCGTTTAGTAAAGTCGCTTCTCATAACTGTGGAGGCAAAGAAACAAAAAGATCAGCATTTAGTCTGGAGGATGTCACTCAGCTTAAAGCCAGACCTCAGAAATGTGCTTAGCATAAAATGTCAATTTGAAGTCTCGCTGTGAGCAGAATCACAGTCATGTTACGAATTCATCGAGCCTCTGGTTCTGGCTCGATGAATGTGTGTTTCAAAAAAAATATGCCTCGATATAGAAACCGTCAAGAGGCTGAAGAGCTAAAGAACTCAATTCTAGAAATTGAATATATTTTGGAGTTATTGAAGTTACTTACGAGTGTAGTCCATGAACGCCTCCCTCAACCTGTGCGGACATAGTTCGCTTCTCAAACTTCAGCTCCCCAGAGTACATCATAGAACTAAGAAAAAGAAAAATCCAATTATTTTAATGTAGTATACATAAATATTGCACGCGTGCTCCAAGTAAAACAGAAAGAAACCCCACCGGAGGACAGACAGGCTCTTTGCTCCGATGTCCTGGCAGCCATGTTGGATTCCAGCTATGAGGTATGGTACAAACTTATGGATGGAGCCTTTGTCCTGGACCGAGCCCGACACGCCCTGAGCGACCTTCACCTTATCACCCTCACTGAAGAGAACACATCACCCAGTCAAGACTCACTTCACCCAAATATAACGTTTGTGTTTAAGACTTTTTAGCTCCCACACACCTAAAGTAGCGCTTCTGGCTGCTGGTGCTTTTCTCCATCGCATCCAGAGACCCCATACCCCGATATTTCTTCAGTCGCACGCCGTCTGAGAAGAAGTACTCTCCAGGAGCCTCGGTGGTCGCAGCTAGCAGGGAGCCCATCATAACTGTTGGAAGAGGTTTCACACGTGGTATGATAACAGGTATTCAAATGGTGCTATGAAATAGCTGGAAATTGGACGGGGGGGCTGTTTCTCCTGGTAAACATTTGGGCCTCACCAGTCGATGCTCCCAGAGACAGAGCCTTCACCACGTGGCCCACAGTCTGAATACCGCCGTCCGCAATCACCGGCACGCCAAAACGTCTCGCGTACTCTGCTACTTTATACACAGACGTTCCCTGAGGACGCCCACAGGCCATCACTAAAAGGAATTTAAGAAAATAAATAAGTACAGGTGATGCAGAGCAGGACAGTCTGCTGTAGTGGACCTGCAGTCCCGTAGCTTTGCAACTGATGAGCGACTGCAAACTTTTCTGCATTGCCATGTGAGTGCTCAGTTGTCGAGTACCTTCCTGCGTGATGCAAATGGAGCCACAACCCATCCCAACCCTCAGAGCATCCACACCGGCATCAATCAGATTCTTGGCCTGGGCTGCTGTAACCACTGCGGGGGGAAAAAAAAACTATTTTAAAACAAGACAGCAGCAGTAATACTCTTGCAACATTTTGTAAGACAGTTCCAAGAACTGTTAGCAGTTGTGTAGTGACTATTTGTCGAAAACTCAAACTCAAAAACAAAGAAAGAACAAAAAAAAACTCAGAAATTAAAAGGTGATCAAAACAAAAGGTGAATCCAACTCAAATAGTCACGTGACGCACCGTGGGTTCCTGGTTTACGTATTCAAAAGGATCAAAAAAGTTAAAAATGCAGTTCTTTGGTTGTTTTATTCCACAGTTCAGGCAAAACGAGTTACGGGCATCGCAGGACTCTGCTTCTTCTCCTGCTCTGATTCCTGCACCTGTTCTCTCACCGACTGACTGACAGACTGATGACTGAGACTAGTGACTGATTCCATAGACTGGTAAAAAAAAACCTTATGACCACCCACGTGCATAATGAGCTACCTAAAACCCACCTACCTATTTATACCGTGAAACACCCACATGCCAACTGAAATTAATGAACTAATTAAGTGAATTACTAACTGTTGGGATTTTTTAAAATTAGCTCAAGACCTGTAAAGGACCAGACACAAGACCAATGAGGTTTTTATGCCTTCCTTTGCAAAGGGAGAGATCCACAACCTCTAACAGGATCAAAGATCTACTCAACTCTGCTTGGGAACTGGCGTTTATTATGATGACCTTCTTCAGTAGAACAATGCTGAGATTACAGAACAGAAGGACCCCTTGAGTAGAAAATTACATTATAGATAAAGAAAGCACCTTAAAGAATCACTGGTCAGAGCCAGTTAGGTAACTGAACACATTTAGATAAAACACTCAAATAAAATGATAAAACAATGATTAGTTTTACCAAACACTAACCAACTAATTTATTCTAAATAACAAATTAAACAAAAATTGTAATTATAAATCAACTAGACAATAAGCAAAAAAATAAAAATAAACTAAATAATCTAAACTATAAATTTAACTGAATTTTTAGATTTTAGATTAGCTCCAGCCATATGCAGTACTTGCTTCCACCTGCGTCTGAGGTACGGGTCTTGTTCCTGAAACAGTCCAGGTGGCAGAACAAGTTTGCTCTTCAACACAGGGATGTGATTGGGCGTGAGAGCTTCTAAATCATTTGGATCATCAGAGATCAAAGTGATGGGTCTGTCATTCAGAATGGCTTCAGCCTCACAGAAAACAGTTTGCAATCTTTCATCATCTGACCTGATGGAAGAAACTGGACCACTCCTGCAGATGAATCTTCTGATTACATTACTACAGGAAGTGGCATCCAGGGCATGAAACACTTTCAAATGAAAAGCACAATCAGGTCCAATGTCTGTAAATGGAGGTTTATCTGGTGGGATCTTTTCCTCTGCCATTTTTTTGTTCCAGAAGTTTTCCTCCATTTCTTCTGCAGGTAACACAGTCAGACAGGATTTTTCTGGCAGCAGAGTTTGCACTGATTATCCGGCATCTCTAATACAGTCTGGTCAACATGTGGTTTCTACCTGCTGGACCAAGCAGATGGTAAATGCATCACAGAATTAATGTCACATGTATGGCTTTACACGGGACAACTGGATGTCCAGCCCCAGGTGGCACAGCAGGTCCTCCGAGACGTCCACTCACTCCGAGGACTCCTTTATCAACCACTGGACCGTACAGCTGGCCATCTTCAGAGACAGCCCAAGGTGTCCAAGCTACAGATGTTTTCAGCTTCATCAGCTTGCACTCCTTCAGCAGCTTGTTGTTCTGGTTCTCCATTACCAGAATGTTGTCCACCAGCGCCATCTTTCCTTCACCGGTCACCTCCTCCAGCTTTAGACGGGCATCCTCTTCTTCCTCCAGTCTGTTCTGGTCAGCTTCTGCTTGACCCAACTTTGGATAGATCTGCAGGTTCTGGCGAATCTCCTCAGCCAGCAACTCCTGTCCATCTTGGAGCTGGGAAGAAAAGCTGGTAGCATCTTTTCCCAGGTAGATGTTCTTGCCCTCTGCTTCATTGCAGATGTATTTATTGACGTTTAACAGAAATCCTGTTTGCAGTGAAAGCATGGAAGCCTGTTTTGTCCCTTTCACTCCGGAGGGGACCATTGATGACCCATCCAACTCGGGTCCAAACTGCATATGGGCCTTCATCCCGACTGTTGAGCAGCTCCCACGGCTCCAATACTTTAGGTGCATTTGTGCCAATGAGCAGATCATCTAATGTTGTGGAGCTTGATGCTTTGCAGGTATAGCCACTTGTCAATGTCCTGCTGTTGTGGAACATTTCTCTTTGACACAAGCATTAGTTTCTGTGTCATGACATGTGGAAGGTCAATGAAATCATTCTTATCAAGTGCTGCTACTTTTCTAAAACTCTCAAATTTAACTGAAAATAGGGAAATAGCTCCTATAAGTTGCTTGGGTTTAACCTTTAACTCAGACACTCGTCCATTTCCAATTGCAACAAACTCACCGTTTCCTCCCACGACTTGTAGTTCAGGATGCTTTTGTTTAATGTAGTTGATCATGTTGATCTGATACACTGAGTTGCCTTGTGAAGAATCCTGGAAATACAGAAACATTTTTTTTTTTGTTTTAGGTGAAAGTATACCACACTTCAAAAAGTTCTGAATAAAATATGAAAAAATTATGTGTGGATTTTACATTAACAACCGTATAATTGTGATTGCATTACAGACTGGACAGAAAGCAGGCAGGAAATATTAATGTGAATGTTTCAACAGAAGATCAATAATAGAAAAATACAACAAAGATTGTACTTTAAAGGTCTTATAAATATTTTAATGACTATAGAGCTGCAGTTTGTAGTATATTTATCCAGCACAATTCTTCAAAAGCTCACAAAATAACGCAGTGGTCAGCAGCGGCCACCAGAGGGCGCTCTGTGGCTAAACTCGCTGGAGGGATGACGAACTAAAATTCTCTTAAGAGCAACTTCACGTCCTGACATGAACACACTGCTGCAGGTCATGCTGATTTATCTTCCAACAGGCCCGTTTCTCAATCACTGCTAAAAATAAAGATCACCTTTCTCCTAAAATAATAATCATAAAACATATATATTTATATATAAATAACACCTACCAGCACAACCACATCAACCCCAGCCTGCACCAGTAGGTCCAGTCTGTATTTGTCATCCTCCCGGGTGCCGATGGCGGCACCACAGAGGAGCTGTTTGCGTGGATCTTTTGATGCTAGAGGGTAGTCTCTGTTCTTCTTCAGATCTGTCCTGGCGATAATGGCCACCAGCTCGTCACGATCATTCACAATGGGAAGCTTGCCTGAAATGAGAGCGTCGAAATGAGCTTAGGAAGCAACACAGGGAACTCTGCTTAAACACGCCAATGTTCACCTTTTTTGCTCCTCTGTAAAATATCATTGGCTTCTTTGAGCGTGACGCCAGCCGGAGCTACCACCAAGTCCTCTCTTTTCGTCATAGCCTGGAAGATTACAAGCATGATTACGGCGATAAAACAAAATCAAAGTGTGGAAAAACTCCCAGAAATTGCAAAGCAGCACACCTCCTCCAGAGGTTTGCCATGGTCCTTCTCAGAGAGGAAGTCGATGTCTCTGGAGGTGACGATCCCAACCAGCTTGCTGCCCATTTTTCCCGTCTCCGTGATGGGGATTCCAGAGAAACCGTGTCTTACTTTGGCCTCAAACACATCTCCGATCGTGTGACGTGGACTCATTACGACCGGGTCTGTGATGAAGCCCTGTTCGAACCTCTGGAAAGGAACAGGAAAGTGAATGAAATCGTGAATCATTTTGTGACCAAAGTGGGGTTTTGTTTGTGAGTAAAGCAGCAGATGAAGCAAAAACAACTCCACACAGGTAAGAAATTGTAATACACAGCACGCAACAAAGAAAAAAAAGGGAAAACATACACGGCGATAACAAAAACATGCACCACACACAGAAGGTGAAAGTTACCATATGCTACAATAATAAAAAAAAAAAGATAAGGGGAAAAAATTAGGAAAAGTCAAGAGAGCAGCTTCAGATTAATCATTTGTACTCTATTCCATTTTTGTAAGATTTGACAAAACAAAAACACCACCACAACAACCTCTGCAGTCAAAATAAAATACAACATGCATGACTAAAAAATAAATAAATACCCATCGTTTATAGGGAAACATGACAGAAGCGGAAATCGTTCCTTTACCTTGACCTTCCTGACCTCATTGGCCTGGAATTCAGGTGTGCAGTTGTGATGAATGAACCCCATTCCTCCCATTAGCTAGCAAATTAGGAAGAAAAAAAACACATTTAACTTCAAAAACGTTGTACGCTTAGATAAAAAAAAAAAGATATAAAAGCGAATTCTGCATTTCTTACCGCCATAGCAATTGCCATGGCCGACTCTGTGACGGTGTCCATGGGCGACGAGATGAGAGGCGTTTTCAGGGTGATCTTCTTGGTGAGTGCCGACGTCAGGTCCTGTAAAAGTTAAAACAAGATTGCACACTTCATCCAGCAGGGGGCGTGTGTCACTAGTTTTAAGTTAATGCTGGTTAAAGGGAAAGGAAAAACCCCAAAGTGTCTCAGTTTGGTGTTACTCTGTGATTTAAGATGGCTGAACATCAAATCCAGTAAATTGCGTCAGGGCTCATGACTATTTTCCCCCTAAACAACAGAATTTATCTTCACTTATCACTCACTCCCACGAGAACCAGCATTTTTGGGATTTTTCTTTTTTACACTTGTGAAAGAAAATAAAATAAAACAGAAGCAGCATTCCTCGCATGGGAAACCGGCGCATCAGTCTAACTCACGTCTCGAATTTGCTCTTTATCTCACGCAGACGTAAACTTTGGAGGCAGATCGCAGTGTTTCTCAGGAGTTCACAGTGAAGGCAAAACGTATAATACCGCATTCTGATTTTACTCAATGGAAAAAAAAAAGTCGTCAAAAACCTCACATATTTAATCAAATATTGCACAACGGCATAAAACTTCAAGTATCAAACCAACATGTTGATGTTACGGTTAGTATTTCCCATCATGAACTTCCATGTTTGTTGTGATCAGAGATATTTCGTTAAACTTGTTTCCTTAAAACAGCAGCAGAGATTATAGATCAATTAAACTGAAACCCTTAGAAATGGACGGGGGCAGAAGAGGGAGGTTTCATTTCGCGCAAAGCCCAGAGATTAACCCATCTGCTGAGAGGCGGATGAGCCACTGACCAGACATGAACGTAAACACCCGAGGGGTGTGGGTGCAGCCGGCGTCTCACCACACTCGGCAAAAACAGCAAGTCAGAAAAAGAGCAGCTCTCGTGTCAGTAAGAGGTGGAAAATACCACGACTTCTGCAAACAACTGGATGTAGAAAACGAGGCTGTGATGCACAGTGGAAGACTTTACATGCGGCTCTGCTTTCTTTTCGTTTGAGAAGATCTTTTCCAAACGTTTTCGTCGTGAGGGAGCAAAGCGCCAACCAGAAAGTTCTAGCTCACGAATAAAAAAAGAAAATACTCACCACTTCATCAGAGGTAAAGTCAATGAAGCCAGGCAAAATCAGGAAGTCACTGAAAGACAAAGAAGAAATCAGAAATTAATGGAAAAATAATGGATCGTCATTGAAATCTCAAAACATAATCGATCTTTAATAGAAACTCCAGGAGCTCCAGATTAAGACCTCACTTAATATGAGTCGACCGAACAACATAAACCGTTTTTGGACCAAACTCAGGGCTGGAATTACATCTTACTGTTACGAGTTGCCTCTTTATGTTTTCCAAAAGAAAAACATGGCTGAGAACAGACACTACGGACAGCAGGGTATGCCATCTACCTGCTAAGAAGCTGGAGTTGACCTCTTTGTGCCGAGTAAACACTACAAGAACTAGAATGAAAGAATTTTGAGGAGAAAACGCTAGACAGAAATACTGTGTGTCGCCACCCCCCCCTCTCTTCAGGCAGTCTGTGTGTACTTAGTGGTTTTTGCAGATGGGTGTGAGACCATGCAGTAGACGAATGGAACGGCACAGGACTAAATGGGAGCGTTGCATTTTTAAAATGAAAAGCACATAGTAGGAACAGATCCAAACTGAGGAGAGATGAGCACTACTGGCGTACATGAAGAGTGCAGGAGAGTGGAATATGAGGGATGACTTTTAATCTACTTTGCGTCAGCGTGGGTGCAGACCGGGAGTCAAAAATAGCTTCCCTGAAACGGGACGCTAAATGGCAGGAGTTCCAGCCGCAAACGGCACGCAGGGTCCACATCTGTTAGCATTTAGCTGGAGCCTCAGACCTCAGCAGCATCACGGTCTGAACCGACTCAAGAGTCGGAAGCAAACAGGCTCCGACTCCGAAGGGAAACAAAGGCCTGTGGCCTTATTGTGGTTTTCATTTGAATGTTAAATGTAGACAAATCCAGGATGCTAAGTGGGAGTGTTTGAAGAGGAACAAAAACAAACAAAGGTCACTCTGCTCACTTTCTCTCACCTCAACATTCAAGGGATTTCGCATTTTTGCATAGGAACAATCAAAAGAAATTAAATAAATATAAAGAGCATTCTTAAAATCAAATTAAAACCATTTCAAATCTATAAATGGTATGCACAGACACCCATTACTTGACTGTGAAGACTAATGTTCTGCATGCCAATCATGTTTCTGAAACAATACTGTCTGCTGAATGTTTTGTACAACCATGAATTATGGTGGATGCTTTAATTTTGTATTACCCTTTGATTTGTTTTTTTTTTAACCCATTGACCTTTACCAATCATTCTCAGGTAACAAACTTCAAATTTACATTAATTTCAATGCAATTTCATGTTACAGTCTGAGAAGAAGGATGAAAGTGAGCCTGTATTTGGTCGTCTTCTATCTCCGTCTTTAGAGTTGTTGTCCTGATGAAAGGTGAACCTCTGCTCTACTTTCAAATACTACGCAAACTATCCGGTTTTCAGACAGCACTGCACTATGATCTACCTAAGTCTTTCTATCAAACGTATCACGTTGCAATATTCTTGTTAGGCATTGTAATTTAATCCCCGTCATGGCGCCACTTTTGCTTTTTCAACGATTAATCTCTCGACATTAAAAAAGTAGTCCGTCTTCTTGTTTCTGCCTGTTACACAAATAACACCCGGGCTTAAAGATGTCAATCAGGCTTAAGTATTCAACATGCAGGTGCACATATCCGAAAAACTAGACTGACGTCTGAAGTGTGATTTCTGCGTTAGTATTTATGGCACAATGATACAGGAAGTTTCTATTCTCACTAACAATGACTTCCTGTGTGACCTTCCTTGTTAGATTTTTCGCAAGTAGAGAAAAAAAAAAAAAGATTTTACACATCACATTTTTTATTTTGAATCGAGAAAAAAAATGCTGAATTTCAACCAGTGCTACAATCATCTTTTTTTAGACAAAAAAAACAAAACAAAACAAAAAGACAACAAAACCTTTAACTAAGCTACACGATGCCCATTCAGGCAGCTACAAGTTAAATGTTTTACAGAAACAGGAATGTTGTCTTATTGCTAAGCAGCAGCGAAGCAGAACGAGGCCAGAAATTTTGCGATTTTCAGCTAATTAAAAGTGCTCTAGAGGAGAAGCTGCAGAGGGATCCCGGGCATGAGTAACTGTTGAAAACCGATATAATGGTTGGGGATTTATGCGAGTGGAAAGAAGCTGCGCATGCATCTCAGTTTCAGAATCTTTTTGTTCCAAAACAAAAAAAGATGGATGGCTTTATGTTTTTGCCATTTCTTTACAGATGAAACCTGAGGTTTACTTGCACTGTAGAAAAGAAACTGAACTTAACCTAAACTGTCTGATTTAACACTGGTGAACAAAAAAAAACAAAAACAAAAAACAGGTTATGCGTCTTTAAATACAGTGTATGTAAACCTATGGGCTTCAACTATGAATTTAAGTTTCAAATTCATGGCCAGCTGATCCATAAAGCATGTGCCACCAACATGGTAAGAGAGAAGCAAGAAAGGGTGAGGCAGCAGTGCTTAATTAGACCCAATGTGCAAGAAATAGCATAAAGTGTTAGTCATGCATTCTGTGTTTACAAGAGAGGCCAAGCACTTTACTGATCTGTTTAGGTAAATAACAATAACAAGCGTTATGCTGACTGGAGCAATTTTATTTTTCCCCCCATAACAAAGATCAAGTTTTGACACTTTATTGCATGAAAATCATCATAATTTTGGGATAAATGCAAATAGTTTTTCCTTAAAGAGCAATAATTTGCTTTCCCCTTTAAATAAAACAAAAAAAAAAAAAAAACATCCTCCATAGACAGAGGGTTTCTTTTAATAGTTTGAAGATGACTGGTTTACTCACTTGTAAGTCAACCCATCTCCTTTAGAGCATAGCTCTTCAGCCGTATGGCCATCCGAGACAACACACTGTTGGTCAGATCTGCTGGTTCAAAATGCGTTGACCATTACAAAGCACTGATGTGCACACTTAACTTAGCGTAACCTAATTGAGCTCTTTAAAAAAAAACATAATTGTAAACCTTTTGATTCTGTTTCACGAATGTGCACAGATGTGTGGGGAAGAAAAAAAAAAAAAAAAAGAAACACTTGCATTCTGTGATGCGTGGATACTTACTTGTACGTAAGGCCGTCGCCAACTGAAAAGAGCTGCTGTGCCGACAGTCCGTCATCTGGGATGTAGCCCGTACCGCCACTGATTAAATAATCCGCCATGCTGCCAAAAAATAAATAAATCACACAGAGGCACAACCTCAGGAAAAAATATAAAAATATGCACATGACAACAGGGATTTAATGTTTCGCAGGACCTGTACAAAATGCGGTGTCCTATACGAAACATTTTAAATCACATAGAAGCTTAGTTATAAAGTAACACACTGCCACCACGAGATCTGAACTATTGCATGACGAAAGTAGAAAAAAACAAATAAACAACAGTGCAATAGTCCTCACACAATGTGCAGCATAAACCCTGAACGTTGACCGAGTAACACACAAATCCATCACTGTAGGTAAACAGTTGGACATTTTTTTCTTAAATTTAGCTCAAAATTATAGTAAATTAAATGAAACACACAAACACCCCTCTGCACCATCATATGTATGTTGACTGAAGTGTTACTGGCCTGGTGACCTAGATTAGATTATCGGCAGCCAGCAAACATTAGCTGCTAGCACTCCACACCCATAGATAACAAAAAATATGATGCTTCAGATCATTGCTGTTTACATTGAGGTGCATCAATGGAGTATCTCTATCTGACCATTTATGATAGGCCTTAAAATCTATTACGAGGGCCGCTTATCTCTACATTTTGGGAACAGGATGCAGCCCACCTTATGGTATTTTCCTAATCCTGTTTATCTTTTAACTGGCTTTTACCATGCATCTGGAAAAAGTTATGAGGAACTAACTGCAATCATCTACCAGCAAAACAAAAACATGAACAACTTGTTTCTTTTTTCTGCAGCATTTGGAAAGGTATATTTAAGAGTAATGAAGGGAGTATAGTGAAAAACACAAACTACTTTCACTGAAGATACAGTAGGCAAATGTCGCAACTATTAGTAGTATTTTAGCGTTTTAATCACGCCGAATTAGAAATAAGGACAACATACATTATTTATACTGTAGAATGCAGAATATAAATAATGGTGAATATCTAGAAGGAAGACTTCTATTATTTTTAACATATTTCTAAAGCAAGTTTGGCCCTGGACTCACATGTGTCCTTTTTTTGCGACTGTATACTAGAAAAAAGCTTGTGAAATAATGTCCTGTTAGAAAACTTCACTGAAACTTCCGCAAAAGTTGCATTAAATTAACTATTTAACGGGGAGGGGAAAAAAAATTGCGTTAACACCTGTTTAGTCGCTACATCTAGGCTAGCTAGTTCAATGATTAACATTAATAGCTTTGAGCAATAATGCCTAATAATATCTGCCAGTCACTCACAATAGTCCAACATTATTATCACCACCAGTTTGTAACGCCCATATAAATGTTAAAGACCTAAACTCTGAGTCAACAATATTTTATCATTTTTAAAAAGCTTCTAGCGCCATAACGCTACATACATAAAATTCAAACATTTCGGACAATTCTGCTGTTAAACCCATTATAAAGCCAATATATTTCCATATTAACGATAACTAACTTGTGGGTAACCACATGAGCTACATCCAGACTACTCCGTTGTAGACATGTGGGAGCGACCGCTAGCATGTAGCATTAGCAGCTTTTGTTGCCCTGTCTTAGGGTTCAGTCAATTCTTCCGGCAATTTAAGGTCTTCGACTTAAGCTTGCACGCCATTTAGCAGCTACTAAACCGGCTTACACTGTTTAAGTTTACCCCAGGAGTAAAGTCGAGCATCTTTCTTTGAGTAAGCTAGCAGCTGCCTCAGAAACCAGATGCCCACGTTGACAAAAAAAAAAAAATAGGGAACAACTTTCCAGCTGTGAGACCATCGCGAAACCGTACGAAGGCGACTATAAAGGCGGAACTACGTCGATACCTCGTAGATAAATGAACAGGATGAAAACAAAGATCCTTCTTCAGTCCAAGATGTGAATAAATATGTCTGCAGGAGGCTGAGAAGTGGTTGCTTGGTCGCTGTGTCTGCAGACAGTGTTGGTGTTATGTACTGAGAGCAGCGTCACATCCCCTCCTCCCTACCTCCACCATGAGGCCAGTTAACCCAATCAATCCTGCGATCAGGGCCGAGATAAAACTGTATGGGTTTGTGTGCCTACGCAGAATCCTGTTTGGGGGCATACTTCCAGTAGTCACCCACTAACCACCTGAACACCGCTAAGCAGCCATGTTCCAGATGCGGTGCCAGATAAAATAACGATGTGTTGCAACAGTAGTAATGCTGCTTGGAAGTTTGTCCACGTTTTGCAGCCGTGCAATTTAGTTTCCTGGGATTGTTTTTGATAGACCAGCACGCAAAGTTGTGAAGTGGAAGAAACATTACTTGTACTGTTCAACATTTACTAATAAAAACATTTAAATTACAAATGAAAATCATGGTATGTTTTTATATTCAGCCCCGTTCACTCTTGCAACCCTATGAAATCCAGTGACACCAAAATTGATCTACAAGAAAATCTTATGGGTGGGAGAAAACTAACCTTGTGCATCCCTATGGGTAAGCATGCCATAGGGAAGCTGATCAGAGTTGACGGGAATATGTGCGAGGCTGAATGATGAAATTTGACATTTAGAGGTAGAACAACTGCTGAAAGGCGCTACAAACAGGCTAACATTAGCATTGTGTATTCTGGACGTTTCAGACAATGAACAAGGACATTTTGTGGCTTTTCAGTTTTTACTTTTATCAGATACGCAAGACCTTATATGTCTCATGACTGCTTGTCCTTTTTTCAAGTGAACCATCTTGTTGATGTTAGAAAAGGTTGTTTGAAATTGTGTCTCATTCACATGATCATATTTGGCCTGACTGCACAGAGCGGTCACCACTTCATTCACATGAAAGCAGTTACGTGAAATCTAACTATGCAAGGTCGGCATTATAGACACTACAAGTTGAGTTTTTTTATTGTTTGTTTTTTTGTTGTTTTTTTTCGGTGTCTGTTAGGTCATTGGGTTACTTTGTTTTAGCCACTTTCTTCTCAGATAACATCTCATGTTGGGAAGTTAACAAGTGCTAGAGGATGCCATATTTTAAAACGATAAGAATACACTCTGAAACTGCAGCATGACTTTACATGAACGGTTTCAGAAGTAATCCTAAACCCATCTGTACGCCAACCTCGCAAGTGATAGCTGTTTCATGCAGTCATGCGTCCTAATTGACATGTTGCCCTTGTCATCAAGCAGGTGACAGCCAAGAATCATTTCCTGTTGCTTCCTCGCTGCTAATTTTATCTGTCATTACCTCACTGCAGCTCCGAAAGGCCAGGAGAAAACTGCCAATCAGAACTTTGCTGTACAAGCCATTGCAAACAGAGGGCAGAATTTTGACAAATATAATTCACACTCCTGAGTCTTCGGTAAGAGTTGCTTGATATCTGCCGAGTTGACTCAGGAAGATCTGTTACACTCTGTGTCTTTCTGTGATATCGAATGTGGGTCATTACAGATATGGGTCAGTAGTTCTTTTGTGCACTGCTGCTATTCTGAGCACTTGATTCAGCGCTGTTTATCTTCCCCACTGCATTCTGCCTGCTCTGGCCCGAGTGGTGAATCACAGAGCTTGTGCACGAGGATCAGAAAGGGTCGGGTTCAAAATAACACCCGTCTACTTGAGAGGATAGCTCTTAGTGTTGCGCGTTCGTGTCCACTGCATCAACTTGCGGGTCAGTTCAAACCAGGAATTTGCGAGGTGCATGCTGACAGTCAGACTGACCGACATGAACTTACTTTGCATGTGTGACTTGACGATATTCAAGTTCATCTCACGGATTTGAATATCATCAAAATGTTTTATTTCATTTTTATGTGATTTTTCACTTTGATTATTTAAAGTTAACGAAAGTCCAAATTCAGTTTCTCAGACATTTTGAATATTTCATCAGGGAAACTCAATACATGATCAGGGCTCCTTTTGAATTACTTTATCAATCCAACATGGAGGTGATTGGCCTGTAGTTCATCTGCATTTTTCAGTGTGGTGCCACATCTGTGTCCTTTTTTTCTACTACCTTTTTCCAAGTAAGATGTTGAATACTCACTTTTCTGGAGAAAAACCCGCTTGAGTCCGTATGGCGTTGTACCGCTGGGCTGCTGTTTCGTGTCTATGGATATGTGAAATGCTCCGGATGCAGTGATCCCCTTCCTTCAGCGGAGCACTTGTATACGAAGGCTGTGTGTCCCCAACAACTCCTCGGTAGTCGATGTGCTGACTCTCTCTCACTCCATCCACACAGCACCCGTATTCAAATCTTTCCATCGCTGGCCCTGAGGTCTGACCCTGAATCTACTGGGGCCCCTCAGTCTTGTTGTGCAGCAAGTTATGTCAACACAATTAAAAAAAAAAAAAGAAAAGAAAGAAAAGTAAAGATCTCCAACAGCCACTTAAATCCACAGGGAAGTAATCCCCGAAACAAAGCACGATAAACTTAAAGCAATCATAAAATTTGCAAAACAAACGCAGTATTCTAATATGAATCCTGGCATATACTCGCTTTCTTTTGCTGTTGCTTACCAAAACAATTGTGAGTCTATAAAAAAAGAAAGTTCAGCCTTTCTCAGACTGCTCCGTCTGCTGGTGCACAGGATGCACCTGCCTGTAGGAAGATATCGGCTACCTGTAGGCGTGTCAGCAGGGGACGTCGCCTAGGAGATTCTCCCACCCAGAAGGCGTCACTGTAGTAATGGTCCCTGCAGCATGCATTGTTGTTGTTGTTGTTGTTGTGGCGAGCCTGCTGAAATCTTGGAAGAGGAAAGACTTTTTATTTTTTTATCTAATGTCCGTGTGCGCATGGGAAGAGGAACCCATTGCCCTCAGCTCCTGAGTACAACAGGAGCGTTGCCGTATCCTGCTGAGTGCTCCATGAAGCTCTCTTAATGTTCCGCTCTCTTTCTATGCATGGGTTAATCCTGCTTTCTATCAGCGGGCACAACGTCACGTTCACAAAGAGGATTGCGGCATTAGAGGCAACATGGTCTGAAAAGAGAGCAACGCATTTTTACACCTGCGAGGGCAACGCCGACATCACAAAGGTGAATTACTGTCTGGAATAAATAAGTGCTAAAAGTCAGAGATTCAGCCTAACCCAACATACTGTGCCCAAAGCACATTTGTGTCATGACATTCTTGGAAAGCAGATTGCACTAACAGGTTACACGACCTCTCCAAATGGATTCAAAACCACTGTACCAAATAAAAACAAAATCATTACAGGCGGCAAGTATGTGCAGTTTGCCATGTGTGCAGTACCTCTTGAACTTTCCCACATTTTGTTTTGTTGTGTTATATCCACAAGCTTTAATTAGGATTCTATGTGACAGGCCTACAAAAGGCAGTGCATAGCAATAAAGTGGCGGCAAACTGACCCATTTCAAATTCAGCTGCAAAGGAAACCTAAAAGCTGACGTGCCTCTGTAGTTAGACCCCTTTTTCCCTGATACCACATGGTAAATGTACAACCAACAGAACGAGTACACGCAACTCTAAAGCTACCAAGACTTGGCTGCCTTCCTGAACTGTTAGTCAAACATGCCAATAAATCTAACCTCTCCTCCCCGTTTTCTACCACTTTATAATTTTGCACAGTCTTCTGTTGGTGACAAATGTACAACGATCCTTGTCCATTGAGGCTCTTATCTCATGAACGAAGGAGGGCCTTGATTTCAGTCCCCTGGAAATCAGGACTGAGTGACTTTGACACCTGGTGAGACGTTAAAATGGAAAATCCTCTTAGCCAGCCCTCTGCGCTCCAGTTAAATCTTCCCATATACCTCCACCATCACCGCTTCTTTTGAACAGAAAATTTTCTCCTACAAAGTGTGCATGCCATCAGAAAACCGACTGTCGGTTTCGAAGGACGGGCCTGTCAGCTCTTTCCCAGAGTGACTGCGGTACGAGCTTAATTTCATCTGAGAGTGTCACATGCAGGACAGCCCACCTCTTAATTCCACATGTGCAGCTCCTCAGTGGATTGCATTTAGCATAATGAACATCATGTGCACAGCGTGGACGGCCACTGACCCACTGAGGCAAATTGAAGTCATAAGGTTGAACAGGCAAGTAGTTATCCCAGTGAAAGAGTTCTCCTTTTGTATAAAAGAGAGACCATGGTGGACGCATCTCAGATGATCCGAATTGATTTCACATCCCACATCTTGAAAGGATCCGGGGCCATCTATTTCAGTTGACCAAAGTAAATGCATTCCTCTTTCCCTCGCTTAGTGTCTCTGACAAAGAAAGAAACATAAAAAGTTAAGAGACGTATTATTTTGGTTTATTAAATTGGGAAATCATTTACTTTTCAGTAACTCACTAAGTGAGACATGATTACGTTCATAATTACACACAGGCTGAGGTTTTCGAATCCTTATTTCTGCTGATTATGATGGATTTCTGCTTGCAGCTAATGAAAAGGCGATATGCGAGATTAGGATATTACAATAAAAAAAACTCATTTGGACTTAGTCAATAACATGTTTAATATTTGCTTATAGATTGTTATTTTTCACATGGTGCTTTTCATCTGATAAGTCTCTGAAAAACTAATTGTTCTAATCCATTGAATATGAGTGCAAGCTGTAAAAGATCGTTTAGTTATAAAATATTCAGACCGACCAATTAAACTAATAGATTACTATATCATCAGGTTCAAGAATCTAAACGAAACCTTACATCTAGACAGAGTATCAATTTTATTCAGGCGATTAAAAACAATACTGTTAACTGCTGCCACCTAGTGGATTCTTTGTGTCATTGCATTGAACGCCATTAATTTTCTCAGATATTTCATCATCTGCATTGTTTTTTGTTTTGTTTTGTTTTTTGGGGGGGCAGGAGGGTTCTGTTCATTTACTCCAATTAACTGGTCTGTTTTTTAAATAAACTCATCCGCTCTGGGGTCACTACCACAGTATTAGACATCCTTATGAATAATCATAAAGTAGCAATTTTAATTTAGTGAGTTTTGTGCTCGATTAAAAAAATAGTCTCTTACAATTTTTGACATAGTTAACCGTTTTCATATTCTGTCAAATTGCAACCATGAACTTCCATGCGTTTTATTGGGTTCTTAGTCGACAGACCAAGAAAAAGCAGTACTTAATTATCAAATTGACCAAAAATTCAATTTTTTTCCTCTGACAAAAATATGAACTTTCATCACTTTATCTCTCTGCTTTCTCTGAATAAAACTCAGTTCAACCAATTTTATTTAAAAGTCACCTAATCAGTAAAAAGAATCCATTTGTGTGCAACATCATCTCAGTATAACTCCACAAAAAAAACCCAAAGGTATTTGGTGTAAATGTCACAAAACAGGCATTTGTGGAAAAAGTGAAAGACAAAAACCGCAAGATGTTCCATTTAAGGTTTGTACTACCCATTAAAGTGACACAGAGTTGAAAAACAAAGAGTAGCATACCAAAAATAAATCTTTTAACCTTGCTGGTAAATAAATTCATCATACAATGAAAAACTAAAGATAGTGGTGGCAGCACCATGCATTATTTCCCATGGAATAGGCTGGGAATCAGCTAATATTTAATGGAAAGATGAATGGAGACTAAAGGGAAGACTAATAATGTGAGGTTCCACACCTCAAAATTAATAATCCAGCGCCTTTTCTCTGTTTTGTTGTTTTCTTCTTTCAGCAGCTGCGTACATTTGACTGAATGTTGAGCAATTTGTCTTTCAGAGAACGCTCTCATTTTGGGCTAGACACTGTAATGAAAACCAGAGAGAAATCTGAATTGCTGGCTGCCTTCCAGGATCACTTTGGCTGCTTGTGAAAGGTGCCGAGAATCAGCCATTGCTCTTGCGCACAATAAAATCAATGCATTCAAAAATGACTCATTTATTACTTATCATTTATCACACTAACCATTTACCAAAAGAACATTTAGTCATCTTTTTCTCCATTACTGTCATTTTTGTTTTTAAAACCCTTCTTAAAAGACGGTTCTGGATCATTAAAGCCATCTTAAAGTAAGTGTAAATTGAGCGTGCCTTACAGTTTGCATTGACACATGACACCGATAGTATTGTGAAAACTTCCTTTGTCAAGTTTGAACTTGCTTGGCGCTGAATGGACGAGAACTTTAACTTTTTTTTAGAAAAAGTGAAAGAAAATACCTTCATCCGCTCAGAATGGACCACAAAGTCTGACAAAATACGTTTGTACTTGGCTCCACATGCACACTAATTTTCAGAAAGCTAATAATTATTGCCATTTCTTGCTTGGAGACATTGAAAGAAATGTACAACAAAGGCTTGTATGTTTAACAGAATCATTTACTCAACACTGCTGTTTTACTTGGTGTTGATTTGGCACGATTCAAAAGGCTTGCATTTTCATTCAGTGGTTTTCGGAGCGCCGAGTCTGTAAGGGTGTTGCGCAACTCTGGGTTTTCATGCACAGGAAGTCATGAGACTTGATCCTTCCTAAAAGTCTGAAACAGTACAGTTAGTCTGACGCAGCTTTTGCTGATCATTACACTTTTCTCTATAGAGAGCAAATTCTTCCAAGAAGAGATTATCACCATTTATCATTAGATGCGCTTTAGGAGATTTGGAATAGTGCCTGCTGGCTGGAGTAATGTTATTTTACTGCAGGAAATGAACATCATGTCTGCTTCATTTCATCATACTCAAGGTTCTGAAGGGGTAAATTAGACTGTAAAGGGAATTTTTACTAAGTAAGTCTGAGTAGGCCTGTTCTGGACAGTGAGAATGAGTGTGTGTCTGTCTCGTCACACACATTCATTCTTTAGGCACAAGTCAGAGTGAACTTCAACTTTCTTGCCATAAGTTTTCTCCTTTATTTCCTAGCACAATGAAGTGAAACTGTGCATTGTATTCTCATATTTTCAATGTTAGCCACCTTAACAGGCCATCGATGTTCCAACAATAAAAAGTGACCTTTTACATTGTGTTTTACTCTGTAGATTTCAGCATTTTGCTTCTTTTTTTTTTGTCTTATGTTTCAGATGTTCAAAATTCTTTCATATCAAACAAAGATAACTTTAGCGAATTCAAAATGTTTTCAAATGATAATTTCATTTATGGAGGCAAAATAGCTTTCCAAGCCTACACGGCCTCACGTGTAAAATTTTATTGAGCCCTCGGCCTAATAACAGGTTGTGCTACCTTTGGTAGCAACGGCTGGTGAGAGATGGTGTTTTAATGTTATTTATAACAACTAGTTCTTGACTCAAGAGGCAGCTGCCTGTCCATGTAGGACCATATTGGTTTGTACAGCTCTTTACTTAATTTAAAAAAAATTACTTGAAAAGTCAAGTGAAATTTTTCTTTAACCAGTTTATATTTGCCTCATATTTAACTTTGAACAATATTCTGAATCATTTAAGAGTAACCAATAAAAAAAGCAAATGGTAAATTAAAAATCAAATTCAGATGAAGCCAAATGGCACTCCTAGTTTATAAAATGCTTGTGTACGTTCCCAAACAAAGTATGAAGCATCTGGAAAGAAACGTGCAGAGACAAGAGGGCCAACACTTTCCATGTAGGTCTGCTTTAGGTCAGCCAGGCCTGTTGTAGCTTAGATGTTTTTGCTCAAATTTAACCTAAGCAGACTTTAGAAGTCAAGTTTTATTTTGTTAGCCGGAGTAAAATATAAAAAGGAAGATGAATACCTGACCCAAACTCTCACTTTTCAAAAATCTTTATGACAAGAAATATATTTCAAATAATACTCTACCGTCCACAACAACTTGGATCTGTTCAGAATTAGGAGTATTTTTAAACCCTCCTAGTTTTTGTCAATTTTTTATGAAAAACTGTGAACGTCAGTCTTATAGGTTTTTATGAAGTGTTCAGACTGTGGAGACCCAGGATAAGAAGTCAGTCTTGTTTTTTTTTTGCTCCGACACGGGATAGAGTAAAAAGCTGCGAAGGGGAAAGTCAAGAATGTGGGTCACCTAAATTTTCTTGCAGTGGCAGGGAAAATAATAGATGTCTTCTTTAATTTGGCAAATAACGACGAAGCATTGTACTGAATCATTAAACCACGTCGAGTGCTGAATGACTCACATATAAACGAAGTAGGACTTGAATGCGAATTTTAATTAGGTATTTAAGAAAAAAATTAAAAAAAAAACTCCCGTGGAAAAACCCGTCAGGAAGTAGCTGTTATACGATAGGCTCCAGCAGCAGCAGCAGAGAGACAGAGAGAGAGAGAGAGAGAGAGAGGCAGCCCAGTTCTGTGCTGAGCCTTTCACACGGACTTTACAGCTGTTCTGCTCGGTTCGGTTCCCCACACATCTGCCCAGGAGAAAGCGAAGTCAGAAACA
Source organism: Poecilia formosa (assembly GCF_000485575.1). Classification (NCBI taxonomy): domain Eukaryota; kingdom Metazoa; phylum Chordata; class Actinopteri; order Cyprinodontiformes; family Poeciliidae; genus Poecilia; species Poecilia formosa. The sequence continues at coordinate 1,544,500 of NW_006800093.1, read as the reverse complement.
TCTGCTGATCATTGGTATGTGGATCTCTTGTCACTTCGGCGAACAAACAAACCGTACTGCAAGCTCTGCTCGCTGGCTCGCAAGCAATCGTCAGGTCTTCCGTTTTATTTAAGGAGCCACGTTCTGCTTGTTCTGTTACCGTTGCGTTTGGCGTCGCCTCCTTGTAATTACGTTCACCTTTAAGAGCTACAAAAAAATAAATAAATAAATAAAATAAAAAAATAAATCTACAGCGACTACGCGCACATGATGCTACTAAAAGGTTTCTGTTTCGCTTCCGATGTGTTTTATGCATCGATCAGTCGCATCCTCACGGTTTGCGGTTTGTGACTGTGGATTGTATGCAGTAGAATATCGTAGCGAGAAACTGTGGCGTGGAAATAAATTGACAATTTATTTTAATTTTTATGGGATGATTTTCGGATTCTTAAAACTTATATATATATATACACACACACACACACACACACACACACACACACATATATATATATATATATTATGTGTATGGGATTTGGATACAGCCACCGTTGCAGAACCATCCTGACCCAAATGGCCTGAGTTAAATCAGACTGGATGGAGATTCGGAGAGCATCTGTAAACATTTATTGTCAAATCTTCCCACATATATTCTCAATTGGATTTTGGTTTGGACAGTAACTTTCTCACAGCTTTCCTACAGTACCGTGCTATGATAATGGTCTTGTTGTTGTTGTTGTTGATGTGTTATTCATTTACTTAGCATTTTGCATGCTGGCCAAAAAGTTCAGTTTTGTGCTCCTAATTTTGCAACTTTGTGAAATGCTTGACGTGTTTGTTCTGCTACAAAAGCCATATTCTTGGTAAGTCTGAGGTGTATGTCTTCACAGCCTCTCTGAAGCTGCCATGGCGCCTATTGACTGTTTCTCTGATTTACTCTTTTTTTATCGAGTCACTTTAGCTGCACAACATTGACTTCTGTCACACTGGATTGTATTTAGGGGTATTAGAGTATGTGGGGTTCAACATTCACATCTCAATTTTTAGATTTTGCTCGTGAAAACGTGTAACACGATGTTTTTTTTTGTGTGTGTTTTTGTTTTAGATAACCAAGCATGGCCATCATGCTGGCTGCTGCGGTACTCAAGCTCTACGCCATTGGAACCGCACTCTCCGTACTGGCATTTATTTATGGGATTGCCGACTCCTTCGGGGGACTCATGTACGCTCAGAACCACCACTACATCCACGGACTGGACCACCAGACACAGAGGCAGATCCCCTCCGGGGCCCACATGCGGAGAGGATCTGTGACGAGAAACATTGGCTGACGAGGAACTTTGTGATGTTGGATCTTTGCTTCGCTTTAAGGGGACTTGGACTGTACATATTTTTCTTCCCGGGGGATGTTTTGTCTGTTTCTTTGTCTACTGTTTTTTTAAAAAAAAAGAAAGATGTTGTGCAGCTATTTTTCAGAGCAACTACAAAGCTGTGACAGATGTAGCAGCACTACTGAACAATTTGCACTAACACTAGAATGTTTTTGTAGCTGTTTCTGAAATAAAATACCTTCTTTTTAACCATTTAGCAAGCGTAAATTCATCGCAACCTCTCTTTACGACATGGTTTACAGGAGCAGTAAATCAGTAGGGTTGCGGCAAAGACCTTCAACGAGTCCAGACAAAGTCTGAAGTAAAAAAAAGAACTGTGCAACAGCAGCTTAATTTATGGGGAGAGAAATTTATTTCTTTGATCCCTTTTGTGAGAATAGTTGTTTAACTGGTACTAGGACTGTTGTTCTGTGTATTCATTGTGGTTCTGATGATTTTTTATAGGTTCAGGGAACAGAAAAATTGAAAACTTACAAGTTAGAGCACATAGAAATCCTGAATAGTGAATCATCAGATTCAAATGTAAGAGACTATTGACGCAATAGTGTTGACCCTATTGAATGTGTTCTTGTGTGTCAACGAATGCTTGACAACCTACACCAACTGGTTTTAACAAGTGGTGGGTTGGGGAATCTGTTTTTATTTTTAATTTTTTAAAGGTTAAAAAAATAACCTTTAAAAACGGTTATTTTCTCAGCGGTGCTGAGATTATCACGTACACAAGACCAGTCATCGTTGTTGACTCAAAGCTTCTCCATTTCACATTTTGCTGTACATGCTTCATCAAATTCTCAAAAACGACGGTTTCCTCTTCTAGTTCTGTGAAGTAGTTTTAACATTTGCTTGTTGACATTTACTTGAACCCTTTTTAGATAGAGAGAAAAAGAGAGGGACAGATGCTGAAGACGACTCGAAAAGAGGAAGGAGGGGATTTAAGTGACTTAGAACATTGGGGACGATTATTGGAGCAAAACAGGCTCGTCTTTGCATTTCAGAAACTGCTGAAATACTGGGATTTTCATAACACCAGCCATCTCTGGGATTGCGGAGAATGGTTGGGGGAAAAAAAAAAAAAGCAAAGACTCAATGGTTAAAAATGCCTTTTTGTTTTCAGAGGTAAGAGCAGACCGGACAGCATTGTTTGAGCTGATAAAGCCACAACAGTAACTCAAACAACCAGTCAAGATATGCAAAATATGATCTCTGAATGCACAGAAGACCGTGCCCTGAAAAATATATGGGCTACAAGAAGCAGAAGACAAAACCTGACTCACTATAATTGGATAATAACAGATTGGAAAATATTTACTGATCCAATCAGTGTTGTTTTCAGCTGCAGTTTTCAGATGTTGGGGTCAGAACTGGGCATAGACATCGTTTTAGCATGTATCCGTCCTGTCTTGTATCAACAGTTCAGGTTCAGGTTTCAGTTTGCTGGTTTCGATATATTTGACAGGAAAGTTCATTTTAAAAAGTCAGCATCTCGGCCGACAAAGGTCATTGTATACATGTGAATTCCTACCGAAAGGAAGTTTATCATCTTGCACTTTTCTTCATTTAAGTTGTGGTTTTGTGTCCATCATCCCCACCGTTTTACGAGCCATTAGTCACCTGCTGTGTGAGGTTGCATCTGTTGCCGCTCCCAAAACTTAATGGTGACATGCACATCCGAACAACACTCATCTACCCGAAATGTCGTTTACGTGCTTCTCTTGGCAAGAGATTTAACCTGGATACAGCCGGCAGCAAGACAGCTGCGCTTTGTTGGCAAGACCACTGCTAAATGCATCTTCATAGGAGAGTTTTTCTACAGAAAAAAAAGCTGCTTAAATATTTACTCCTTGTCTGTACATGTCTTCACTTTCAACGTTTGCGTAAACAAAGGCGAGGGTGAAAACTTGTGCGTCAGATGTCAGAATCTTTCTGTAACTTTATGATCACCCAGGGCGATGATAGAAAGATTGATCATACGTGAAGAAAATAGTCGACCCCGTCTGTTCATTTCTTTACTATAACAAATACAGGGGCTAAAAATAAATTGTAATCATAATAATCTTTTATTTAAAAGTGAAACCCATCTAGGCTATAGATTCATTTCACACAGAGTGGTATTCAGTTGTTTATCTCAACTAATTTTGGTTGTGAAACCCCAAAATTCAGTTTCTCAGAAAATTCTCACATTATCGAAGACCAATAAAAAGATCCTTGTTGAAGTGCTTGGAGGTAAGCAAAAAAAAAAAAAAAAGATTTTCTATGCAGTTGTGATCCAGCAAATATCAAGCAAATTTCAAGCTTTGCCATGGTTATTGAGCCCCACGTCGATACGTTTGGTAATGTGGGTGGGTACAGAGTCCAGGTGGGATGAAATCTGCATCTTCGTGAAACTGATCAGCCAAGGAAAGCATGAAGTGACCTTCTGGTAGATTTCTCTCCTGACACGTTGGCTTAATAACCCACCGTGGACCAAAACCAGCAGATGATGCCGTCCTCTTCTTCCAGATTCTGCTTAATATCCAAATCCAAAAGATTTAAGACTACCAAATAGCAATCCAGTCCTTTTAGTTTTTAGCACATGTGAGACACGTCTTCCCTTGTCTCTGGTTCAGGAGTGGCTTTAGGATTGCAACACGTCACTCAATTGAGCTTAGTTTCACTATCAACCGCTATGAAAACCATTTGTTTCTCTTCCATTAAACTTTCCATTAAATTATATACGAATTGTATACGAAATTATATCAACACACAGCTTTTTACCAACCTTCCGGAGCTTCCCCTGCTAATGGAGGAAAACTGAACAATGTTGGGGATGCATTTAGTGTAACCCATAATAATCAAAATTAACTTAAATTCCCATACGGCATGTTGTTACATAAAAAAAAAAAAATCTCTTTATGGAAAACATTGACTTTTGAAAGTGTTTTAACAAGTGGGAATAAAAGTAATGTAATAATAAGAGGGCAAATGAAAAACATGGGGGAAAACTGTGAACAAAACAAAACAAAAAGTTATGAAACATGAAAAAAAAAAAGAAGCAAAAACATACGGTGGATGTGTTCACATCTTCTGTTGAAATTGAAATCCTTCCTGTAGGTCACATGGATACGGGTAGAAGCACCTGCTCTCTTAACACAGCACTTTTTTATGTTAATGACCCGTTCAAGCACTCCCCCTCCCTGGGGCTTGCTTTCATACCGCAACACCTTCAACTGAACCAGTATCTGCAGGGACACAGGTCACCATAACTCCTTCGTCATCCGAGGGTCCACTCTCTCTGCTGACATGATTTGGACCACTGTGCTCCTCGGTGGGCTGTGCGTCCTCCACATTGCCCTCCTTCTCTTAGCCGAGGGGAGCAGGAGCGGCAGCAGCGGCGGTCCCTGGGGAAGGACGGTCACTTTCCAGCGGGGCCGACGGGCCCCACGCCTCCAGAGGGACACCGGCGGCTCCACAGACTCCTTGAACCCTTCTCGCGGTCCTGCCTTCGCCTCCTGCCAGCTTTCCCTCACCCCGACCGAACACAGGATTCTGGACGATAACACACAGGAGGTGAGCGCATGAAGAGAGTCGCCTATTAATAAGTACTTAAGATTTATTTAAGCTTAGACATGCAGCACAAAAGAAAGGCTGATTAATGATTTTAAAAATATGTTGACTTTATTTTTTTTTAAATGAAATGTATTCATCAGGAGAATGGAAGAAGTTTGAGTCATTACTGACGTAAATGATACTTGAACATTTTTGTCCTCTTTTTCCTCCTAGACAGGGTTTAATGGTGACGACGGCTCCCACGTGATTCTCACGTGGGTGGGCGACGGTACAGGAGTGAGTGTCCCATTTGATCTTCTTCATGCTCATATGCAGATTTCCATTTTAAAGCATAAATATCCAGTTTGTACAAAAGTAGAAGTTTGCTGTTATTAGTCAAACAGATATTGAAATAATCCAAATATGCAGATAATTACTTGTGTGGCTTGCAGACGTAAAAACACACAAAGAGACTGAAGAAATGTGGTCGTGCACCAAGAAAACACAGCAAAAAATGAGAAACACATACTAAAACATAAACCATAACAAAGTATATACATGTATAAAGATTCATATTAGTAGTATTGTCTAATAAATTGTTATTGTAATGTTTTCAACATTACTTGTGACACATAAACTCAAATATCACACACTAAGTTTTGAACTTAATCTGATGGCTTCAGATTAGGTTCCACTGTTTTGAAGTTGATCTCTGTGGTGCTTTTAGTCTGAAACTAATTTTTCACGATTATTTGAATGAATAAATCAACACAACTCATTTTTTATGGCGAGAGTTTCAGGAAACACTCTCGTGAGTTCAGGGTTAATCTTAAGAGTCGCCCCACTCACACGGCGTTTCTCCGTGCACCAGGTGATCCTGGTGCTGTCGACAATCAGCGCTCCGCTCGATTCTTACCTGGCAGGAGGCTCATCTCGACTTTACCGAAGGCGAGTCCAAATTTAACCTGTACGTCCCTTCCACTCAGCACAGAGTTACAATGAATGTCCTTCTTATTTCTCAACAGCACAGACTATGGCAAGTCCTTTCACGATATCTCCCACCGCATCAACCACACCTTCATCAAAGAGGAGCTTGGAATCAGTGTTGGACCCGGGAGCTCAGTGAGTTAACAGTACATAGCCATCAGTTTGTTCGCAAACTTTAAAAAGACAGTGCTGCTTAACGTGGGGATTTCTGTGTTGAACTAATAACCTCCTCCGTCCTTTCGGTTGACGCCATTCTAAGGATTAGGGACATTGGGAACTCTGGGGAAACGCTGTGAGGTTCTAGTCAAACTGCAAAAAGTGTGAAGACACCTCCATTGTTATCAAAATCAACTCTACCAATGTCTTCTGTTTGCACACATCCAATCAGTGTGGCAGATTTTGTATTTTTATTTTTTTTTCTGAGAAGCTGGAAAGAATTTGATTAAAACCATAAAGTTCAATTTTGGTCTCAACTGACTCCTTCGTCCAAATGATTACTTTGGCAATGCTTTGAACAGTGGTTTTCTTCTAACCACTCCTCTGTGGAAACCAGATTTCATAATTATGCACAACGTGTTGTTGTTGGTCCATTGAACAAAATTCCCCCCCCAAAAAAATAGTGTAGTATAATGTGTGTAATGTGGAAAAACTGTGAAAAGTTCAAGCTCTGAGAATAGTGCTTCTAGGCCTTGTGCGCATGATAACTGATACAGCTCAGATCTGCTCTCGACCCATTTCCTCTACAGGTGATACTGACTGCAGACATTCCCATAGTGGACAACCCAGGAGGGATCATCTTCACCTCTACGGACGCCGGAGCAACTTTCAAATCCACCCAGCTGCCCTTCCACCTGGATCAGTCCATTACTTACCACTTCTTCAACCCCGACTACCTGGTGGCCCTCAGCATAGACGTGAGTCTTTCAAAACCTTCACTTCCCTGCTCACGTTTTTCCGTCTTTGGTTTCCCACGCCTTGTTGAATGCTCTCAGCCGACACGCTGCCAACATGTCGAGAACACACCTTAAAGAAAAAGCAAACACGGCTCTGTTTCCTGACTTTGCAGGACAGTCTTTGGCTCTCGCTGGACTTTGGCGCTAGATGGACAAAAGTTCATGAGGGAGTGCATTCTTTCTCATGGTGAGGATAAACAGGAAGCAGTGTTAGTCAGCGCAGATTAAAGTGCTGAGATAAAATATAATTACAAAGAATCTGGCTATTAGAACACATTGCTTTGCAACATGTCATGCGCTACAGAAAAGGAGAACCCTCCCAAAAAAAACAAACATCCCTTACAAGAATCTTGTGACATTCTGTGTAACGTTGGTAACTTCCTGTTTCCATCAGGGGAGCAGGCACAAATCTGTTCTTCAGCTGCAGTCGTGTTGATGCAGGTAAGAAGCAAGAAAGTCTTAAAAGGGAAGTAACACATCTTCACTTGAAATGCCTTTTGGTAGGTTTATGGAGCGGCGTCCACAGATGAGGGTATTTCCGGCTCTCAAAGAGGCTTGGAGGCTTTTTGGAAAAAAACAGATTCATCAATGCTCAGCAGAGTCAAAGAATCTTTTTTAATGGTTGTTTCATGTCAGCCAGTAATTGTCCACATGAAACCCTAACAATTAAACTATTTTAACCCAGATCTGTAGCTCGACAACTTGAACAAAGACATTCAACGTCATGTTTTGTTAGTTTATTTGTTCCTGGAGAAAGTTTCCAAGGGAGGGTGAGATGAGCTCCACTGGTCTCGGGGTTTCCATCTAAAACCCGTTTATTATACCTGGGTTATGTATAAAAAGGTGGGAAAGCTGAGCTGGCAGTGTGTCACAAGTAACTACAACAGCAGGGTAAACCACACAACAAATGCAAAAATCACAACTTATCAGACATAATCACCTCAGGTTTAATGCAACTCCTCATTAAACTACATCAATCGAGTTTTTACGTAATGTGAGGGCTGACTAGCTCACTAGGAAACAAAATCTGATTTTATTCTTTTATTAGTTGAAGCAGAAGAAAGAGGAGATTTAGTGTTGAAGAGGACGAAGGATTTCGGGAAGACCTTCACCATAATTCACGAGGACGTCTTCAGTTTTGGCTACATTGGAGCCTTTCTCTTCTTCTCTGTGATGGAGGACCCGGTAAGACGAAAGGACTCAAATTTATCCCGTAGTGCTGGGGTGACTCACCTGTCCTCCCATGGTGTGTGTTGGATAACGCCGTGTTCGTTTCCCCTAGAGGTCTCCTCGGGTCATGTATTTTTCATCGGACCAAGGAGAGACCTTCAGTCAGGCGCTTCTGCCTTCGGCATCAACAGAGCAGGTAAGAAAAACGTTTTGGATTTGTTGCATGGGAATTTTAGTTGTTGATCCAAATCTGTTTTCATTCCAGGATATGTATTTATCTGCACGTACTTGTATAAACTTGTGTTGTTTTCAAGTGTGGGAGGCTAAGGTTAGCATGCTTTCTGCATCTTGACAAGAGTCATCAGTGATTATCTTTATAACATTTCAGTGTGGTTGCAGTTTATTGTGTATAGATAAAACTTTCATACTTATTCTTATATTTCCTTGAGATAATATTTGCTGCTGCTGTATAAGTGGATGTATTGGAATAATTTGAATTGGGGTAGTTCCTGTGGATTTGTATATATATATTTTTTATAAGTAAAAAAAAAAATATATATATATATATATATAATTTTTGTGTCTGTTTTCACTTGAGTTGAACACTTCCTTGATCACATCATAGTTTCAAAAACTAGAATTTTCAACCAGAAATACCACAGAAATCAGTAAAGAACGTGATTCTAGTTTTTGTTTTTTGTTTTTCGAAAGAGATATCGGCTCATCTGGTGAAAACAGTGATTAAAAATCTGTTGTTCTAAAACAGCTCCAGATATTTGTCTTGTACAAATGCATTCTAAGATTTCCACATGCTTGGGTTCACTAGACGATTATTTACAGAAGCTGGTTTGAGGTAAAACTGGAAAGGCAACATCTCCCTTATTCCAACACTCCCTGAACGCACACCTGCCCCAATGAAACTCTTACCCGCACGTCGTGTTGACACCGCAAACACAGGCGTTGTCTCACGATGATTACACTCTGTTTTTAAAGCAGATTAAAGTAGTCATCAAAATGAAGAAAAAAAGAAAAAAAAGTTGCAGTTCTACATTTTTTCACCCTCATACTGTCCCTCTCGCCCTCTCTCTCTCTCAATTTGTGCGTGTGTTTGCAGTTTTACTCCATCCTGGACGGAGACGAGGACATGCTCTTCATGCATGTGGACAACCCAGGAGGTACTGCACACAAAAAAAAAAAAACACGGGCTTGAGTTAAACTCTTCCTCCGAGACAGAAAGCGTGCCCCAGAAATCCTAAAACGTGCCCGACTCATTCGCACTTGAAAATATATCGAAGCCACGTGAGAGTTCGCATCTTTTTCTGCTACTTTTGGTTTTGTAATGTTGACGAGAAAGACTGAATTGGTTTCACCGGTTCTGTGACGCCGAACTTTTTTAATCATTTCCCTCCCTGCTGCCTTGTTTCCTTCCTTTACTCTATGTTTGTCTCACTAGCTAAAGCTTTTGTAATTGTTTTCCTATCAAGCCTACATCTGCCCCAGTCAATGCTCCAAAATCAGCTCAGTGGGACTTTTCAACTGCAGAGATAAATAAGGGAGACATGTGGGCAGCAGGGCGGCCTTATCTCTTGTTGGCTGCGAGGAAGCAGAATTAGGTTGCGCTGCAAAAACCGCTCATCTTGCCTGTGGATGAGGGCGTTACACAAGCAGGGCAAGCACACACGCTTCATCACATCCATCACATCTCTCAACCGTCTTTGTCCTTCAAGCTTTCACGTGTATTTAAGATCCACACTCATAACAGGCTTAATGGCTTTTGGTCGTCTGGGCTTATCCTTTGTGTGTCAGCGTGTCATGACCTGTACAGGTTTTCCGGATTAATTTCACGCCTCACGTGTTGACAAAAGATTTACAACGCAATCAAACCGTGGCCGCCACTTGACGTTGCTGTTACAGCGTTATGTTGTTGGGTTTCATCTCAGACACCTTCTTTGGAACCATGTACACGTCAGACGACCGTGGGATATTGTTCTCCAAGTCGCTGGAACGACACCTGTTTGACGGACACAGGAAGAGCGATTTCACCAACATCACCTCATTGAGGGGAGCGTATCTAACTAATAAACTAGATATCGGTAAGTTTCTCTACCAAGCTCTTCTCTTCTACCCCTGTTGATGCACACGAATACTCAAAGTTATTAAAAAATTAAAAAAACATGCGCACACCCTCTTGCACGCTGAAAGTTTAGGTTAAAAAGTTAAAAAGATATAACTTGGTGCTCATTTGATCCTAAATTTAGATATGGAAGGGTAATTTCGCTTGCGTTATTTGTGGTTTATAGGCATTTGTTAATACACAGGCCAGTGAATGTTCTCAGAGCACTTCAATCTTGTAGATTTGAAGACTTTGACTAGATCTGTGACTCAAACTTTTCATAACAAGTACCAGAGTTCATTTTAGGAAAACGTAGAGCTCTGGACTAGAGCAACTTTTGGAGCTCCACTCAGACAGGCTTCCTTTACGCATACAAATTAGAATCTATTTATACTCGGACACACATTACGGCCAAAAGGCCTTAGTTGCCTGGACTATACCCACTATAGTCCAGGCCTTTATTTTGAACACACAGAGGGGATCAAGGCTTGCTCCATGTCTGCAAGTTACCATGGTTCTGTGGCCACAAAACAAGACCAGATCCTAGCCCATCTGTCATCAACTGCTTTAAGGTCTTTGTGCCGATGTCTAGGCTTTATTGCTTTAACCAAAACCAAACTGTCAGACATCTGAATTTTGTCTTTTATTCAAAGGCCCCGGTTCCAGATGCTACGTGGCTTGCTTAGAGACAGAGTTTAAAACTGAAGCCGTCGTGTTCTCATCCATTTTCTCATTGCAGCCTTGCAGGCCATGCTGCTTCCTCTTCTAATTACGCCCTAGAGAACGTTAGCAGTTCACAAGTTGTCTGGAGGTTTAAAGTTGTCGGGGGAGGGAGGTTAGGAGTTTTCCTGCGTAGTGCACCTGGTAGGCAGGCTGGGCATTCACTGCTGGAAAAACCTGGTGGCTGGCAAGACTGTTTTCCACTTACGATTAACCTTTTTGGAAATTCTTCACAGAAGACAACTCACAAAAACTCCTGAGCTTCTCACGCTCCCCAACAATAATCGAATCAATACAACTGAGCAGAAACATTTGGCTGATACTGACCCTCATATTCCTATGGAGTGCTTTTGTCGTCTTATAAACAGTAACATAGTGAGGTACATTAAGATCTGAAAATGTCTTAAAATGGAAATCTCCTAAATTTTAGCTACTTCTTTTAAGTAAAATCAATGTTTTTGGTTATTCAAAGTCACCCCTACTGCAGATGAATATTATTTAAAGGGTATTTCTTAAGAAATAGAAGCAAATACACCAAAGACTCCACATAAGACAAGCATCCTAAGCTTTTAGGCATACAAATACAACCTTAACCCCTAAACGAACAAACGTCCAGCTGTGTTTTGCACAGTTTTGGACTGGGCAATATTTTTGCTCTTCTGCCACCATTTCTTCCGAAATACTAAATTGCATTTTTTAAAGCGGCTTGTCACCTTTTCATTTCTGTGCTCCCATATTTAAACTGTGAGTATTTACCTTGAGCTGACATTAGACGGAATAAAAAAACCAAACCTGACCCGAGAACTTTGTTGTGTTGCAGATGGCCGAATAAGATCCGTCATTTCCTTCAACAGAGGAGGAACATGGAGGCCACTGAAGAAACCCCAGAACGTGAACTGCGCAGGCAATGTTAAGCGTGTATGTGAAGAAACGTGTGTGCGGGGGGTGGGGGAGGAGGTTTTATTTCTCAGACTTCAATTTCTAACTCTGGCTTTGTTGTCTATTTTTAAACAGTGCAACCTTCACATTCACGGAGAGCACAGTCGTAGAAACCAAATAGTTCCGATGCTCGCTCTGTCTGAGCCGACTGCCATTGGTCTTGTCATTGCTCACGGTAATCTGACGCCCTTTATGTTAAATATGATTGGAATCCAACGTTATCTTAGATTATATTATCCTTTTCTCCATCAGGCTCTGTGGGTGATTCTCTCTCCTCGTCTCAGCACCCAGATGTGTTTGTTTCCTCGGATGGCGGGTATAACTGGAGAGGGACCCTCAGGGGCCCTCACCACTACAGCATACTAGACTCTGGGGGTCTCATAGTGGCTGTGGAGGTTCACCGTGAAGGACAAGTCAAGACCATCAAGTAAAGAAATTACCAGCAGCTTAGGTTTTGGTTAAGCTTGAAAAATAACACTTCGTCAACAGCCAAAAAAAAAATAAAAAATTGTCTGAGAAATATTAACAGAAATTAACTGATGAAATCACAAAAATGTCGTCAATTTCGTAGGAAGATCGGATTTCTCTAAATCAAATTAGAATAAAAACCTGACCTGATTGAGAAAAACGGATGTCATTTTTGAATTCAGCAGTGCAAAATAGTCCTAATTCAGTTGAAAACAAAACAACAGACAGCTTCCAAAAAATATCTTTTCGTAACGTCGAGTGCCTAAACTGTGCCGACGGCATTTCCCACCAGATTCTCCACTGACGAAGGCCAGTGCTGGAAGTCGTATAACTTCACCGAGCAGCCCTTCTTCTTTGCAGGCCTGGCCTCTGAGCCAGGCACCAAGGCCATGAACGTCAGCGTGTGGGGCTTCAGGCCAGAGGAAGACGGTCAGCCAATGTGGGTGGCCGTCACCATCGACTTCCAGAGCCTCATTACCAGAGAATGTAAGTCAAGAATGACGAAAAATTGAAACAGCCCCAGGGTCAGCGTGCCCTTTCCCAAATCTCCTGCTTAGTATTTGTAGGACATGCTGCCACGTAGTGGTAAGTGTAGCAGTTGTTTTCTTTTTTTACTGTAAAGGGAGTTTTTGAACTCATGACTGTACAAAGATACTTTTAGAAAATGTAGCAAAAAGCCAATAGAACACAAGAACAATGTCCAGGTTAAGGATCGCAGTTGAGCTATGCTTCAACTGATTTTAAAATTAGCTTTAAATAAAATTACTAGTGTAGTCTTATGACGATCTAACAGAAAGGTCCAGAGCATCACAGATCCAATGTTTGTACTAAACATTAACCACAAGGCATCTTTCTTCAAATTCATCTTGTTTTTTTTTTTTTTTTCATGCTAAGCCAACTTGTAGCAAAGGATCATTGCAAGTGATAGTTCCACGGGTATTTATTTGCTCTATTAATAGGTAATAAGAAGGACTATGAGGAGTGGCTGGCTCATTCTACAGACAAAAGGAACTCGGAGAGAAACGGTTGTGTCCTTGGTATGAAGGAAACCTACAGGAGGCTGAAGAAGCAGTCTGTGTGCAGAAACGGGCGAAACTTTGTGGTCACTAAGAAGCAAATCCCATGTCCATGCACCAGAGAGGACTACTTATGGTATGTAGATTTATTTATCACTTAAATGATAAACATTTCATACTCAACAAGTGGTTAAGAGCGTAAATTAGCTTCGCCGAAAACGACATCTCAGTCCAGGTTTATATAAGGGAGTGGGGTTGTGTTGTGTTGCTGGCATTTTCGTGAACATCTTATCGTCTTTGGAAACAGTGACTACGGTTACTATCGTCACGTGAACACCTCGGAGTGTGTGAGACAGCCAAATACTCCAAACAAAACCTTCGAGATGTGTCTGAATGGAGAGGAGGACGAGCTTCTGACTGCTGGGTAATAATCAAAGCTATTTAAATTAAATATTGTCTTTTTCATGCATGACTAGGTCTAACTACAGAAATATTTATGCCCTAATCAAGAAATTGTGACTGTTCTTGAAAACTGATGCTAATCAGTTTGATTTTAGGTAATTTTGGGGCACAAATATCAGTTTCTAGACATCTGCACGGGTCAAAACCGTGTATTATTTTCTTACAATTTCACAGTTAACAGCTTCTTTGTTTTGTGTCTGTCACATAAAATCTTAATAAATGTGACAAAGCAAAGACGCCGTCTTCTCACAATGTTTGCAGGTACCGAAAAGTCCCAAGTGACAAGTGTCAGGGTGGGTTCACTCCTCAGGATGTGGTGCAGACAATCATCCGACCATGCGGGGTTAAGCCCAGCCCTGACCCTTCAGTCAAGTCCACCTCGGTTGGACACTTTGACACACCAGTAAGAGCAGTTTTAATGTTAAAATGTTTGTACTCTGTTCTTACTGATTAGAGTTCTCTAATATATGTAATTTCTTTTTTCCAGAAAGAAAGGCTTGTCCTGACCCTGGTGTCTGTAGGAGCAGCAGTTGTTGTTCTAGTGGCCATTGTCTCTTCAGTTCTTGTTGTCAAGGGACGTGTTAATACGACCAGGTGAGTTAGACATACACACTCCCTGCATGCAGCTTTTTACCCTTTGAGTGACTGTGGTTTCTGCAGGATGCCAGCGTATCGTTTCTCTAACCTTCGCATCCAGGATGACAACAACAGCATCGCAGCAGAGTTCGGGAGTGCTGCCAGCAGCAACGGTACAGCTTACCAGCACGACTCAGATGTGGTAAGAGTACTTCAGGATAGCTTTGTAGGTTTGTGAATCAAACATGTCATTTTCACTTGTTTAGTAATACCCTTATGCTCTTGATTTGACAGGATCTTCTCGAATGACGCATGGCTAAAACTGAAGAAAATGCCAACGATTGAAATTGGTCCCACAGAAGAAAAAAAACCCCTGCTCTAACTACGAATGAAAAAAATAGGAAAATAACAATTGTTAACTTATTAAGTTAAACTATTGTGTGCCTTGTGTATGTTTTCTTTATTTGTACAGTATTTTTCTATTCTATTTTATTGACTGTTTTGCAAATATTTCAGCTTTTAACTGTAAAAACGCTTTAAGAATCTTGACTTTTATTTATGTCTTTACCTTTTTGGTATGTTTCATGCTTTGAAATATTGTTGCTCGCATTGGATGTCCTTCACAGAAAGAAAACATTCGACACGTGTCGAATATCAAGGAGACCGGCAGGGGGCAGTGCGACATGTTCTGTATTTCTCAAAACAAGCGAGGGAAAATACAGGAAGTTGGTTAAAACAAAGATTTTGTTTGACAGATGTATCACTCGTATAGGGACGTTTATTTGGATTTTTATTTTTTAATTTTTTTTAACCACGGATTTAGATTTAGGGCCAATAAATAAAACACTTTTATTATACCAAGCAAATTATTTAAACTCGTTTCTTTAAAAAAAAGGTTATTCATTTCGATTACTGCTCTTGCTGAGAACATATACATAGTTTTTCAATGTTTGATGAAAAGCATCAACTTTGTTTTTGTGAATATTTTTAAGTCAATGTTTTCAATAAGTTATATATTGTAAAGCTGCTGCGAAATGGACTCTATTGAACCTCTATTATTTATTCTTCATACATTTTTACAATGTTTTATGTCTTTATTGAATACGTTAAATAATGTGGAAAATAATCATTTTTTCTGTTCAATTGGGAATTTTTCACTAGTTTTTTTTGTTGTTTTTTTTAATGGATATTTTTGCACCAGCTTCACGCATGAAAAAAGAGAGGAAATATGAACAAAAAGCATAGATCTTGTTTTTGGAACTGACTGAAAATACCATAATATACAAGACCAGCAAAAATAATAATAATAAAATACTTTTACAAACTTTTAAAGTGTCATTTCTTGTTCATATCCAGGCCCATTCAATAAATTTGTGAAATTGAAGATCCGTCTTTATGTATCCATGTTTTTCTGAAGAGAGTGACGCATCTTCACCTGTTTTCTTCGGCTTGGGTTACAGGAAGCTTCGGCACTATCAGTCTATCGGTCAACTAGTCTCTTAAAGAAGTTTAAATCCTGCTGTTCTGGAGTCGGTATGTAAGAAAAGTTGTTAAAGCGTTTAATAATCCTGAACGGCAATAATTTTTGCAGATAGAGTCAGAGATACAGAGTCAGTTTAGCGAGTAAAGCTGCAGTTTGTGCTAGTTAGCGTTTATAAACAGATGTTGGTAGTCGGCGTCATATCCATTGAGTTGTGTTTTAGTTGCTTTTATTTGGATAATAACGCAGACCGAAGGTGATTATTAGTCATTAACAGGCCAGAACTTGTTAGCCACAGCTAACGTCTCAGAGTGAGCTTCCGTCTTTGTTGCGCAGACGTAAAACACAAAATCTGATAAAAAATATATATATATGCTTCACAATTTTAAGGTTGTTGGCTGTGAAGAAAACGTGGCGGGAGGCTCGCTAAGATGTTCAGGGCTAGCGGTAAGTACTAAACAAATGCATTAATGATTTTTTAGTGAAGTTTTTCACGCTCTGCATGTGTTCACCTTGCAGGCATTTTGAAGTTAGCGGCGCTCATCTTAGCGTTCCTCCTTGCGGTATTTCTGGCTTTTCAGCTGCTGGAGATAAACGTGGAATTCAAACTAGGCAGCATGATGTGTGAGTGACGGCTTTTGTCATTTTTATGCGTTTCTCTACTGGATGTTAAGCAACGCTGTCCGTAAAATAGATGTGGAAGTCGTTCTTTAAGAACCAAGGGAGGTGCTTGTGATGATTGACATTTTTCTTGTTCACTTTTTTCACTTTTGTTTTTTTTCCCCCCTGCTTTTTAGCCAGATCTTTGCCAGCAAATGAAGCTCGTACGTATTTGCAAATTACTCATCTTTCATTTTACTTTTGCACAATCACTGCTGTGAAATGATGCATTGTCAGATGTTTAAAAGCCTTAAAATAAGATAACTTGTTGTATTATTGTATACTGAAAGTCTTGAAAAATCCATCCTTTTAACTTTAGTAATTTAGCATGACAGTTATTAGTGTGCTTGTAATAAAAACAATTCTGTAGGAAACACTTTATCTACATTTTTATGAGGTTGCAGCATACAGAGCACATTTTTCTGAGCGTTTATGATGCCTGCTTTACTTCTAGATTTATTACTTAATGTACTTTAGACTAAAGGTTGAATTTTATTCTTCATTGTGCGTTTATGATTCAATAACAAAAAAAAAAACAGCTCAAGCCTCATTGCACATCGTTGCCATGGCTACCGATGTCTGTATTTATAGATTCATGTGGTATTTTTTCCTGACTGCAGACACAAAGCCAGCTGTGCATAAATGTGGCCTTTCCAAGGCGTGTCCACCTGGACACATGGCCTTCAAGCTGACCAGCGGAGCTGCCAGCGTGGTCGGCCCCAGAATGTGCCTGGAGGACAAACTGTAAGTGGAGTTCAGTCGATAAGATGATGAAATAATACTACGGAAAGCCTAACACACACTTTTTGTAGTATCGACCTGCTTTGTTTTTTTTGTTGTTCTTTATCCTTTTGTAACTCATGTTGAGTCATGTGTGTTGGTAACAACAGGCCACGTCAGGGGAAAACAAAACCACAAACGGTGAGCTCTAATCATGCGATCCTCTGACTTTCTGTTGTAGTTTAATGAGCGGTGTAAAGAACAATGTTGGGAGAGGGATCAATATCGCCTTGGTCAATGGTACGACAGCTTTTCAAACTAAAATTTGTAATTTCACATGTAAATTTCTAGTTTTATTCCTAACTAATTCTTTTTTCTCGCCAGGAAAAACAGGAGAACTGTTAAAGACAGCTTATTATGACATGTGGGCGGGAGGTCAGTGTGTATTTCCGTATTAGGCGTGTAAAGATATTTGCACTGAACTAACTGTGTCTGTAACCCTTTATAGACGTGGCTCCGTTTATTAAATTTCTCAAAGAAATTGAAGAGGGGACAATCGTAATGATGGCCTCATTCGATGACCCAGCATCAAAGTAAGCGACGACTTCCACTTATGGATTCTACAGATTCAATTAGACGTGTTGGAGTTGGTTTGGGTTTTTTTCCATGTTATTTCTTTGGTTCTACAGACTCAATGATGAAGCCAGGAAGCTGATTGCAGATCTGGGCAGCTCGGCTGTGGCGAACCTGGCCTTCCGGGACAACTGGATCTTTGTAGGAGGGAAAGGCATCAAGACCAAAACGCCATTCGAACAGGTGACGTCACCTCCCACAACCTTCGTGCATCTCCTCCTCTCGTTGTTTTCATTTACAACAGTCTGGAGTTTCATTTGGGTTTGTTCCAGTAGAAATTCACATCCCACTGAACTCACTACACCCTTAAGATGCCACCGTCGTTCCATTTATGCCTCTTCAGCATCCATATTTGCCCACTGTGAAGCCTTGTTTGTCTTAGTGTTTAAATTAGCTCTGCCTAGCATAGCTACATACCTGTTCAGGTTTGTTATGAATTTCTTTTGTCCCTCCTTCTCTCTTCAGCACATAAAGAACAGTGCCGACACCAACAAATACGAGGGCTGGCCCGAAGTCTTGGAAATGGAAGGCTGCGTACCACGGAGGCAGGACTGAGCCCGTTAGCGTAGTCTCACCCGCTCAGCCGGTCTTTGCTGCCGTCTCAGTTCAGATTGGTCAGATGTCTTTCCGTTTGATCCTAAAGCGGATTTGGACAGCTTGGAAAAAGAGTAATATTAAGCTCCAGGGCGGGAGAATAAAAGGTGCCACCGTCTTGCATCTTTGTTATAGATGGATGCTTTAAATGGGACGGAAAATAAAAAGTGCAGCGATTTAAGAAAATTGGTTCTGTTTTTCTCATCGCACTTCTTATATTTAGAGCCCAAACATCCGGCGTTGCTAGACTGTTGAGGTTTTGCACTGTTTATCAAGTAGTGTCACTGCCTGCAGTTGGGGACTAAAGTTTCTATTGTCTACACACTGCCTTAATCTATTTCACGCGTTTTGTAGCCAAGAAGTGCGATTCAATTTTTTGTTGTTCTTCTTTCCGGAGTAGTTTATTTTTTATTTTTTAGAAAATTATCATTTTGATTGTAACCAAACATACCAAATTCACTGTGCAATGTGTAAATATTTCTATAGAGCAAGTGTTGGATTCAAAAGATTTAATTTAAAGAATATTGCTACAGTAATATAAGTTCTTAGAACAAATAAATGATAATGAGACTGTTGTTCTTTGTCTGAGCCTCTTCCTTGGTGAGTTGCTTTTACTGAGTCCCACTCAGGTTAATTAATGAAAACTCAGGTGGAAAATATGGCTCCTGTACAATTATTAAGAACTTGTTTTGATTACAAGTGTACAGTTGAGCTGTAGCTCCAGAAGATGAAATGCTACAAAGTTTTCTTCTAGGTCATGTCGACTGCCTCAGTGGGGGAACCTCCCTGATGATGTTGGAATTCTTCCTTTCATTTGAACAATGGAGCTTCAGGTTGCACAAGAAACGTCAAGCCTCAGCTGCAGGTGACTATTTGGCCTTTGAATAGGCCAGCGCTGCAGTTCGCAATTCCAGTCCGACAAAGGAAGAGAGTACGTCAGTCGTTCGGACCATTATTCATATTCCCCTGATCTAAATCTCCCTTTTGAGATTTCTTTAGGAAAGTTATCTGGCCCACATGTTAATGCCCCTATGTAAGCGATCTCTACAACAAAGAAACACTGGTAAGATTTTGTTTAGAAGTGTATTTGAAAAGAGCCGAGTGTGTGAGTTTTCTCTCCCACACTCGAGAACCCATAAGCCAAACAGTTTAATCTAACCTAAAAGTTCTGCTTGCTTTGGTTTTCTCAGTTTAAGAAGATGTCAACAGATTTATTCCACAATGTTGCGTCTTTATTCATTGCAGAAAAGTTTCTGTCAAGCAAAAAAATAAAAAAATTGGTCTTTTGATTTCTGTAAAACATTTTTCATAACAAGGAAATAAAAACCCTCTTAAACAAGTATTGTAAGCAGTGGTGTCATCAAACGTTGTGTGGAAGATATTGATGTAATTTGTGCAAATATGCATGATATTTTTCTCAAGATTAATCGTGGAAAAGTTAAGTTTTAACTTGCTGCCACATGTATTTTTATGTTCTTATGCCAACTTTTTACTGGTATTTGGTTTATATAAATATATACCTTTAAAAACATAAAATTCACTGAATCAAACAGCAAAAATACTTAATTCTGTTGCAGCTTTTGGTTTCAATACGTCACCCTGACAGTATTAGTGGCTCTCTATCTGGCCACTAGATGGCGCCTTGTGTTCACAAAACTTTAAACTCCGATTCAAA
The DNA here is from genome assembly GCF_000485575.1 of Poecilia formosa. Classification (NCBI taxonomy): domain Eukaryota; kingdom Metazoa; phylum Chordata; class Actinopteri; order Cyprinodontiformes; family Poeciliidae; genus Poecilia; species Poecilia formosa. The sequence goes on along the minus strand of NW_006800093.1, from coordinate 1,524,439 downwards.
TTATCTTTATTTTTGGTAAACTTACAATAACAAAAAAAACAAACAAACAAAAAAAAATCAAATTAAAACTATTTTACAATTAAAAAAAAAAAAGGAATAGACTGAAGCCCAGGGCTTATTGTTGCCTATAGACTCGGCATTCTACAATCAACTGTTTAAATACTTTTACTTGAGAAAAAGTATAATGATGTGTACAATCATTATACAGACTAATCTTATCTGTAAAACAGGTCACATATCTCTTGTTTCGTTACGTCATATTCATGTTTTTATGAGTTTATTTTTCTTCCAGTTTCTCATCTCGTTCCTCTAAAAAATGACCGACAGGAGGCGCTATTGCACTATATTTCATTCAAACCCTGTCATCCGTTTTGTTGCGTCTTCACCGTTTAGTTGAGCTACATGTAAACAGCCGGGAAGAGTGTTTTTTCCCCCCTTTGCATAGTTAAATATATAAATATTTTAAATTTGACAAATATCTCTGTGGGACATTTTGTCGATGATGCATAGAGCTGTCCCTTATGTCGAAAACATCCGTTTTTAAACTGATTCAAAGTGTAAAAGCTGCTGATTTTGATTTAATTTTAGCATCAGACAAGACCAGAAGTGTTATAAAAAGCATAAAATACATACAAATGTCAAGAATTTGTGGAGAAATCCCATTAATATGTTAAATTGTTTTTTTTTAACCACACTACATGCTGGTATGATCTGCAGCATCTTCCATCCTCCCCGTCATCTGAGCAGCATTCACCTGTCCTATCTGTGCAGCAGAAGCTGCGTCTCATACAGCCACAGAAGGGCAAAACTCCGCTGCGCTTCCTCTGATGTCACCCAAACTCCACACGCCATTCCCTACCATTTTCCATTTGCCGTCTTGTGTTTTTACAGGCCTGTAAAGGAAGGCAGCGGCTATGTTGTTAGCGGTTCCCGCTGTTACTGGGAACGTGGATTCAACACGCTTGTTTCCATTGTAAAGAAATATATGTGCTGGTGTGCGTGTCCTCATTGTTCTCTCTCATGTGGGCAGAATGCCTTCAGAGCTCCTGAAAACAAAGTGTAGGAGTGAATCTTGTCTTATGTAAAACAAGCTAACTGGTGCATGATGCATGAATCCAGCCCGAATCCATCTAAGCATCATGTAAAAGCACAGAATTATAAATGCAAGCGGCCTACAGAATGTTTCTTTATTACTTTTGTCTTCATGCTCTCAGTATAAATCTTCCCAGTGAACAAAAGATGGCCGCCTCTCTCTGTAGAGCTCAAAGTTCTCTGTGACCCCTTGACTGTTGCCCTTTGACCGCCTGAACAAAAACACTCCTGCTTCTTTTGAGGATTCCTTTCGCTATGCCCATGAAACTTTTGATAAAAATGCCAATCTTCCAAACGGCAGACATAACCGAAACACTAGGCAGGTTATTTTATAACCGTTTGCATGTACGGCCTGCAGATTCAAAAGCAGAACATATTTTCAGTCAGAATTAGGACACCAACACTGCAGACTATATAGTTCGCCATTTCCAGATTGGTTTAGACAAGTGAAAGGAGTTCAGAAACACAATATATCATATACATTTAAAAAAATATTTAGCATTGCAGAAGTATTAGTTGCTGAAAACATTTCAGATGCAAGACATTAAATAATAAGGTTTTGCATTTTCATGCAGTACTTGTCTCAGGGTAAATTAGCATGCAGTTTTTTTTTTTTTTTTTACTATTTTAAACCTTTTGTAGTAACTCAGGAACTCAGTTCTGTACAGATGCTCTGCTGTTATTTCTTTATGTGCCGAATGTTTTTGTATTCTGTCATTTATGCCATCTGAATCTTTAGCTCTGCAGCTGTTGTATTGCTTCACAACATACAGTTTTTTTGGTTTTTGTTGCATTTTTGCCTGAAAGCATTTTTCTAGGTTTGGTATGCATCAACATATACATATATATTTGTAACTTTTTCGGTCTAAATTCTTCAAAACTTGTTTTTTCCTTCACAAAGATTAGCACCCGTCTTGGGCTCCTCTTGACGTTCAGCAGACGATGACAAGCAACTCAACGAACTCGGATCGTTATCCGAATGCATACGCCGTACACACTCTGTCAGCTTTCCTGCTTTCTGACACTGAAGTCCAAACAAAGCCCGGCCTTCTTGTTTACTTTCAGCTCTGTGCATTAACCCCCGCCTATTTCCAAGACCCCCTCAGTGTCACCCACAATTGTTCCTTTCAGGATCTTCGACCCCTCCCCTCTCCGACAGCCTCGCCGCCCCAGCTTTCTACCCCACCTCCAGTCCTATGACTGCCCTCCCAACATACATGAATGCACACACTGATGCAGGCAGCTGTGTTTACACTCTGCGGGTCTGTGGGAACTTCCTGCTGACCTCAGCACAGACGCCACGGAGGGCAGGGATGCTCACATGGATCGATAACTGATTACATGGATCCTTGAAAGTTGCTCTACACATAGTGGGACTGAACTTCTTTGCCGTCAGTGTTGCCTATTATTCTGTAAACCCAAAGTTTATATCGGAGCAATGTGCTCAGAATGAAAACATCTTAAAGTTCTTCGCCGTTGGTAATGTCTAAACTTGGTCCCACACTCGTGTACATGCATGCTCTCTTTGGTGTTGGGTGGAAAACAAAGGTTTCATTCATTGCCATCATCTTGATTTTCTGCAGCACAGCTGCAACTCTGGGTCAGGAAGCAGAGGCGGATCGGATCACTGCTGGTGAAGAACTTTAGACCAGTGCAAGCGTGACCTTTAGAAACCACAAACCAGTCTGAGTTCGCTATGCTGCTGCTGTTGTGCAACAGCTCTGCCTAAAGAAGCGGGTATAGTTGCACTTTATGGAAGGTTTGAAAGACATTCATCAGTTCGGGACGCACGGAAAAAGAGATTCATAAACATGTGACATTTAGCGTTTGTACTTGAGCTTAAAAATGAAAGGATCCCGTTTTTCGCAGAAGGATTGGAGCCTTTTCCGGCGAGAGGGATGGCATATTCGCAAGGGAACAGAAAGACAAATATACACACACAGAAACCGAAAATAGAGTTGCCAATTAAGCGAAGATGCTTGTTTTGGACTGTGGGAGGAAACCAGAACGCCCAGAGAAAACCCCCATGCACACAAACGCAACCCAGGGAGGCCCCAGCTGGGAGCTGACCTATAGCCCTGTTGCTGTGAGGAGGAGCAGTGCAAACTTGCAACTATTTAATATTACTGGCTGCCTTGCAGAAATATTCAAATCGCTTTCATTTTATTTATTTTTTTTTTCAAAATTCTCTCAAGCTACAGCCCAAAAAAACTCAATGTATTTTATTCAGATTTTATGACACGGATGAAAAAAAAAAAATGTAGTGCAATAACTAAGGTTCAAGGTTTTCAAAGTTATTTCGCTAGGAAACCTCTGAATATGTTTCAGAAATGCTTTTCCTCCTTTACTCTGATGCCCCTGAATTAAATCAAGTGCCAAACACCGCATTCAAAAGTCACGTAGTCGGTAAGCAGAGTATGCCTGTGAGTCATTTATTCTAGATTCAGATTTTAATCACTGGTATTTTGTAATAAGTAAAGCATTAGCAAAATAAAAAGATGCTTACAACTCGTAGAGTTGAGTATCAGTTAGCGTACCTGCATCATAAACATTCTCCTACATCAGATTTTTTATAAGAAAACAGATCATATTTCTAGCGCTGGGAACTAGTTTGCTTTATCTTTTACAGCCGTCTAGAACAATTTTGTTGCGTCCAATAAAAAGATAAAGCTTCGGACTTCATGGTTGTTTTCTTGCGTTTCATGCAGACTCTCTGGAAGAATATTGTTTACGTGGCTTATGGACTCCTGACCGCAAAATCTGCCTCATGCATTATGCAACAGTCTAGACGAGAGTCCTTTTAACTTTTCCTGATCGCTCTCCTCCGTCCGTAAGCGATGATTTCATTCCAAAGAAACGGTTAGTATAACCTGTACTCTTCTTTTTGTGCTGCGTTTGCGTCACTAATATCAGTTTACTGCGCCCCTCAAAGAAGCTGTGAAAACATAACGGAGAGATTAGGTTTAAGAAAGTTTCAAAAAAACGTTTAAAAAAAGAAAACTCATTCACAATTATCATACACAACAGGCAATTGTTAAATCAAAATGACATTTTTCCGCAACATTTTAGATTTTAAGCTCAACAATGACTATTTTTCAAACAGAAGGACACCACGGTAACCCAGATAATAATACAGTACGTGTACACGATTTCTGCCGCTCTCAGCATTTAAAGTAACCAGAAACAAAAGCCTCCCCAGGCCCAGTGTGAGTCAAAACCTGCATGCAGGGATGAGCTGTGTTTAACTACTCTGTAGTTTCAACATCAGCAGTCTTTATGCAGTCTCAGTCATAATTGTGGTGCGCTGCAGCAATGAAGAAAATGTTTAAAAGAAGAAAAAAAAGGGGAGGTTCCAGACATGGGTGGGCTTCTTTGTTAGGGACCGATCCTGGATTGTGGTTTCACCAAGTCATGCGTAACGGTGACTGTACAGTACACACCCTCTTCAATGTTTCCCCCCTAGTTTGGGGCCTTTTCCCTTATTTAATAAACATTTTTAGGAGATTTTTTTTCCTTACAATCTAAACTTGGATAGCGTTTCAGAAGTATTCATACTCTTTGAACACTTTCTTTTATCTTTCTTACATTTTGTGTGTTAGACCCAAACAAATTAGAGCGTAGCTTGAAAGAAACATCTTCCTCTTAAATATGAAGACAAAGAGTCATTCCTAAGAAAAGTTTAAAATGCATGACAAGCATTGGTTTTCAAAACTTCTCCAGATCGAGCTACGATACCTCTGAAGAAAACTGTACGGTTCTTTTTGTTGTCTTGGGACAAACTTCCTCCTGACAGCATCATGCAGGTTCATGGCGGATGGATGCAAAGATAGCAGTTGTCAGAGAAATATTTAGATGAAGCTAGAAAAATCACGACTGCAGTTTGTTTTTCATTCTTGTTGGAGCGGTTCATGTTGGCACCTCCTTCCTGATAACATCACTCGGATGGAAAGTTCGATCTGGACGCCGTGGTTCTGCGCTCCGCCCGGTTAATGTGAGCGAGTTTGTTTCGTCGCCTGCGATGGGAAACATTCCAATCTTGATTATTTTTATCTTATGGTTTTTGTTTTATTTTTTTTTTAAATGTAGTTCTAAAATAAGAATGAGGGTTCCCCCCCCCGGCTGCAACTGAGTTTAAAATTAAATGTCTGTTTTAAGACAAGTGAAATAAAGCTAACCATTTTAAATGCTTCATTTTGACAGAGCAGACAGACAATGCAGTAAAGTGAACATAGATAAGGAGGATCAGTTTGTCTTGAAGGATTTCCTCTTATTGTACAGCTGCTCGTCTTTCCAGAATGACAGATTTTGAGATTGTTTCCCCTTGAAAGAACAGAAAACATCACATTTGTATATAACAAGGATCTTTTTAAAACTGAGATAAACAGGTAAGCTTAAACTGATCTACAGGAATTTATTATTATTTTTTTTTATATTTCTATTCTTATACCATTTTAGACAGGCGAAAGCAGCGGTCACCTTCTCGTCACACATTTAGGTTGGGCTTTTTTATGGCCCTCTTACATTACATAAATGCGTTTTGTCATACTGTAAATGTCAATAAAAGTCACTTTTATGGGTTGTTATACAAGTCCGATGATTTAACTGCTTTTGTTTGAGGACACATTTAGTACGACAACTAAAATAAAATTATATCAGACACTGTTAAGCAATGAGGTCAACTCGCTGTTTTATTCAGACCGTTCAAGTGTTTTGATCATTTTTAAACGGGTTTACATCGCCTTTTCCAGAAAGTCATTTTCCAGGATCGCCCTGTGTTCAGAGAAATCAATCTTTGATCAGATTCTCAGAACATGCTAAGCACTCCCACAGCATGATGCTCCCTCCACCAAGTTTCCCCAAGTGTGTTTTGGGTGATACCAAACATTAATGGTTTTGCAAGTAGACCGTAAAGTTAAAGTATATTCTTAAATTGGCCTCTTTCAACACATTTGAACACAGCAAATGATATTTATTCAGATATCCAGGGATTCAATTACACTCAGGCAGATTGTATTTGGCAGATAAAGACACAGAATATCCTTCCACGTCATTCATTTATTCTGTATCATCAAATTCTAGTAGAAAATGTCTGCAGTAGGAATGTGACAAATGCCAAAATGCGTAACTGATCAAATTACATCGTACTAAAACCTCTATTGCTATAGATTGACTTTTGGTTCAGAAATGGGTTGTTAGTTGGTTAATCGTGAGCGGTAGCCGCTTTCCGCAGGTTGCGATCATTACATTGTTTGTTCCACCAACAGATGTTCTAATTCTTAAAGCGAATGTTTGTTTCAAAACGGTGTTACCCTAAAATGAAACGACGGTGACGTTCACCTGGGCGCAAGTCCACAAACGTCTGTCGCCGTCTGAATACCAAAAAGGTCAGTGACGTCCGCGTGACGTTCATGACCGGAGAGGCACTGACCCCTCTGGAATTGGACGTACAAATGGATAAAACCCTCTGATAATCGCTCGTTTAATTGAGACATTTTTGTTTTTTTCAAAGGGTTTTCATTGTGCCTCAATCAATTACATACTATTCAAAAAATTTGACAGCAAAAAAGAAAAAAAAAATTCATATAATGTTTTTTGTTACTAAAATTAAAATTGTGCATGATCTCATCTTTATTTCTATATAAGGTCCATGCAGCTATCCTTCTTTGTGGACATAAATAAATACTTTTACATGTAAACAGAGTAAATACGTGTAAAAAATATTTACTCTGCTGAAAGTTTTTCACATTCTGTCCCATTACAGCCACAAAATTCAATAAATATCATCGTTTGCTTACATGATGGACCAAGATAAAAATAGTATATAATTCTCAAGTGTAAGAAAAAATTAAGAGTTGTGGTATGCATTCCTATTAACATTCAGGCAATACTTTGTGGAACAGCCACAGCTGCCATTCGTCTGGAGTAGATCTCTACCAGCTTCGCACATTTTATCCCATGGTTATTATTTTTTGCAGAGAAAAATAGTAGAGATCTGCTCAGCCTCTTGAACAGAAGAACCAGGTAAAAGTCCCACAGGATGAATTGGAGTGGGTGTGTCTGTTTTTGTGTTGGCTTAACACTGTAAAAATCATGCTTGTAGCAGCAAATAGCATAAACCAAAAACACCATCTGTAGACCTGGCAAGTGGAGGCAAGTTTATTAGTGCAGCATTATTCTTAAATGGGTCAATGAAAGCACGTTGCAGCGAAATGGCTTCAAAACTAAATACATTTAAAGATATCCATGAATTATGGGGCCTTATTAAAACTCGCATCCGTTTCTCTGCAAATGTCCGGCTGGCGCTGCTATGTTGCTTTACTAGTTTTGCATGTATGCTTTTGAAAAGTCGCCAAGCTAACAGTGAACATCACCGCGATCCAGAATTCCTCCGTCCTGTATGAACTTAGCACTGTCTGCAGGTGTGCAGGTTTAACCTCCACCTCCGCCTCACGTACGTACGCAGAGCTTATGGGAACGGCCCGGTTTCACATTTCTATGCGAATCCTGGTACAAAATAACTTCTGGCTGAACCGTGAGGAGCCCGAAGTGTGAACTGTACATCACACCTCACAGCTTCACCTTGTTGATTGCATAAAAAAAACAAAAAACAGTCTCCAAGTTACCATAAATGTGCTAAAACACTTGAGCAGAAGTCTGTTGGCTTTATTATTATTATTATTGTTATTATTATTTCTTTGGGACAGAACGGAAAGAGGAGCAGCAAGTGCTGAATGCGCATACTTTCACAAAGCCAGGACAAGCTGTGCAAAGCATTACCTCAGAATGCAGGTGGGTGTTTATCCACCGCAGCTGACTTTATTCAGATTCTTTCAAGTCGACGTTGTTGTTGTTTCACAGAGACGGAGGGAGCGGAGGTCAATGAACCCTTGGGAGGTGTTGCAAGCTGGGCCTGCAGGTAGCCAATGAGGATCCAGAAATACCTGGTGATAGGAGAAGAGGGAGTGGCTGTGATGTTTACTTTGTACGTGTGGAAGAGGGAAAAAAGGTGGTGGTGTTAAAACAGGACTGATAAGATGACCGAGAAAAAGCACACTGTAAAAGGCGATTGGTTGGGCGGCAGGAGGGGTTAGGGGGCGTCGGTGCGACAAACCGTTTCCAAATGTTTCCAAGTTTTGCACAAGCCATAAATGCGAATGTTTATGTCTCCGGCCTGCGTCCTCAGATCTGCCTGTGAGTTTCAGCGTCCGCATGATTGCTTGTGTATACATCTACCACCGCAGAGCCATGCGCGTTTCATTTTAGAGCCGACGGCATCGAGGTTGGATTCTTTTTTTCCCCACAACGTTTCTGATCTATGCCCCCCCCCCGTCAAAGCGATCGGCCTCCTATGTTACACGAGCCGCACTGAAACACGAAACCAGTCGGCCTGGAGCTCTCTAAATACGGCCCGCCAGGGCCGTGCAGAGACCACTAACGGGGCAGGTGCTCAAAAAAA
>NW_006800093.1:1494044-1515277 GCF_000485575.1 Poecilia formosa | reverse complement strand
CTATCATGGTAATTCAGGGTGAGTTATTTTTAATTCTAATTGAATATCCTTGTTGGACTTTTATTTAAGTGCTATTCTCCTTCAAGGTATATTTACCTAACGCCAGAATAAATGCAATGTACATTATGCAGCAAAGGAAATTAGAAGACATATATCCATTATGGAGATGATCGGTTTTGGACAGGCGATGTGCCCCTATTGCATAAACGATACTGAAGAATGACTGATATTAATACAGAGAAGAAGCTTTTTAGTTATCTAGCTTTGCTAGCAAAGTCGTTAGCTAGCAGCTAGCTAATAGCACAACAACAACAGCCTAATGTTTATATATTGCACAACAACAGCCTAATGTTTATATGATAAAAATACTGAACCGATAGATAAGAACAGTTCATCCTCACCTGGCTGTCTCCTCCAGCTCAGTAGTTCTTCAGAGTAAACCAGACGCAGAGGCCTGTCAGGGTCTGTTGTATTTCATTACCTCTCTGCTTAAACCGCGACTCCGTGCTGAAGCAGAAACGATACTTCAACATTTTCCGTCATCTGACAAGTAGCAAGTCTACTCCACTTTATTCACCAAAAACGTTTTTGTTTTTATTCACCAAAAACTGATCTGTAATCTGGAACATTAGCTATGCTGAGCTCCAGTTAGCCGCCTTATCTCACTGCGCGAGAGGCAACTGCGTCATGCGTCACGGGCAAAAGGTCAAAGGTAACAAGGTGACCGGCTTATTATGTTGTACAAAAAGAAAAAGCCCAACAAAAACCAATAATTTTAGTACATGTTATTATGCGTCAGAAGAGGGCTTAGAAAATAATAATACCAAAAAAAATAAATAAAAAAAATTGACCAAAAGGGCACTTGGGGGCAAGGAGATCTTGTGCCCAGTGACCCCGTTCCTGCCCCCTCTCCCCCACCGACTCGGTTTTCATCGGCTTGGATGAGAAATTTATTGTGAAATACAGAATCAGCTCATTTAAGATCTATTTGCCATTATTATACCACCTCAATAACAGGCCTATCATTTTCTGCACCATTGTTCAGAATCCTCACAGCTCCCTCCTGCTGTAATCTGCATCTGTTCGGTGATAATTATAGTTTACTAGAAGAGATGTGGCCGCCTCTCGGAGTGGGGAAAATAAGACGACTTGCCATCCCCCCCCCCAACCCCCCGAGCGCCTCCGGGAGCCCGTGAGGGTGACATTGAGGGTCTCATCTCTTCTTCTTGCTCCTGAAAATCAAAACTGCAGAGATAGATGATGCCCCCGCCTCCCCCCGCTAAAATTTCAATCCCCATTCTTCTGTCTCCCTCAGATAGTCACATTCATTTACTCCCTCTCACACATATCCACATTAGTGCTATGGAAAAAAAAACAAAAAAACTGGAGGAGCGATAATGGGTTCTGGTATGCCTGAGATTGAGGGTCTACCCCTCTTGATGCAAAGCGATTGCGAGTGTGTATTTGGCTCCTACAGCTCTCAGTCATTAGATCCTGTTACACTAATGGCAGAGGTCTTGCTTTTCTTTAATGGCATTTAAAGTTCACCGGGGACGAATGAATGACGCACGCGCCGGCACAGGAGTTCGCCTATAGAGGCCTGTAACACTGTCTGAAGCAACAATGAAACACCTCACAAACTACACAAGGCTTTTTCAGTCACACGTCCAACACGTCTCTCACCTGGCATTTTAAAATGTCCAGCCAAATTGTATTCCCCACCTTCCTCCCCCGTCATTATCAATTTCCCTGTTAATCTCCGTTCTATATTTCTTCCCAGATAAAATACGCAAGTGTGTAGCAAAAGCCAGTTTGCACCGATTCTTAAATATCCCTATTAATAACTTGTTTTGTTCCCTCCTGGAAAACGAGCGCATTTGTTGATTATTTGTGGGAGACTTAAAGTTTGCCTCCGTCACATGGGAGCTGCCGGGCGGTTTAAGATTAAGGATTATGATTCAAAGATGTTGGCAAGCGTCCCAGTGTGTGCTCCAAAGACAGAAGGTGGACTTTCTTTTTTGTTGTTGTTGTTCTTTTAGAACTATTTTCAGAATCTTATTGAACAAGACACTAAATCCCCCGCTGCTTAACTGATTCAATTGGTGTCGTTTTCTTTTGATCCACAAATTTGCCCCTTTTTCCAATGTGAAGAAAATTAATGGTTTATTCCGGTTCATCTCTGGCCTTGTCCCATTTTTGTGGGGATTTTTTTTTTACAGCTATCTTTCCCAACTTTGACCTATGCTGCTTGATAACTGTTGCCCCTCCCCCAGTGATGTTGAAATGTTAACTTATGCCTTATAAGGAAGAGAAAGGCTCCAATATGGGCGTAAAAAAAAAAAAAAAGCCTAAACTGAGTCATTAAATGTAGGTATTTGGTTCAATCTTTAAAGAGGTGTGTTTATTATGTGTTTTTTTGTTTTGTTGTTTTTTTAGCTTAAATCAGCTGCGTATGCAGAAACGTTAATACAGCAGAGGACCAGCTTCGGCTTCATACCAAGCCAACACCTTCAGGTCTTTAGGAGTCGAGTTTATCAGGCGTCAGTGAGCCAGAACTAAAGAACAGGTCATATAAAATCCCAGGGTGCTCAGCATTCAGTCCTGGCTGATGATATTTCCAGGAACAGCTCAGAAAAACAGCAGTTCAAAAACTTTAAAATACCTGCTGGTTTCAGATTGCATTGCTTACCGTTTTGTGGCTTTTCTTAAACACCTACATTTATTAATGTTTTAACTTACATTGGCGGTTATTGCTGTTGCTTCAATTGTTAAATGACCTGGGGAATCTACCAAATTCTTCATCCTTCTGAATTAGATGTCATTTTGTCCCATAATTTTTATACTTTTAAATGATGTTCGTAGAGCTGTGCGATAGTGAAGGTGGTGCGTACACACACACACACACACACACACACACACAAAAAAAAAATGGGTTTAAAAACACAGAAGCAGTTAGTTTTATTCAGTCACCTTTCAGGATGAAACCACTTCAACAATAGGATAAAAAAAAACAACAACATCCAGCTAATATTAGATTTTCTATCCATGTAGCATCTGATCCGAATCTCCAGTTTTTTAAAGTACTTTCACATCCCCACATTTATTTATTTAATTTATTTTTTGCCTTTTGAATTAAATAGAGCTTGATATGTTAACTATTTCCAATTTCGCATTTTACTTTTTCCTCTTTAAAAAAAATAAAAAAGTTTTATTCACATCATCTGTGTGGGTCATTTTTCTCTTTAACCATCAATTGTTTTGCTGTGAAGCACTTAAGGGAGCGTCTTTGTAAGAAGCTATAAAAATAAAGTTTACATGAACAAAAACCCCAACAAGCTTTGGCTTCTATTAAAAAAAAAAAAATCCAGTGATCTCAAGCTCAGATCAAGTTCCACTGTTGCAAACTCTCTCCTTTAGTTTTCAGTTATGCTGCACAACCAGCCAGCCAGGGTGCAACAGTGTATATCTGTCCTCATCTTTGTGAAGTTTTTAAAGCTACAACCAAGTTCTTAAAATTCAAAATTGTTGTGACACAGCTGCAAAATATCTTTCAAACATCCTACAGCTTAAAGCAAATTTCTCATATAAAAAAAGATATTTATAGATTTGACAAAACAAGGATTATATTTATTTATTTTTATGAAAGTGGAACATGTTCTCAGTGATTAATGGAGTCAGAGGATCTGTTGAAGAGCTGGAAACTGAGTAGTGTCTGTTGAGAAATAGGCTAAACACTTAAAATGTAATGAGGTATAAAAATGAACTTTTTTTTAAGTGTAACTGAAATAGTAAAACATGTTTTATTTAAGTGGCTTTTTGCGGAACAAATTCTGCTTTCTGCATTTTTAACATACCAACATGCTTCTTTTCCCTCACCAGTAAAAAAAAAAAAACACAAGCGATTCAAAAACGATCGACAGAAAAAGGACTGCAGTTTTCTCTTTCTCTCTCTGTCTCTCTCTCTCTCTAAATGGCTAAATTGATCCAGCTACAGGTTCAAAGTAGCAGCGTTGTGCCGTTGAACTAAAACTTGAAAACAAAACAGTACTAGACAGACGGGACTTGAGGTAATGTGGTGTCAGCACAGGCTTTTAAGGAGTGGAGCACGAAAAAAACTGCTGGCAGCAATCGGGTAAATGGAAACAGGTTTGCTCAATGGGACCGAGGAGCGTGGTTGGTTGCATGGCTGCAAACATGTAACAAATACCCAGGTCTCTGTTGTGCCAAGGAATCGCTAACATATAATTTATCCCTCTTTTTTTAATCTCTGAATTGTGGCCATGGAGGAAGGAGTATGTAGCAAAATATGCTGAATTTTTCAAATATATCAAAAATTACACTTAAGTACTTCCAGTGCGGATTAAACAGGATGTCAAAACAGCAAATTGAGATGGAAAACATGATTAGATCTTCATACTTGATGCGTGAAGCAAAAAAAAGAAGATTTCATATTGTTTTGTCTTACACTTTTATTTTAATGGAATTTCAAGAATAAATGAATAAAAATTCAGAAATATGGCTTCAAATCATGGATAAGGATTGGAAAGAGAGGCACAAACACAGGTAAGGAATAAAAAAAAGAAAAACTACAAACTCAGAAAATCCCCAAACTAACCCAAGATCCTGACAGTAGAAAATGCTCTCTATCCTTTTCATAATGTTTCCTTTGTGCTTTCACTAAATGTTTGTACCTGTATTTGTGCTGTGTACTGTAAAGAAAAGACACATCCACCGACATACTGAGGTTCTCCTAGAAAGAAGGAAGCGCTGCAGCAGTAAATCGGGACACACCGAACACGCTAAAACATTTAGTCAGGCAAAGCGAAGGCGACCACCTTTGCGGAGCAAAGCTTCGCAAACAGGTGATGCACGCACACACACACACACGGGGAAAAACTGTGGCGGTCGAGCAGCTGTGGCATTCACGTCAGCAGTCATTACCTTTAAGCCACAGTGAGTCTGGGTTCTAATTTTATCTGCCACGCTCTGAAGTGTGGCTGACCAGAAAAGAAAAAACCCTCCAGAAGTGTCAAGTCTTTCACAATCGAACACATGACGCTTTAACCAATAAGTTATCCTTACCGATCCATTCACTGATCGATAAGGGCGAACCGGTCTCTCTCTCTTTTTCTACGTTACACGTCCCACAGCAGGTGTTGCTGGTTTCCTGCAATAATGTTGGTAAAGCAAACACTGTATGTAGTCGCTTGCGGCGGGGAAATTGGCTGACCTACTGGAAAGTGGGTGTTTGTTCTGTGTAAAATTAGGTGGGGGGGTAGAGAAAAAAAAAAAACCCAGATGGCTTTCTCTCACGTTGAGTCTACAGATAGATGTGAAAGCCAGGATTTGCTGAAGCTGTCGAGTTTCAATGTTAACTCTTTATTTGACTGCACGACTTGGGATCTCATCTTTAAAAGATCTTTTTGTTGGCGTTTTCCTCGGCTTCGTCCGGAGTTCATTTTTCATCCTGGAACGAGACGGCGCTTGAGCCGTTTCTGTCAGTGTTGTCCAAGAAGTAAAGAGCGATGTTAATAAGTTCTTATGCTGGCTTTCTGAACGCCACCCTGTCGTAGCATCTTCTGTTAGTTAAAGCAAGCAAAGTTTATGATGTGACAATAGAGTGATTAAAAAAAATAAACTACTACTTTCATAAATTGAACAAAGCATCACAAAAACAACAAAAACTCAAGTCAAATGCAGGAACGAGATCCGGTAAATGCCACAAAGTTTTCAATAAAAATCTGATATCTGCCTTTGCTAAATGACAACTGGATCCCTGTAAAATCTTTAAAGTAACACACCTAAAGCTTGTAGGAAATAAGCCGTCAGAAAGAGTTTGTTTGGCCTGTGATAAGTATAAATCTGACCAAACAACACAAGCAGCTGTTAAGCTGCAGCAAGCGTTGATGCTGACAGCAGATCTGCTTGTTTTATTAAAATATCCCACATTTAGTTTAATGTTGAGAACATTAAAAGGAAAAGAAAAAGACATTGCTGTGAAATTTGATTTTGCATTTTTATTTAAAAATCACTCATTTGTGTCCCGCTGGTGCTCTCAATGTTTTTTTTCCCCAATTGGCTAAAGGTTTGGACACCAATGACCTGGTGCGCTTGTGAAAATGCAAAGGTCAAAGGTCTCTCTCTCGCTCTCTGTTTGCTCTTGTGAAATGTTATAGGAGAAAACGACATGCTGTTAGCAAAAACGAGGTTGGCAGATTTGTCAGGAAGTGTCACATTGATTATTATGATGAAACAATTATTTCCTCTTAAAAGTTTTCTTCTACCAAGTCAGTGTACTTTTTTAATTAAATGAACATTAGGCAACCACAGTAAGAAGAAACCTTTAGAAACAAAGTCAGTAAGTGTAGAGATTCCTTTTTGAAGCCTCCTGCCACTTTTATGGGATCATAACAAAATCTAAACTTCTGAGGTTCTTTTGAGTTTTTCTCCTTGTTTAGTTTCACGAAATTGCCACAGACTGAAAACTCAACACAGTGGATAATTTTGTCACCACATAACCTAAAACATATAACCAACACAACAACATGAAAGGCGAAAAACGCAAAGTAAAACAGCTGCAGCAATCACAAGTTCCCCTGCAGCAGACAGAAATAAAGGGATGGTCTTGTACTCGTGTTGCAACATTGCGCCGCTCAACTAAAACTTGAAATGAAGAAAGGCGGCACTGTTAGGCCTCTGGGTGCTTCGTCAGCTTTTACCAAGTTTGGCGTGGAGACTAAACTTGGCAAGAACGAGAAAGATGGCAACTGCTATTGGCTGCAAGTGGTACATGAGGAGCATCACGCTCCAATAACAAGGCACAACACACAGACAACAGCCAGGCTGCAGCCGAAACACGGATTCCAGAAATTAATGTCTGGATTACAGGATTTTAGTGCAATGGTGCTCATATTTTCCAAAAAGTAACTAGTAAAGCACAAATCCTTATTGTGAGATTTCCATTGTCACATATTGTAACTGCACTTAGTATTCAGCTGGGAGTCCATGTTTTTTTTTTTTTTTTCCCCAATAATCAAATCTCCTAAATCCAATTATTGTTGCTTTATTTTTTCTCATGTAATTCCCTTATGACACAAACCTCATTTTCCAAGCAAAAGACTAAACATATTACTTTTAAACTGGCCACTGGCTTTAGAAAACAATACAATAAGTTGTAAATGAAAATTCTTTTTAAACAGCCAGGTTGTAATTTGTTTTTTCAATGTTTTGTTCTGTAAAGTTTGGACTCAATGGTCTTCATTTTTTGAATAAACCTTGAGATATTGTCTCTGGCATTTAACAGAATAACAAATAAATAATAATAAGAAGAGTACTTGGAATCCTTTCGTTCACCAATTCCAAAACACTAATAACTGCAACGGGAAATGAAATGATCCAGTCCCACATCTGGGATCGTCTTGTGTCCACAACACTGACGTTTACACCCGTCCACGTCCCATACAGGCGGCTACGTGACTGATTTGAATCCAGGGACAGTCAACAATGAGTCCAGTTCATGTCATTCTCTTCGCTGTGTAAATATGACTCCAGGTCAGTTCATCTGGACTTCAGGTCAGGTGAACTGACCTGGACACTCCAGGTCAGTTCATCCCTTCATCCACCTGTAGCTGCTTTATTAACATATATCCGGTAAACAACTACTAGTATTATGTATTAGTACACATTTCTGGGTCTCTCATTTGGCCTCATTTTGGAACAGATACTTGTTTATGACAACATTGCAGATCAGAGTTAGTAGATTTATTAATGCATGTCAAGAAGCAGCAACATGAGCAGAGAGAGGAGGAGGACAAATAAACATCTTGTTTCACAACCAAAACTTGAGGAATGCTGTTTATCACAAGTAGAAGTTCATGGCGAGGCTCAACCTCAGACATGTCTGAGCTTTTGCTTTGCATGTGTAAATACAAGGAGTTTGCAATTCAAAGGCTTACAGCTTAATTAAATGCGTTTGCTCTCGTTTAGTTGGTCTGTTGAAGCCATGTCATCATATAAAAAGCAACTAGCTGAAAATCATAAATACATACTGCCAAAGCAAGAATTAGAGCACCAAATTACACACCGAGATGCTCTGATTTGGACATAAAGTGGTATATTCAAACAGAAAGCAGCTGGGTAGCAGAGGAAACAGGTACTGGTATCTAGATTTGAGCAGTGAGCTGAAGGCAGTTGCAGGAGCCACCGACAGTAAATGAAAACAATGAAACAAGACAGAGGAGGAGACAAATGTGGAAGTGGACCAAATGGTGTTTACTTAGATGTCTTCTTTTTTTTAAACTCAAAATTCCCTTTCTGATGTTCAGTAAAGAATTCGTGTTGAAACATTTGTACTCTTGCTTCATCAAACAAGCTATTTACAAATATCAAGCCAAAGTTTCACATCTGCTAATCCTGTCAAGCATGCATGAGCTTTCATCGCAAGATTACAAATCTTTGACTTTCACCCGAAACACGTCCTTGTGTGCACTCTATCACCTGCTATCTATGTTTTTTCCTGCTGCCAAGCATACCTAATATTACAGCCAGTTGTTGTGCAACAGTCCCCCATATTGTTTACACCTGTTTCCTCATGAGATCATGGAAAAAGTGTCAAAGGATGTGTGGAGAGATGTGTGATGCTGCGATGCCTGCTGATTGGTTCTGTGTTTAAAGTGTGTTATAACAGTATTTTCTATATATAACTGGGTCTCTGAAAGAAATCAGAATAAAGTATTCTGTAGACCAAGTCTAGCATCTTAGCTGTGAGGGATTTACTCAAGATATCCTCATAATATGGATGTGGAAGCATAATCTGATGGGGTGTCCAAAAACGATGGAGTCACAGTGGTTCTGTAAAACTTGGCAAGAACCACAACCAAGAATAAAAACCTTTTAAAATACCATATTTTCACAGTATTTACTATATTCATAGCAAAAAATACATCACGTGATTTGATTGTTTTTAATCAGAAACGAAAAAAGTAATTATTATTACAGCTGCTGTAACAATGTGCCATTAACATTAACATTAATAAAGATGGTATATATGCCATTTATTAACATCAGAGCGGGTGTGTGACATAAAAACAGGAATTTAGAAGCTTCATAATGATTTCACCTGCTAAATTCTATTGTTTTTTATTGCTAATTATGCAGAGCATACCCTTTTTGGTATTCTCTTCTTTGTAGAATGTTGAGAAAAAGCATTAAAGATTGATTCCAGTTATTCCTGGATATTTTACATTAGAATGTTTTAGATCTTTAAACAAATACGGTAAAAAAAATAATTAATGGAGTAATTGCAAATAGTGACCAACTGCCATTTTTATTCAAGAGACGAAACGTTGTTCAAGCAAAACCGAACAGATTCTTTGTGAAAAAGTAATATCCACCTCAATGTCAGAAGTGATTGGGCCACCATTGGTGGTAACAACTGCCATCAAGAATTTACAATTCCTGGCAATAAGTCTTCTGCTTCCCTGAAGGGGAATTTCAAAGCCTTCTTCTTCGCAGAATTGTTTTATTTCAGCTACAAGGAATGATTTTAAGCAGAAACACCCTGTGGTCACAGTACCACAACTTCAACAAATCTGGACTTTGGACAAACCGTCCCATTGTGTTTTGGCTGGTTTTGAATTGATTTTTTTCCCCTATATAAATGAAATAATCATTTGAAAGCTGCATTTTGCTATTATTATCCACATCATCTCTGTCGGGTATTTGTTTGATGATTTGAAACAGTGTGTCAGAAAGAACCCCCCGCCCCCCCAAAAAAAAAATCTGAAAAAGTTAAATGTTTTTTTCACACCGATGTAACAAACCTCAAGCAATTATATCACCAAACTGTGTGTGACACTAATAAAAATCAGGAGCTTCATTTTTATGCTTCTTTGGAAAATATACATAGAAACTTCAGCAGTATTGCTTACAAACCTGTGGAGCAGAGTGTGTCCAAAAGGTTAAAAAAAACCCAGTGACCTCCACTAGAAAAAGGAAAAGTCCCTGTGCTACATGCTCGAGGGGAATTCACCACTTATCAGGCAATTCCTCTCAGTGAGAAGCATAAGGATCAACTAAAAGTAGATATTTCTCCTTTTTTAAGGTCATGAGATAAACAGGATCAGCGCTCTACTAGAAGGCTTCCCTGAAGTTGCACACATCCATATTCTGTCCTCATAATCCTCTTTGTCTTTGCCGCTCCCTCAGTCTGTACATTAGAACCCCGTCTCTCCTGGGCTTTGCCTAATTAGTGGTCAGACTGATAGAGTGTGTAACAGACAGAGGACCTATTTGCCAAATGACTGCCCTGGTGCATGTGACTGACTGGGAGGCAGCCATGTGGTTGTTGAGCCGCAGCTATCTGGAGTTCAAAAAGACGCCTGTAGACTTATCGAAGTTTGCACTTTTTTTTTCTCTCTCTCCCTCCTTTTTCAGTAGGACCAAGGTCTAGTTGTGATCGACATGTGAACGAAAGAGGATTTCTCTGTCAATGCTGCAGCTTCCTCTTTCAGGGAAGACTGGGTTTTTTATTTTTTAATATTCCCAGTTTGTGGTGTAAAAACATACACAAATAGAAAGAGGGGAGTTTGAGAGAGCGATCATGAGGGAAAAAAACTAAAAAACAGAAAAAGGGAAACAGACAAAACCGAAAGGGAACTTTGTGTGTAGGTTTAGCAAAAACAATAAGAAAGCTTAATATGTAAACGAAAAAAAGCTCCAGTTCTTCATTTAGTGTAACGGCAATAAATCCATATTACCCAGTGATGGTTGTGAACTGCAAATAGAAGCAGTAAAGGTTCTTGCAGAGCAGCAGCTGCAGTGAAAAGGTCATTTAGTGTTTAACAGATGAGAAAGCTAAATCACTACAGAAAATCTCAAAGTAAAGAAACTTTTGTGTTGACTTAGACGAATGAAACAAAAACTTGATTTCAACGTCCAATGTAAAAACCGACATATAAAAAAAAAAAAATAATCAAATTCAAGCAGAAGTCTAGCTGTAAAGTGAAAGCCTGTTTTGGACAATATGGCCTCCAGCTAAACCATAAGAGTCGCATGACTTCATTGCAAAAACAGAAAAATCCAGTAATCAACAACGTTTCACACGCTGTGAATGTTATCTGGTTTTTTAATTTGCTGTGCAAACTACGAAATTGTTTGGCACCGCTAAGCCACTTATCTTCAACAATCGCTTTTGCATTTTAACATTTGCCAACTCACATTAGGCAAACGCAAAGCATACATATAACTAATGACAGGTGAGTGCAGTGTATCTATTCCTTTATGTCAGAAAACAAAAGCCCTTCACGCTCCAGAATGTGTCTTTTGTCGTTTTTTTCTTTTTTTCTCAAACCCATCGACTTTGTTTTGCTTTTGAACCCGTGTGCATGGCCTACATCTGAGCAGCCTGAAAAAAAAAAAAAACTTCATGCATATCAACAGTCTTGACAACTCCCAGGCTTGCACTCTCGCGTATCTCTTTGCACGTTTTGCACGACGAGGCGTATGTTTACATCTAGAGGGCCTGGTCAAAGTATTCGAAGCCGTTCAACTTTTCCACATTCCACCGCCTGACAACCAGAAACGTCAATGTGTTTTACTGCGAAAAGGAGGGAATACACGCACATTTTGCT
The DNA here is from genome assembly GCF_000485575.1 of Poecilia formosa. NCBI lineage: Eukaryota > Metazoa > Chordata > Actinopteri > Cyprinodontiformes > Poeciliidae > Poecilia > Poecilia formosa. The sequence continues at coordinate 1,503,647 of NW_006800093.1, read as the reverse complement.
GTTAAGAGATTCAAAGCAGGATTTGGTTAGAAAAACTATTTTCCAAGCTTTACAATACATTAAAAATCGATTATAAGAGACTCTCCGATCTGACAAAGACTGAACTATTTTGTAAAGTTAAATGGTAAAAGCTAGAGAGAGATCTATGTCAAAAGACTTCAAGTCATAAAAAAGTAAAGCATTGATTTAGTGAAGTTGAATAGAAACGAAAGGCACATATTCTCATTTGTACAAGGTTGTGAAACTGCTCTCCTTTGTGTAGGCCTAATATTATAATTCAATGAAATCCCCAGCAGCGAGATTGGAAAACATACAAAATCTCAAGCAGTCTGTTTACTTTAGTGAACTGTAAAGTAATTGCAGTAATTGCTTCACATACAATGTTGAATGAGGACCTAATGGACAACATTTCGTATTCCAGTGGAGAGGACCCACCAGGCTGCAAGGTTTATTGCGTATTCTCTGGCCTCCTCCACAGCCCTGTAATTATAAGCCTCTGAGAACCAATCTACGTCGAAGCCTTTCATTACAACACAGGAGCTCGGGAAGGTATGAGTTCATCATGTCCAAGATTTACATTTAATCCCCGGCTCCTCGCATTTGCATGTACAAAATGGCCTGTTTGTTGACATGCCATCCGAAAAGGGGAAGTTTGGAGAGAACTCGGGTGTGCTTGCAGATAAAATGTTTACACATCACACACACACACGCTTGTGCCGGGGACTTTGTGAATGTTTAATTTGTGTGTTTGCGAGCGTGCGTGCCATATGTGCAGCTGCGTTTCAGCGAGGCGGGGAGCGGCTCATTTTTTATTTTTTTGTTTGTTTTTGCTGAAGAAGGCAGAGATGTAATCAGCGTAGGCAAGCGCTACAGTTGGCGAAGTCTGTTTATGCCCATCAGCCGAACACACAAATACACAATCCACTTTGTGTACACTCATATACACTCTTATCCTTTTTTTTCTTTTTCTTTTTTTGTGCGTACACAAACACAAGGTTGAGGAGCGCAGGGTTAATCAGACAGAGCTGATACGGCACACAGAGAGCAGTTTGACAGATAAGAAACCCGGACACATCATCTCCTGTCTTTAGATGGCCTCTGTTGATTCGGAGGAAACTCTTGACAGTCACCTGTGTTTTCCTGAACCGGCCTCTTGTCCCGTGGCTGTTTTGTTCCACAGCAGACCCTCAGGACATGCAAACGCAGCAGATAGCATCCCACCCACGAACTCGTTTGGAGCCTCATGAAACCTCAGTGATTAGCATTGTCTAACAGTCAGCCATTATGTCGCACTACTGCATTAGATTACAGCCTTTGCCAAACCGATGCGATGGTTTTTTTGTTTTGTTTTTTTCTTTTTTTGCATATTTGCAGAACATCCAGCGACATGTTCTGTGCTTTCTGGAGCCCTGGAGAGTTTGTGTTGTAGTAGGTTATAATCATCTCTTTACATTTATACCGCAACATTTCTAACGTTCTTACATATTTATCATCCTGGGAAAATAAATGTGTGCTACTAGAAAAGGAAACCCTTTAAACGTACACACAACAGAATGTCTTTTTTTTTTCTCTAACCCATACAGGCTCAAAATTATTCATGCAGGCTCAAATATGCACAAACTCGGATTAATATTTGGGCAAATGCCCCTTAAACTGGTTGGTTTTCTTGTACATCTCAGCCTTTAAGCACACTGCACTGAATTTCTGTTTGCTAAATGCTAACCTGATTCATCAACGGTTTATCCAGGTGTTTCCAAGTTGTAGCCCTCAGACTGTGCGTTTAAAGTGATATTGTAGAATTATTAGAAGAACTTGAAGGAAGTCGTTCTTCTTTATTATTCCATCGACAAACAGGTTTGCTTCTTGTTTACTTCTTTGTCAATGGCAACATAAAACAGGCTTAACTAAAGGACAGCGAGTCTGGTGTTTGAGCACCTTCCATTTTATGACAGGGTTGATGAGCCTTGGTGGTCCCCGGGTTGTTCTTGAACGTCGTAAGCCATTTCCTTTCATCCGAAAAGTATTCAACCATCAAACAATTTACAGGAAAATGATCACAAGAAGACATTAGTTAGGTTTCATGTATATCTTTTGAATATATATGTACAGTTATGACCTCATATGGATTAGGGAAGTCCACAGTAATATTAAACTTGCGCCCTAAACTCATTGAATTCTTTGAAATTGTTCTAATGACTCATTAAACCCACAAACTATCCACAATGTTTCTTAAACATTTGAATCTGTACGTAAAATTCTGATTTTGCCCTCTGTTTTCAAGAAGCATTGGTCTGTGGTGTAAAGCAAGCGTCATGTTCTATAATTCCTTATTCATCCATCAGTTTGGTTTTCCGCCTGCCAGCCTCGCCATTTAAAAACGTTTTGTGTCGGATCACGAGACGAGCCGCGAACGGCCCATGCTTTTCCCACGTGCCCACGCCGTTCTCTCGTTCTGTGCCAGTCTTGTTTGGTGCTGGCTGCCTCCCCCTGGACATATAAAAGAAAACCCTATTCAAGAGACGCGGCCCTGGCAGACAGCTCTGCGGGGGTTGGCACAGATGCCTAATAACAAGCTGGCTATTATGCATTTGTGACAGATGCAGGTTGTGGTGTTGCATGTTTTGCTGGAAAGTGATAGTAGGCCTGTGTCTGAGAGCAAAAGTTGTTGTGAAGACTTATGAAATGGCCTTTGTTGGGGACGTCTGTGATGTAGGTCAATGGGGTTCTCTACCCGCCCCCCCCAACCCATTGGACTTTTTGACCTTTTTCCTTGTGAAAGACTTCTCGGAGAGCCACTGGCTTGCAGAGAACGGCAGCCTGGGTTAGTTTTGTGTGTATGTGTGTGTGTTTGGTGTGTGTGGATTGTCTTGCCAAGAGACTGAATGATGTCACCACTCCCCACAGCACAATCAGCCCTGCTGATGTTTCCCGGCAGTGTCCATTGTCTCGCCTAGCTGCAACACTACACTGTTATTGACCTCCGTAGTCAGCACCAAGGCTTAAGATACACAGCAAACTGTATTTATCCCTTTATAACTACAGACAATTGGGAGTGAATATTAAAAGAGAGACCATCCCTTAAACTGCAATGGCATTGAGAGAGTTACTGTCCGGCTGGAATGCTCAAGTGTTACAGAGTTTTAACCGTACATTTGGAGTTAGTTTTCCTTCGTTATTCCATATTTTTGGTAAAATGCCCCGAACCACTGGAACTGAAATCAACCCAGAGCATGACAGTGAAATCCTTATCTTGCACTTGCACGTTGTAGACATTGTAGCCAAACAACTTTATTTCATTTCAGACTTTTGTCCAGAAGGCATTTAATGTGGTTTGTCCATGTGGACACATGCAAATTTCAGCCTAACTTGTGGGTGTTGATTTTAGAGCAGGAGCTTGCTTTTTGGTTGTAAGTCTAATGTAAATCTGGTTTAGCTTAGGACATTGACTGGTTTACGTTAGTCTGTTGCAGTGGTTAAGCAGCTAGCATGCTGAATACAGGCACATAGCAAATAAAGTGTTCATACAAGTGACGGTTTATGGTTATTACACTTACTTAGTTGCATGTGTGTCACTGACGTTTTTAAATAAATGTCCCTTTTGCTTCTACTTGAGTAGAAATCCATTTTGAAGTAGTTACTAACCTTACTAAATGATTGTTGGAGATGTTTTTTATAAAGTTTTTATTCATTAAACATTTTCTATGTCTCGTCCTTAATTTTTCCTCAGATATGGTGTTAGTAAATCTCCGTAAAATATAGCAGCTGTTTATTATCCCCAGGAGATGAAAGTGGCACAAAAAAAAAACCCTAATCTGACATGATTTAAAAAGTGGCTTTTCTCATCTCTCTCATTAGATCCCTGAAGCGTTCATCGAGATGAGAGCAGCCAAGAGAACGCCTGAGGAGGTTTTCTGTCCCAGAATACGCCTGAAGTTTACCATCGAACCACATTTACCATCAACATGCTTTGCATAATCTGATTTATGAACCCCAACACAGTGGCTGCTGTTGTGTTCTCAACGGCATGCCTGAATCCGGTTTGCGTATACGTGTGCAGTTTCCGCTAAGCCACTCTTCTGCGCATAATTAGTCTTGATGAAGCGTGACGCATTTTGTATGATACTGTGAAAGCCTTCGTCTCCTAAAGTTACATAACAAACCACGTGTCCTCTGTGCAGGAAGCACAACATCACACAGTCTCAGAATGCAGTAGCATTAATCTCGAGTTGGTCCTTCACTGGAGGTCATGGTCTGTTTTTCTCTGCTCTAGCGGTTCTGATCCCAGAACCAGAACCTTTGTTATCCCTCTTGATAAAACACTCTGGGTTACGCTGAACTGTCTTTGGACATTCGATCCCTGTAATCTCTGGCTATTTCAAAACTCCCTGCAGTCTTTTACCGTATGCTCTCCCACAAAGTTTCCCCCTTTGGCATACACAGTGGAACTTCTCGAAATGGATGTTTTATGGATGGATGTGGTAGGTCTGTGATGAGAAACTTACCAGAGACACCTTGAACTACAACCGTCTCCTTCCCCTCGGACCCACAAAATATGCACTCAATCTCGACAACTTATTTTACATTGAGCCACAAAGCAAATCCTTGGACCGATTTGTTTGCAAATGTACAGTTGGGATAAATGTACAGGCTAGCCGTCTAAAAATCACAGCGTTGGGTTTAGTCAATTCTACCTTCTAAGAATAATAGCTGTACTAGACCTCAGGCCTCCACAGAAACAGTAATTTACCCACTTTAGGATTCATGATATGGGACACACAGTGATCATTAAATCAGTGCTTCCAGATAAAGAGTATCTGAGGACTACAGACCTCTGCAACTCTGCAGAGTTGATGTCCCTCTATGAAACAATAGCTGGTTCTTTATATGATGATTTTAGGCTTCAGTCCTGGCTTATGCGCTTCATAAAGAAACTGAATCAACCCACAGCAATAATAAAAACCCGGTGAAATTTATGCCAAGATTCACTCTGACTGAAGCCTTACGTGCACAACGCTCAGCTGCTGTTGTATTTACACAAAATAGTTTTATTTTCCGTAACATGCAGGTGGGGTGGGGTGGGGGGGGAAGAAAAAGACAAGCACCAAAAGCGATGAGCTCACGTTGATTTTATCCTCCCACAGCTCCCAGGCTGCTGGTCGTCACTCCACCTCCTGCCTGCTTAGAAGCATCTGATGGGTTTATCTCTTATTTATAAGATTCTGAGGTCAACAGTAAAGAGCCACAAACACCCTTAACCCTTGCATGGCCATCAGAAGATAATTGGAGTTACGTCTTTGACCTTTTCATTCTAATTTGCTCACTTCTTAGAGTGACGTCTTAGTATGCTCGCACGCAAAAATTCACAAAAAAAAACAAACAAAAAAAACCACTTAGGCATGTTTTCTTTCTAGAAAATGAGTGTGTGTGAGTGAAGATGGGTGTGCTGGGAGGAGTCTCCATCATGTTATTTCCCCCATGCTGCTGCTTGGCTTCACCCCAGGGGCTCCTGTGGTCTATGACGGCAATAAATTTAGCAGAAATCACATCAAGGCCTCATCAATTGCGTGAATGACATCATTCTCCTCCTCTTCTTCTTCTTCTCTCAGAGTGCTTCGACCCTCACAATGGAAGCCAAATCACCGGGAGGATTCTTTGCAGAGCAGAGAGATCTTCTTTCATGAGGCGCTTGTTCGCAGGCCGTGCATTTTCTCCCTCGTACAAAACCGCGTTCCTGAGCATCCGCGCCAGAAAATTTCCACATTAGCCGACCTGATGGAGGATGTATAGTCTTTGGGACAATTAGATTAGACAGCAGCATCCACATAGAAAAGCTTTTCTTTGAAACACCTTTTGCTCTTATGCAGTTATGGCTGCAAGTCTTTCAGTGCGTATCGCCACCTTCAACATTCTGCCTGCATGTTGAACCTCTGGGTCTGTCCCAAATCTGCATGAAATAATCATTTCTGGCTTCGTTTTCACAATCTTAGAGGGGATAGTCGATGGTTGTCCTGCTGACAGATTATCCAACTGGATTTGTGAATCTCTGCAACATCTCCAGAGATGTCGTTGGCCTCTCTTAACGCACCTCCAATGTTTTGGTAGGTTTGCAGTTGCTCCTGTTTTAAGCACTGTGTGGGATGTTCAAAGTTTGAGATGTTTTACAGCCCAGCTCATTTAGTTACGGAAAGGGGCAATTTTGTTGCTAGCAAATGACATGTCTATTTTCAGCCTTGTAGACGCTATTTGCACATATGGATACATGCGTTATGTTCCGCGGCGTTTGAGAGACGGCTTATAAAAATTTTTTTTAGGGATTTTCCTGCTGCCTGGAAAAATTCTGTTTTTGTTTCTTATTCTTGAAAACTCTCAAGCGAAACACGCACAACATACTCAAAACAAAACCAAAAAAAAAAATAAATAACCCCACACATTTGTTTGGCCTTGGAAAGACATGCACATTTGTAAAAAAGCTAAATAAAGTGTTATTGTGTGTGTAATGAAGGCTTTCTGCTTGCGGTTTTACACAAGATTGTCTCAGCATTGCCACATTTCGTCTATCCCTGGTGGTTTGAGTGTGGCTGTTCCTGTGTATGTGCTAATGTGAGCGAGATCACAGCATTCGGTGACTCATCTGGACCAAGCACACCCTGTTCCCTTACATGAATCTCTGCTCCATCCTGTCTCCTAGCTCAGGAGAGAACATGAGAGTTGTTGTTTTTTTTTTTTGTGTGTGTGTGCAAAAAGCGGACATGAGTACCCGTGTTCTGCAGACACTAATGGGTTTGACCAGAACACTCTTAAATATGACCTCACATTATTGTCATTTAAGCTTAAAAATCTTAAATGATTTTTAAGCTTAAAAATCATTTTAAGCTTAAAATGATTTTAAGCTTAAAATCATAATTAAGTCATAATTAAGACTCATAATTAATTATGAGTCTTAATTATGAGTAATTAAGACTCATAATTAGCGAAAACCTTAGACTCCAACCCTCCACTGATAATTAACATAAAATATAGTCATCTCTGGGACACGTAATCCATTTCAATCTTGCACAGGATGAAGGCTGTGCAAGAGCCTTCATCCTCTTCATAAATACAAATAATTGTATTTGGAAATACAATTATTTGTATTTCCAAATAATTGTTTGGACAGATGATCGTTGTACCTACTGATATACCAGAAAATTCCCCTTATCTTGGATGATTTAGTTTGATTTTCCTATGATGTCACACAAGGAGACGAAGGAAATACACCCACAGTAGTCAATGCAAATGTTGTGAATTGGCAGATGGTGGTACAAAAAGATACTGTGAATAAACTACAACAGCTGTGAAACAGTAAGCAAATGTAGCAAAAAAAAAAAAAAATGCAGTTTGAATATCACACAGGAATTGATGTAAGTACATATTAGGGGATATAGCAAATATTTAGCTGTTTTTTTCAGTTTGTTCTTTTTTTTTCAGTTTGTTCGTTTTTACCCTAAGAAACTGACAGCGGCAGCTAGAACTGGTCATAGTTGAAACTGTGGAAACACCGAGTTCCTTAGGGGACTGTGTTATGTTTTGTTATGTAAGGAACTTTGAATTGCCTTATTGCTAAAAGAAAAAAAAAAGAGAGAGAGAAAAACCTTGACCTGATCCAAAATGCAGGAATAGTCAGAGGGTGTGGGAAAGAGACCTGAATGAGGAAGCATAAAACTTACAGGAAGCCATAAAAGAACTCAAGAGACTCGTACCGTAACGTAGCAATAGAAAAATCCACTCAGGTGAGCAGCTGAAAGTGAGGAGCTTAAATACTTGTAATGGACAGAAGTCTGACTGGGAAACAGGGAGCAGCTGTGAGAGAAGGGAAGGAGAATAATGAACACAAGAGGAGCTCGTGAAAGAAATAAACAATAATCAAGCAAAATTAGACTCACACACACGAAGAATGAAATGCAAGAATAGACTAAGAAACTAAATACTAAGGAATGAACAGATATATAGTTGGTTGAACGTAAATAAACAAGGAAATAATCCAAACACAAACATAGAAGGACCCCAGGATAAGCTACAACACAAATGGGATTGCTATAATGGACGCGATGTGGTCACTGAAATCCATGCTCTTTTTGCTGCGTTATCATAACACAAAGACGAAGAAAAAAACAAAAAAAAGGCGTCACTCGACACTGGCGCCACATGAGTCATGGAAATATTTGATGACAAAAGCGCCGTCACCGTTGCAAGTGTCACGAAATGTGAGGAATCCTTTTGTAGTCCTTTTACTTTGATTGAATTTGGCACTAGAACCACATAGTTTAGGTTGCGAAAATATTGATTACGGTCATCCAGCTGAAGTCAAACCTTCTGGATAAGGGTGGAAACCTTTTTTTTTTTTCTCACATCTGTCAAATACAACAGAGCCACGTGACCCTTCCTCTCAGGCCCAGCTCGCTGTACGCCCCCATCATTGCTGCAGTCAATATTTGTTTCTCTGACCTACATTTCTTCTCATTTATTCACCTCCTGTCTTTTGAAATATAATTAGATGGAAATCAAAGCCAGGAGACTTCGCAGATACTTTAACAAAAGATGAATGAACATTGTTTAAACCGTTTCCATGACATCGGCAAATTAAACTGGGAGGATTATCAGTTTATATTCATGGGACATTCTAAGGAGTTAGATTTCTTCAAAAGACTCCTCTGTGGCTGAATTACTTGCTGGTCTGAATTTGGCTGAGCCCCCCCAACATCTCGCTCATTTTTTTGTTTTTGTTTTCTGTTTCCCCTTGTCCTTTGCTAATTCAGATGCTGTATTTAAATTCCCATCCAAAGTAGGTCAGCACCCCCTCGGTTTCCTTGTGTTGCCCCATCCTCACCATTTCCTTCCCATCCCACCATTTCCCTGGCGCCGCTCCATATGCAATCCCCATCTGCTTCACTTCTTTCAGGAAAGAAATGGCTTCAGATGAAACTCGGCCGCTTTGATTCCATACAATCCACTTCAAGCTAATTGCTTCTTTCCCTTTTGTGACTTCTGTTTCATTTATTTGGATCCCTGCTTTGCTTTCATGATGTGCCGAGAACCGGTCCCGCTGTTGCTCCTGCTGGCTCTCCATCTTTTCTCCGTTTTCTACCCGTCTTCTTGGGTTATCCATCACTGTCAGTTCACTTTTTACTGAAATTATACATCAAGGTCGAGAGTACATCTTTAAGGTAGTCCATACACAGCAGTCCAGGTAATCTGGTTAATGGCCTTTTTAATAAGTTCTTCTGTATTACTGAAGGAAACCAGCAGGTAAAGGGATTGAAAGTTGGATAATGTCGTATTAAAATGAAATGGGAGCGTGCACGTGCCTAGGACCACCTTAGTGTTAATGCAGTAGTATCATATTTACTGTTGCACTTAAATTTACAACAATATATAGAGAGACTGTTCAGAAAAAAAGTGAGTGCAAGAACAAGAAGTCCAATTTGTAGTTTTCCACAAACATATCTGACAGAAAACGCTTCATCCCCGTTATAAAACATGGTGGTGGCACCGTCATGCTGTGGGCATGCCTTTTCCCCTGCAGTTACAGGAAAGCTGTCCACATAATGCACGTAGCTAAATATA
>NW_006800093.1:1373769-1493653 GCF_000485575.1 Poecilia formosa | reverse complement strand
GAGACTGTTCAGAAAAAAAGTGAGTGCAAGAACAAGAAGTCCCATTTGTAGTTTGTAAGGGTGTCAAGAAAATGGATGGATGGATGAAAATGACAAAACATAAAGAAACTAAATGAACTACCTTTCTAGTCACTGCATATTGAACAGCTCTTGTGCAGATCATGACATAAAAGCCTATGAACTCTTATGTCATAGGAAAAAGCAATGGGAACTAAACTTGCTGACGTACAAGCAAATAGCAGAGAAGGATAACATGGAAGGTATTTCCTGGTGGAAAAGATTTATGTTGATCTTCTCCTGTCTTGTTCCTTTAACTGTTTGCCAATTGCACTACAGTGGCTGTTATAAACTGCATTTCGATATCATAAAAGATTCAATCCACCAAAAATACTTGGCACATCAACTCAGATTCTTGTGAAGCAGCACAATTTCTAAACATCTTTTCTTTTCTTTTTTTTTTTCACTTTAAAGGCTAGTTTGTAAGCAGCAGAAGCTTTTCGAGATACATCAGCAGGTGTCATGTATAGCATTTCAGTAATGACAATATTGGCCAACACAAACGCCATAAAGGCATTAACAGACTTACTTCTCCATTACTGAGAACTCATAATAATTTGCTATGGTGAAAAAAAAAAAATCTATACTTGCATGATGTCATCATTTTCCCACAGACGGCAATAAAATGTGATTTAGTTGCAGAGAACCTGGCTAAACAACGAGCAAACTGTGACATTTGCCGAGGGCCATTTGAATGCTTAAAATATTCAAACGCATGAGCGTAGACGTACTCCACCAGTAAATTAGCATGTATTTGCACATCTCGTTCACTCGTCTCGCTCCAGTTAAAGTCCCACTGGAAGTTATCAGAACATATAAAAACATAATCATAAAAAAAAAAAAAAACAACAACCTGATTATCCATTTTAATTACCGAGCACAATCAGAAAGTGTAGTCACGTGAAGGCGATGTGCAGACCTGCCTCAGAGTAACCATGGCAGTAGCTTTTTGCTGACAGACAGACACCCAGTGGGAAACATCAGCTCTTCTATTATGTGTCTCTTTGTTGTTCTGTATAGTGTTTTATAGCTCTATGGATGCCATCACAGTCTGTGGTGTAAAGGCGTACACACCGTGTTCCAAAGTAAAGAAAGAAAAGAAAAAAAAAACACCCATAAAATCTTTTGCGCACCTCAGAGTCAACAGCCAGTATCAATAAAGTAATAAAAAATGTATTTCCTCCAAAGTGAACGCCGCGCTTTTCCTCGTGGGCGTCTGAATTGCCGAGTTTCTTTAAGGCGGCACGGCCAACAAAGCTGAGCCTTATCTGCAACAAACACATGCTGTCGTTAAGTTCCTCTGCCTACTGTACCATATGGCAGCAGGACTTCTTCAGCTGTCCTTAATTTAAAGCTTTCAGCTAATGAAGGGTTCCAAGTTGTGTGTGTGTGTGTGTGTGTGTGTGTGTGTGTGTGTGTGTGNAGCAATGGGAACTAAACTTGCTGACGTACAAGCAAATAGCAGAGAAGGATAACATGGAAGGTATTTCCTGGTGGAAAAGATTTATGTTGATCTTCTCCTGTCTTGTTCCTTTAACTGTTTGCCAATTGCACTTCAGTGGCTGTTATAAACTGCATTTCGATATCATAAAAGATTCAATCCACCGAAAATACTTGGCACATCAACTCAGATTCTTGTGAAGCAGCACAATTTCTAAACATCTTTTCTTTTCTTTTTTTTTTTCACTTTAAAGGCTAGTTTGTAAGCAGCAGAAGCTTTTCGAGACACATCAGCAGGTGTCATGTATAGCATTTCAGTAATGGCAATATTGGCCAACACAAACGCCATAAAGGCATTAACAGACTTACTTCTCCATTACTGAGAACTCATAATAATTTGCTACGGTGAAAAAAAATAAAAATAAAAAATCTATACTTGCATGATGTCATCATTTTCCCACAGACGGCAATAAAATGTGATTTAGTTGCAGAGAACCTGGCTAAACAACGAGCAAACTGTGACATTTGCCGAGGGCCATTTGAATGCTTAAAATATTCAAACGCATGAGCGTAGACGTACTCCACCAGTAAATTAGCATGTATTTGCACATCTCGTTCACTCATCTCGCTCCAGTTAAAGTCCCACTGGAAGTTATCAGAACATATAAAAACATAATCATAAAAAAAAAAAAAAACAACAACCTGATTATCCATTTTAATTACCGAGCACAATCAGAAAGTGTAGTCACGTGAAGGCGATGTGCAGACCTGCCTCAGAGTAACCATGGCAGTAGCTTTATGCTGACAGACAGACACCCAGTGGGAAACATCAGCTCTTCTATTATGTGTCTCTTTGTTGTTCTGTATAGTGTTTTATAGCTCTATGGATGCCATCACAGTCTGTGGTGTAAAGGCGTACACACCGTGTTCCAAAGTAAAGAAAGAAAAGAAAAAAAAAACACCCATAAAATCTTTTGCGCACCTCAGAGTCAACAGCCAGTATCAATAAAGTAATAAAAAATGTATTTCCTCCAAAGTGAACGCCGCGCTTTTCCTCGTGGGCGTCTGAATTGCCGAGTTTCTTTAAGGCGGCACGGCCAACAAAGCTGAGCCTTATCTGCAACAAACACATGCTGTCGTTAAGTTCCTCTGCCTACTGTACCATATGGCAGCAGGACTTCTTCAGCTGTCCTTAATTTAAAGCTTTCAGCTAATGAAGGGTTCCAAGTTGTGTGTGTGTGTGTGTGTGTGTGTGTGTGTGTGTGTGTGTGGTGATGTGTGTATGAGTGTCATCTTGCTCCTCTTGTTATATGATCCAAAAACAGCCCCGTATCATTTTGGACTTTAGCACACTGGACCGTCCTATCAGCGTTACATACAGTAATAAGAGAGACTGTCCTTGTTTATTTCACTAAAACTAAATGGGTTTAAAATAACTGCTGTGATCTTATCTAAATTATAATTACAGCCAGACCAGCAGGTTAATGATTGTTTTTTTTTTTCCAGCATATTTCAAAGTTGAACTCTGACCTCTTACTGCCGTAAATGTTTAATGAATAACTGATACAAATCTTGTGCTTGGGGATGAGTTAAATTTGGTACGCACACTTGTTTTTTTCTTATGTAAAAACATCCAAAAGATTTTTATATATATAGTTTGTAGAATATGCTACTGTGTTCTTGTCATTTTTATCACTAACCATTTGAAGCCATTTTCTTTCCTTCTTCCCCCCCCCTTCTGTTTTAGTAGGGGGATTACAGGTCAAATCAAAAAAGGAATGCCTAACAAAAACGTTCAGTCACATTTAATCCGTTTTCTGCCATTAAAGAGCTCCTTGATTTGAGGCGCCTCTGCCTCGGCCGATTACAATCACCTGACTCAGGATGTCAACTTTATTTCCCAGAGAGACGTGCTGAGCAGCGCGCCCAAGAACCGTTCTCTGCAAAATGTGTGCAGTTTGGCCTCGGTGTCACACAGGATCCGATCCGAGCCCGACCGGGAACAGTACGCTAATCTTCAAAGGACAGCTTTGTCTTGAACAAAGTCGGGTATTTTACACTTCGGTGACTCGTTCCTGCTTTTGCTTGGCGCTGGATGGAAGGAAATACCCTCGTAAAGACGGAGAAGTGAGATTCTGGCTGGACGCGGGAGCAAGTGACCCTGTTCCTGTAAGGTGGTGGCAGATTTAGTCTAGACTTCGGCTTAAGTCTGGAAGGTGCATTTACCAGTCACCGTGGAAAAAAAGGTGTCCGGTTTTTAAACCTTTTCACATTGATGTAGTTTATTACACTGCTTTGCTTTTTAACACCACATAAAATTACTTTATTTTAACAAAACTGGTGCATTCCTTTATTTATTTCTGTTTGTTTTAAAGCTGAAAAAGCCCACTGGGTCACTGGAACCACCTTCCTCTACGAGTAAAGATCGGCTAGATTTATTGGAGATTATCTGTGAACATCAGTTTTCATGTTTTGCCAAAGATTCCCTTTTTTTTTTATTCTTCTTCTTGCTGTTGCCTTTGAGTTGTAGGTCTGGTTCAAGCAGCTGGAAGGTGAACCTCTGCCCTCAAGTGCTTTTCAGCCTTGCAGGTTTTCTTCCAGGATCGCCACGTGTTAGGCTCCATCCGTCTTCCTGTAAACTCTGACCAGATTGCTTGCACCTTCTTCCAGATGTTTGCTACGTTCCTGTGTTGCCTGCCAAAATTAGACTTGTCCTGTCAAAAGATTCTCTCAGATAATTCAAGAGACTTTTTTTTTTTTTTTTTTTTTCCCAAACTCCAATCTGTAACGAGCACAAACACAAAAGCCAGCAAACCAAACGCACGCAATGCTGGAGCCTGATCGCATGTACAGAATGTTGTTATGGAGAATCTTGGACCTTTAATTTGCAACGGAGTTTGATGCGTTGCGTCACGCGGGTTAAGAAAGATAAATGTGAGCAAAAGAGATTGGTTAAACATTTAGATTCAAGGCAGCAAAACGGTTTAGGATTTTAAACCTGAGCATAGTTGTACAAACGCTTGTTTCCAAATAAACTACTAGAATAAACAACCCTTCTCTTCAACTCCCGTTGGACAAAAACCCTTTGTAAACATCCAGAGGAGTTCAGAGGAGTTCTGGTAATGCAATACTCAATCACTGAAAGACATTAAAAAAAAAAAAGCAGAGTCTTGTCTTTTTTTTTTTTTGCTTTTACCTTCAGATGCCCTCAGTTCTTATTCATGAGCTGACAGGTAAACATTTACCTTATTTAGCCTAATTCACTTTTGCTGCTCTGCTAGTCGGTTGTTCTCCTGTACATGTCACCTTTCATCCTGTCCTCCTGACTTTACTCTGCGCTGTTTGGAGCGCAAAGTAAGACATATCTGATTATAACAGAATCCATTAAATAAACATGCTACGCCGACGGTTCTGGACGGTTCATCCGAGCGGAGAACACGAGAGCATTAGCAGGGGACGACTTAATGAGATAGCAATCGGCAGAACCTCACAAGGCTCGAATTAGTCCTGCCTCCCAGGCCTTGTAGCTTGCCAACACTTGATCAACCATTTTGCTGCTGCAAGTAGAGAAGTCAATTAGTGTCCTCTGTCTCCTTCCAGCTAATGGGGACAATCACTGAAGGTTGAACGCGCCGCAGCCAAGAATCTAATCTCGCATGGACACGACGCACCCGGGGCCTTCAAGAGCAGCAAAAAAAAAAAAAACACAACAAAAAAACAATCTGGAGAAGAAATATGATGACTTGCAGTCGCTTCTTAATATTTGACGTGCGCATCAAAGTCACGGGATGCAAAGTTGGGTGGGTGCAGTGAAACTAAAGGTGCTGAAGAAATATAAACCCTAAGAGTAGACAAATACGAATAACTGAACAAAATTCCCTCATTTTGCTTGAAAAGTGTTTTACATCTAAGATTGTCGTCGTCTTACAACAAAAAAACTGTTTGATAATCTGAAACATTTAAAAGTGACAATTAAGCAAGAAGAAATATTTCAGGGGGGATACATTTTCGCAGCGCTGTTTTAAACAACATTTCCGTCCTCGTCGTGACTCGACGACGACGCCTCGGCTCTTTCCCTTTGACTAAACCAGCAGAAACACAACGGCCAACCTTCTCGTCCTCCCTGTAATATTCAAGTGAGAAGTCGTGACGTGACATTCACACCCTGCTAAGAAGAATCCTCGCTCGTTTCCTCCCTGATCCTGATGGACATTTCACTCGGATTGTCTCGGCAACTTGTTTGTCACCCAGATTTATTTTTATCCCACATTTGCAACATTTTCTATTCCACAATCGTCTTTCTCTCTCTCTCTCTCTCTCTCTCTGCTCTGACCGCCTGTACCTGCTCTCCCACAAAAACGGTGACAGCCGAAACAAACGCAGAGCAGGGCCAATTTCCTGAGTGCTGCTCATTTAATTACTGCAGCGACAGAGAGGCAGAGCCTGTCAGAGCTGTAGCCCAGATCAGTGTGGTCCCTCATAACAATTTGCTGCCCTCGGGGTGTACGTGTGTCTCCGTGTAGGATGGAGCCGCTGCATATGCTTTCAGTCCTGAAAGCCTTTTGTGGCCATATATGTTCAGAACGCAGCATAAACGACGGCAGTGCTAAAACTGTCGGATTATTAGAAAGACTGAGTCTTTCCAGGACAAACTGTTATCTCGTCTGCAGATAATGTGGGTAACAACCATCTGATTGTCTCTCACTGCAAATGATCTCCCACGAGCGCATCCATTTTCCTCTTGTAGCATTGTAAAAGAAGCGTCGCATGGGTTGTGGTTTTTGCTTTGAATCTGTGCCACAAACCCGTCTGCTTTGAGCTCCAATCAGACCAGCTCGTTTTTGACTTGGTAGACTGGCCTTGGTGTCGAGATCCATCTGAAGACCCCGCGGTCTTCAGATGGGTCAAGCGAAGCGTTCCGATCGGATCGCTTCAAGATCGTTCCAGAAGTCTTTAAAGACCTCCTCTGCAGCTGCTAAGCTGTCATTCACTCCGACAGAAACAAACACACCCACGCCTCAGTGATCCTGCCCCAGATATAGCCAGACATGTCCTGACAACTCCTTGACATAACACCAGTAAACCACATCAGTTAAAGTTCACCAGTGGTGCGTCTCATATATAAGCTGCTCAACGCTTCATGCAACCTGTGGTGTTGGAGGACACCTCAAAAAACGACTCCAGACGTATCATATTCCGTTCTCCTCTGCTGTTAGATGTGAAAAAAGAAATGCATTACTAATGTTGAGGTAAAGTGAAATTTAAGCTCTCGGGTTTCTCTCTCTCTCTCTCTCTTCAGATCCAGCCTTCATCAGCTGGGTAGGGCTTGAACATGTCCTGGCATGAACCCCATCGCTGTTCAGCCAGATTAATGTTACATGTTGTTAGGCAGAGGATAATATGAAGTGACTGTAGCCAAAATAAAGCAGCAAGTACAGCATTTTTAGACAGTGTGGGTGGATGATGGTTATTAATATTAAAAAAAAAACAACAAAGTCTTAGTTCTGACATGTACACACGTTTGCCAGTTATTAAATTATCTGACGCTAAGCTAGAAAAGCTTTGATCAAATTAAACGGTGATTTAGAAAAAAATATAAATATCGAGTCTAATTCAAGTAATGTAATTCTTTTGAGTTTTCCTTTCCTCAGTCTTGCACATTTCTATAGACTCAAAGGTACTTCAACTTTTATTTCATTTGTTTTGGAAAGGTGGTCATATATTTGAGATGACCTAGAATTTTCAAGCTCATGTTCTTACATAGACGTATATAAATAGAACCTTTTTGTCTGTGTTCGTATTTACCGACTACTTAAGCTGAAGACTCATACTGGTTGATACTTGCTGTCTTTGGTTCAGAGGGAAAGTCTCGGACAGCTTAATCCTCCCCACCCCATTTGCTCAACGTGCTTACTTTGCAGCTGCAACTTTTAACACAGTGCTATTATGCTTGCAGGCTGATATTTACCCACGTGGATATCAAAAGTTAATGTCTGCTTCGCTGACTGTTTGGAGCGATGGCATGATTGACGACTGGAGGTGTTTTCGTATTTTAATCGTTAAAAGTGTTCCTCGACAGGTTGCGACTTAAAGCAACAGGGTGTGTGAGCTGCTTGGTGGTAACATCCAGTTCAAACATGTGCAGTAATAATAAATTTGGTTTTCGACTCTCTGCATACTATTTGAGTTCACTTTACCGGGTTAAATGTAACAATGATCTGACATAGAACGAGTTCAGTCTTTTTCTAAGGCCGCGGAGTCGGTCTCTGCTCCTGCAGTTACAGTGTTTTTGCGCTTTTTGCAGATCCAGAGGCGAGATCTTCGCACTTTGCGTTTAACCGCTCCAAATGTTTTTGCAGAGCTCTGCGAAACTACAGTTTGCGTCACAAACAGCGGCCCACAGAAATGCGATAGCCCGCCTGTGCCCAGACTGGATCAGATCTTCAGCTGTTTGAGGGCTTTTAAAGTCTGACTCATGCCGAGGGCTGGAGGTACGACTGCCGCTGACTCGCTCGCTCTCTCTCACACACGTATATTCTTGGCGTCGTTCGTTTGCTGCTTCGAGTTGGGGGGGAGGCGACGAGGGTAACAGTCTCACTTTGAAGCCGCGACTCGGCAGCCTGACAGGAGTCGACGATAAAGCTCTGTTTGCAGCTGTCTCTTCCTTTTCATCTACCTGCACGATAACATTATCACAGTTTCTGCAGACTTTTGAAGTCTGCAGCATGAAAAATATGGTTGGTGACAGACGCGCAGGCTTTCTGCGTTGTATTTTCCAGTCACTCAAGCTAACAGGCACTTTATAAACCGTGTTTTCAGTTTCTTGCATTAAGACACAGTTGACTTTAACTTATTAAACGTTCTGAAGCAACATAGTTTAAAAAAAAAAACGTGTAAATTGCAAATGTTTTCGTTGCATTTGCGCCTTGTACAGCCTCAACCCGATTTAACAGCTACAATAAGGTCATTTCCCTTGTATTTGTTCTTCATTTTAGGCTGGAAACAACTGAATCTTAATGCAATATCTACCACATTCCAAGTCGTGTTGGACATTTCCAACGGCCAAACAGTGTGTTTGTTGTTCTCTGGCCCTCTCTGTGTTGTGACTCGATAGTGGGGTGGTGAAAATGGGCCGCTCCACCAGAGAAAACAGAATCCAGGAATGTGAAGCACAAAACACACGTCATGCATATGTACCAACAGGTCAGCACATCTGTTCTAATCCAAGATGCACTTGCAAAAATTGCACATCCTGAAAGGCAATCCTTGTGAATCAACGTAACTGGGCAGGATTCCCAGATACCACATGCTGACAGGAATGCACATAAAATCTGAAAGACATGTTTCTTCATCTTCTTTGTGAATAACTCATCGCTTGTGCAGCTAGAAGGGTTCTGGGTTTTTGTTTGATTCATGATCAAATTAATTCCAGTATATATTTCCAAAACATATAATTTTTTTTGCTGACTTCAGTACAAGAACACTTAATGTACTTTGTTTGCTTATTATTACTATAAAAAAAATGGTTTTAGTTTAATGGCAGTAGTGCAAAAACCTTTCGGAAGCAGTTTGAGTTTGCAAAATAGGATATAAAGTTGAAGAAACTTGATGTTCTTAGACAACAAGATCGCATTCAAAGCTGGACTTTACAGGCCTTTCAAGCCTCCGATAGCTTGACGTAGCAGTACCACAAATAAACACACACAAGCATACACATGGGGAGACATGCACAGCTTTGTGAATTCTTGATTGTATTATTATTATTTGAATAAGTAAGCCTAATGTCTGCTTTCGAAGCTACCTCAGATCTGAGCCAGCCTGCATCAGCAGTTAAATGTGTGAGCAGAAGAGAGTCATGTAAATACAGCTACACTCAAGGTCTCTCATCTGTGAATTTATTTTTTTTTCATTCCAAGCTCAGAGCATAAATAACTTAGGATGTTCGGCCAAGCTTTGAGCACGAGTTAAATAATAGAATATAGCTACATTAAGAGGCAGGTACCAACTTCAGAAACTTCGAAACCATTTTGGTTTGAAGTCCAAATGAGTAAAGTAGATCTGGGCACATTTAAGCCAAATCATGTGGAGAAAACAAAATAATAATAATAATTTCAAATGATAGGAAAGCGTCTAAAAAAAAAAAAGGATGAGACATTCAGTGAGCAGCGCTGTGCTTCATGTTTTGCGGGTGAGTCGAGGCTGAGCCAGAACCGACGGAGCCGCAGTCCAGAGGAAAAAGACGAGGCCAAGACAAGTTCCTGTGTGGGTTCACATGAGCAGAGAGGGAGGCGGCATCATGGAAAGTTTGTGGTTTTTCTCTGACAAGTCTCTTCCTGGTAGCAGAGTGGGATGGGCAAACGAGTTTCACCGACTTGTTTTTGTGCAAGATGATCGCTCTGCCTGAGCCACACCTTGGACACTCAGGGTGACATCAGTTTGTTTAGCAGCTACACCCACTTTCAAAGAACTCCTCTTCTAGACAGGTGGCTGTTCTGCAGAAGCGATTATTTTTGTTGACTTTAATTGTGTGCATGAGCACAAAAAAACAAAACAAAAAAAAAAAGAAAAAAATAAATAAGATGCTCCAGTTAGATAGTTAATGTTCTGAACTGGGCGTATTCAAACACACAGCATGCCACAGGAACCAATATCAAGATGTTAAACATGTTTGGCTTTCTTAAGGTAAACCCTTATTGACATGCATCGTTTATTTATTTCAAAAAGGCGAAGAAAAAGTGAACGTTCAAAATACAAGAAACAGGATAAAACAAAAACCGTTGAACAAGTTTAGAAAATGGCTGCGACAATAATTAAGAGCCCATCCTGTTTCATTGACCCTGTTACATATTTAATGCCTGTTATATCATTTCGGCTCATTACGCAGCTGAAATGAGGTTAACCAAATAAGACGAGGTTCAATTCATAACGGTGAACTTCAAAGCCACCATTAGGAAATTTTAAGGAAAAAATTCTAAAAAAAAAAAAAAAAAAGTTAAAGAGGATTATTTCTTAAGTGGGCTCCTTTTTGGCCAAATAGCCACAGTAACACAGGCATAGCTCTGTTGAGGGAAGATGGTGACGGCGTTCTTTATTCCATCAGAACTTCTGTCCACAGCATCGTTTGAACATGGTGATCACAATGATTCCTTCCAGTTCTCACACCGAGTTGCATTCTTTGGTGACACCATAATGCTACAGGAATGATAAGCTGGAACCTCCCCAAAGAGTCAAAATATCTTCTGTATTCAGGAAATGTTCACATCACTGCTTGTACATTTAGGGGGCGAAGCTACAGACATTGTTTTGTCTTGCGTCTTGATGAATGAAGCCAATGTTGGTTTGACTTATTTTTGACCCGTGCGTGTTGTGTTTCCTGGTCTTTGTACCCGGGGTTGGCGGACACGCAGTGTGTGTGTGTGTGTGTGTGTGTGTGTGTTCAGCCTTTCACCACAGTGGAACAGGAATGTTTTTTTGGGAAAATTCTGCCCACGCAAACCCAGCAGTCCAGATCTCTGTGTTCATTCCCAACCTGACATTCTTTCCTCCACTGGAGTTCACAAGTGGTTGCGAGATAAAAGCCTCCATTCATTATGCTAACTGCAAACCCGGCGTAATGACAGGATACCCCACCCCTGTCTGGCAGCAGCCGGGGCCATATTTCACCCAGCTCTGGAGGCCCACACATTAAAAGCAGCCTACGCTACGGCAAGTTGTTTTCTTTTTCAGGTGCTCCGTGTCCACATCGCTTTCTGTCAATCAGAAATAGCAGGAAAACTCGGGGGTTTCCAAGTTTAATTATTTCTTACGATTATGGCCTTCACCTTCTTTCTCTTTCACTTTTATGGTGTTTGACTTTTATCTCGCTTGCCGAGCTGCCGGCGTTCAGCCCTGCACACCCACAATCCCTGTCGGTAATGAGGCAGCTGCCTGTTCACAGATGTCTGTGTGATACACATGTGGACCATTATGTTTCCTTGCAAAAACCTCTTCCTTTTTTCCGCTCCTACTGCCGCGTAAAAAGCAAACCATCTTTCTACATTGGTCTTTTCATTTTTATAATGTGCCTGTTGCCACCGCACTGGTGTTTGGCTCGTCTCCTTAATGTGTTACAGTTGACTTTAAAACTGGTAAATGTACAGAGACACTTATTCTCTATTATCTTCAGTTCATGTTGGGTTGAAATGCGACCTAATTTTATGTTAGAAAACTCCAGGATATTTGTCGTGCACTTCTGGTGCAGAATTTTGCACCAAGCGTCAATCCGTTTTTGGTCAATTTTACAACTCGTACCGAATGGCTGGACGGAAATGCAACCATTTTTTACATCTTCATCCAGACATGGAAAACACTAATCAATATCTGCCAGATTGCTTCTTAGAATTTAAACTACACATGGGTTTTAGAAAATGTCCGTAGTTTGGCTGGAACAAACGGTGAATGTGGCAGGAATGTGGGCGTAATCTGAAAACGATGAACTTCAAGTTTCATGTAAAAAGTGAAACAGATATGACTTGTGATGGATTTCCCTGCCATGTTGGCATGAGGTATCCAAAAAAAAGAGGGATCTGTGTGTTCGAATATGCGCCGCAGAAATTCGCAGAATATCCACGGCACGCTGAAAAGCCTCCATTGTTTCTTAAAAGAGCAAATGTGGCTGAAACTATTACGAAGCGTGTTTTTGTTGATGAGGCTGAAGGGGGGGGAGTTCCCACATGTATGAGGATTTCCCTGAGAGCCGTGGCCGTTAACTTGACCAAGAACAAGGGAAGTTGTGCAACAGTGGTTATCGAAAGGTCACTGCAGAGGAATGCTTTTTAATTTAAATGTCAATAAAGACAAATTAGTAGTTTAAAAACATAGTTGGATGTATAAAAACATGTACATTTAAGAGCACAAGAACCAAATAAAGAGTTAGGTAAAGTTTTGTCACAGTGACGTAAGAGAAAAACACTGTCCAGAAAACAACTACTTTAAGTTATTTTTGCCGAAGGCCGTTCTACAGCATGCTCAATCAAAGGGTGCACTTCGATTTTTTTTCACGACTGTTTTTGAAGTATTTGTGTGTTTTCTGTGCAAACCTACCCAAACACATTTGAGCATACCGTGCGTTCCTGCGTGCCCTCAGGTCACGTCAGTGTGCTATTCCTCTGTTCGGTTGCATCACGATTGAAGAGCTCAGCAGGTCATCATGACTGCATCGGCAACAAGCAACCAGCAGCAGTCTGTATTTTTCCACTGATTTTAATGAGCATGTGAAGATCGGGCCCCCCGAGAAGAAATTCAACCCAAAGTTACCTCCTTGCTGTTCAACAAGGTCACACAAGGTGTGTTTTTTCATCTGATGGAGACTCCTCCTGTTCAGTATTTGACCAGACATGCTTGACTGCTGGTGCTAACTGCTATATAATGAACTATGGTAAACAGCTGTGCTCTCCTTCCTGTCTTCATCTTTCTCGTACACAACCACCTGTTTTCCAGCTCAGCTTTCGTTGTCAAAAAAAAAAAGAACCGACTTCAAACACAGAGCGCTAGAAAACAACCACTAAGCCCAAGATACATTTTAGTAACTTTACATCGAATTGTAGTTTTAGCATTTTTGCTTTTCATTATTCTCAGGGGAAAAAAATTATCTTTCCCCACCCCCCCAAAAAAGTATACATTTATTGGTTAAATGCTTACTATACTTGCTGTTTTGCTCTCAACGTTGTGACTAAAGTATGTTAATTGCATTTAATCTGGCATGCCATTTGAAATTTTATTTAAAAAGAAAGAAAAACCTGAAGTGCGATAAACTAAGTGATCTTTACGACAGTAACATTTCAAATGCTGAAATGTGCTTTTCTCTTTAGTTCTTCAAAAATGGACAACACTGCAATGCAGGTAGGACACTGACTGCTTTTATGAACTCTGTACAGACCCAGTTTGCCTCACACTTCAGCGTCCGTTTATACCAAACATCACTTTTCTTACCCCCACTCCAAATCCTCGTTCGTGGCATAAGACTAGTGATGCTGATGTCAGCACTGCCACCTCACTGTAACCAGTTCTTTGGTTCGGGTTTTGGCTGCGCCGGCACTTCTGCTTGGAGTTTGCATGAGTTTTCCTTTCCATTACCCAAAGTGTGCAATTTAGGTTAATTGGGGATTCTAAAATGACTGCAGGAGCATCTGAATGCATTGTTTCTCTGTTCTGACCTCGTGACAGATTATAGCTGTGATCTGTTCAAACTCCACATCTGGAAACAGTGGGGAGGAGGACATGGAGGAAAAGCAGGTATACGGAATATCAATGAACCTCTGAGGACGGCGTGATTTGTCTTTTGTGTCTGTGCTAATATTATTGATTGTAAAACCCGGATTCTAACTATCTACTGATTCCCTCTCTGGTTTATCGCCTCGTTGTTGCTCATCAGTTGTATTTACAACTAAACTTACGGAACTAAAATATGTTTCTGACCATTTTTCTGTGTGTATTTCCTATTTAGTATCTGTTCCTGAACCAAGCTCTAAAAACTGAATAAACTTTGGTGCAGCACATTATCTTTACAAGTCAACTCATATTAACTCGTATTATTAACTTGCATTTAGTTAGTAATCAGGATGCGCATGTGTTTCATGCAACACAAATCATCAGATTAGTAATAAATAGCTTATATTTGTCTCTTATCCTATGCTGTTTGTCTTTGCACTGAATATTGAACTTTTTCGTCAGATACTTAAACTATGCTCCGTTTCCCGACGGCCAATAGTATAAAATTCTAATAAAATTGGGCAAAATGTGGGACAAGTTAATTTTTTTCTGCAGCGTACTTAGCGTGTTATGTAGATTTTTATTGTTTTAGTTAGGCTACATTTCAAATGAAGTTAAAAGTTTACAACAAAATAGCAAAATCGCATTGTTTTGGTGTTGCCGTAGAATCCATATTCTAAGAAATTCACCGTCCGGATTTGTTGTTCTACTCGACCAGTCGTCGCTTCCTCTTTTTTTCTGTTCTGCTTGCCACCCGTATTTCCGACAGTACGGGAACGCAGCACCATTTTCACGCCAGGCGCCTCTGTTTATTTTCAGCTCGGTGACGTCAACGCTTCCCTCCTCCCTGAATGCGTTTCGTCAGTGCGTGGCCAGGCCTCTGATTGGTCGGCTTCGGTTGCCGTAGAGCTTAGTGACGGAGATGTGAGGAAGGAGGGGGCAGCCCGTTATAAAAGCCCTGCTCTCCTCTGTGAAACCCCCACTCTGGAGGAGAAAAGCAGGTAGAAAGGGTTGGTGCGGGTTTTCTAGAGGGACCTCCCCCAACCCCCCTTTCTGTATTTACCAATAAGAAGCGCTTCTATCCCCAACACGGAGCATCTGAGAAAACTTCATTTCACCTCGACTAATAAATGCCAAGAAAAGCACCAACGAATCAGGATCTCTACTCTGCAACGAGAGGAAAGACGAACTGTCGGAAAAACACTTAAAAAAAACAAAAAAAAAAAACCAACAAAAACAGCAAGAAAAAAAAAATCGCACGGATCGTCGCCGTGGCCTTTCTCAATGCATCCCCTTTGTGCCCGTGGAACGATGAAGCCAGAAATAAACGCCGCCGTCGGGTTTCTGTCGAGATTTCTGAGAGTAAAAGGACACGTAAACGACCGACAGGTCCAAACGTTCAGCCAAAGCTTACAGGACATTCTGGCAGGTAAGAGAACCAGAAAATGATCCAGACGCGCACACAGCTCACCTCCGTACACACGCACATGTTGTTTTACACTCTCGATTCATTCAGAAGTGTAAAAAGTCGTCTTTTGACATTTGAGTTGAAGCCTTTCTTTGTTCTCCGAAGTCTCACTGTGAGCGCCGCGGCCGTTTGCGCACATCGGAGAGGAGCGAAAACAGGAAAACTATGAGCGCGATGGGTGATCGGTCGATGATTCTATTCGAGCGCCTTGGTTTGTTGTGTTGTATTTGATATAAAACACAGTAAACCAAAAGTGGAAAATCGCCTATTTGGTCGGTGTGGGGGTGGGGGTGATAAAGAGACGCTCAAACAAGGAAGTGCGCCTCGCTCGACAAAGCTCAGGGAGAACAGAGGGCTCTGAGCAAAACAAGCTTCATCGAGGCCGTTCAATTACGTAATGCATCAGAAAGAATGGGTTTATGTTTGGACATGTACAACCAGGCGTTTAAACTGATTAAATATTGTTATTCAGAAAATATCGAAGCTGTAACTGATAATAAAGCTGTTATTAATGCGTAATTTATGCGTTTTTAATACATTACACGGTTTTCTTTGGTATGTAAGTGATTTGACGGGAACGATTACACCGAATCCTTTCCTATCTATCTGAGTAGCCTTTTACGATTTGCTGCTTAGACTATTTATAGAATTTGATGGGACATCGTAGGTTTTTGAGTTGCGTTCATAGTGTGCGGAAATGTCCGCCTTTACCCTTTTACGCACAGCCTCTGTTTGGATGCGGTGTTTTTCCACCGAACAGAGCGCCGTGTGTCTTGATTTCCTGCCCTGAACATGTTCCGGGCTCGAAACTCTTAAGCTGCCATACATCTGCCTCATTCCAGTTAACGCGCAGCAGCGACTGACCTAAATTTTCTGAGTCCAAGAGCGCCTTAACAGGATATGCGTCGAGTTCGAGGACAAAAAAAACAACAACAAAAAAACATGTAAACATATTGAACTGGAGCAAGTGTAGGGGGCGGGGGTGGGGGGGGGTAACAAAGTGAACAGTTTAGTTAAACTGTTTTATTATCTTATTTCTTCATTATTTTCTAATCATTTGATTCTGTATCAGGTTTGCCCAAGTTAAATGCAAATGCTTCTTTTTAGTTTCGCTTTTTATCTTCTTTTTTTTTTTTCTTTTTAGATATTTTTGTGGGTCAAAATTTCCTTTTGATTCATCTTATTTACCGATACTTTGTATTTAATCCACGTTTAGCAAAAAATCTGGAAACCCAAGAACCACGAGATAAAAACGAGCTACGTTCCGGGCCCTCAAACTAGGCCAGAAAATCTTTTGTGCTTGAAACCAACACAGTCGCGCGGTGTTGTGTCTGCATGCTCAAAAGCCGAGGGCCTTTTAAAGAGTTGGGGCAGCGAGTTTGAGACCTTGACGGTTGCATAACTGTTGGCTTTGTTTATAGACTCAATTCGATGCCCTTCTGCAGAGCCACATTAAATGGAAAATACCCAGTGACCTGCTAACTGGGGCCTTGACGTGCCCACATAATGCATCTTTGGCATTCGAGGTCAGCTACAAAAAAACGCATAAACAACCTGCTTTGGTTAAACTCTTAAGGTTAAGCGCACAGTCGACTGCTTACTCCCCCCTCCCAACCCCCCCATGTGCCCTGGTTTTTAAGAATAGGCCCCGCTGAGCTGATCATTTCCCAGCTGCTCTGGGGTTTGTCGGCAGCTGCCTTTGTCGCTCAAGCTGAGGCCACTCTTTCACGAGTGCCAGGGCCTCCATTAGCTTGGACGTACACAGCCGTCTGCGATAAGGCATGGGGGGGGAGGGGCTAAGGAGGGTATTATCCTTTGGATGCATACAGGTGGCCTGCGGGGCCTCAGTCTGAATACAATTTTTATTTTTCTGGTTACATTAGTGTTCCCATCACTGGAAATTCAATCTAAACTGCAAAGTGTTGGTTCATTAATATACTGCGAATATTGCATGAAAAGATCAATGAAAAGAAGAAATGGAGCCTCAACCTTGCCCCAATGTGTTGTTTCTAAACCACACTGCTAAAACACTATAAGCACAGTTTCCTACTGCTCATCGTTCATCACGTTTAAATGAATCAGAGGCAGAAAATTATGCGTCACTAGTTTCACTGGGCATCCGAAACTTCCACAAGGAAAAAGAGATGGAGGGGGAAGAGGGAAGAGGGGGCACAGCCTCTCCCCTTTTAGAGGTGGAGCTTTGTACCCCAGATGGCTGTCTGGGGCACTTTTGGTGTTTTTGTTCAGCCATTCACAGGAGGCTGTTTTCTTTTTTTTTTTGCTGAAGGGCAGAGGAGGAATTGTGCAATTCAGTGGCAGTCCCTTTGTCACGTAGGCTGAGCCTGCCCCTGGCTGGTTGTTTATGGTAGCTTATCATGCCTGCAGCAGGTGGTGGTGTTTTTCTTCCTTTTTTTTTTATTTTTAGCTTTGTTTTGCAGTTCATAACAACTTTGTCGATATGTGCAACGTGTTTGCTCTGTTAGGTTTGGAGTCTAATTTGTTTGTTCACATTACTGAATTAGTAAAACAGATCAAATGGTTCCAGGCATTTCCCAATTTTAGATTCTCACTGGAGTGGAACATAATTTTAGAAAAACAAAAATATTTGCTTGCTATTAAATAATCTTATATAAGTGGTTATTACTCAGAAGTGCCAAAAAAGAACAGAGTAGTACCTTTAATTTTGCTATGAGTTTGTTTTTGTGTGCTTTCAACGCTCATAATCAGACCCCCTGTAGCTTAACTCTTTCCATCTTCTCTCCCTTTGTTTCCCCTGCAGAGCAATATAAGCACCACTGGTTCCCAGACAAGCCCTGCAAGGGCTCGGGTTACCGCTGCATCCGCATCAATCACAAGATGGATCCACTGGTCGGGCAGGCTGGCCAGCGCATTGGCCTTACCATCCAGCAACTCTACCTGCTGCTGCCCAGCGAGCTCACGCTTTGGGTGGACCCCTTCGAGGTGTCCTACCGCATCGGCGAGGATGGCTCCATCTGCGTCCTGTACGAGTCACAGCCTGGGCCCGTTGGCATGCCCCTGTCCGCCAGCTCTGCCTTAGGACACGGGTCTGTTGGCTCCATGGTGGACAGTCACCTCAGCTGTAAGGAGGAAATGAGGGTGCTGGGCAGGACCAGTCCCTCCAAAGCCTACAACAACATGATGACTGTGTCCAATTAAAGTGGTGCGCGGTCAGTCCCAGCCTACTATTGTTCAGGGTTACACAGTGGCTGGTCAGATCATGGTGAGCCTTTTTAAAGCTAAAAATATGAAATGAAATAGTGAAAGAAGAAAAAAAAACAAAACAGGATGTGGCCTATCATCCAGGTGATGGAAACCTTGTAGGTTCAATATTTTTACCTTCTCTCCCGGTTATCTGTTGTGTTGTCATTGGATCAGCTGGGCACTCCGTTTTCTTTAAGGAGAGGCTTTGTGAAAATGGAACTGTTGGGGCAGCTAAACCATCCAACCAACCAGGAAATACCTACCCCCAATCCCTCCATGGAGACTGGCTCCGAAACACCCAACATCCCTCACTTAACTTTCCACATTTTAAAGTGCTCCACCTCTGAAGGGGCTATCAGCATTGACTTTGCACTTTTTCTTACTTACTTGTGGGTACTATGGGTACATGTTCAACACATTACAGCAAAAACAGTCTAAATTGTAAGGATTTGTTTTCCAGGGATTTTAAACTTTCATCGATCATCGGTTCTTTAGCATAGGCAGGGAGGAAGTTGAGGTTTGGGCCGTGCCATAGCAAATCCAAGCTTAAGGTAAAGAATCAACATATAAGAGCACTTCTATTTTCTAATAAAACTGTTTTTGGACCACAAAAGTACATTCTTTACCTTGTAGCTATTAAAAAAGGCTTATGGTCTGAGCTCAGCTTCCTCCCTTTCCTGTTGCCAAAATATTCCAGCCCTCTGTCTACCTGAAATCTGTTGTGACGCCCAATGATACCAGCGTCTCCCATTGGACCTTCACCCCCCCATCTTGCCCATGTGTGTGTAGCTTTCTTTGGGAATCTCCCGTTCAAGTCGATGAATGTTGTTGAAGTTCACAATCAAGATCCTGTACTGATGTTACATTTCCCGCCCCCTGTCTCCGACAATTTGTCATCTCCTGCATTACCAAAAGTAACATTGTAGCAAAGAGGGGCGTGGGAGGGGGTCTGTTTACCCAAATTTTGGTCTTGTGGCCCAGTTTGAGTTGAAATTGAAAGCACTTTGATGTGAGATTGCGTGGGATGTGTACCTTCTCAGAGAAAAATCGCCTCCATTCCATCCATTCAAATGCCAACTTTTGCCACAGCAGTTCTCCTAGTTCTAGCTTTTTTTTTTGTTCAATACCTTCTTGCTGATGTTTGTCTTAAGGAGCTGTGCAACTCTGAATTTCATAAAAAACATTCAGATTTTGTAGACATTAACATTTCAAAGCAGTTTTTTTTAGGGGGATAAGGAACATCTTTGGGGTTGTGGTAGGGAGTTTCTTTCATCCATTTTATGGCCCTGCTGATTTAGCCTAAGTTAAGTTGCACCCCTTTTTCGAATAGGAAAAATGGCAATTTTAGTTGCAGATTTAAAAAAATAAAGATTGTTTGACTCAATCTAAAAAGAAAAGAGGTCTGGAACTCAGACCATTCCAATTGGCTTTTCTGTTTTTCTTAGCTAAGCCCAAAGTTCAGGGTACACTGCCTTAAGAACTCGTCAAGAATTAGGAGTGACTGATGAGCTTAAGCTAAAATTTGTAATGGCCTGATGTGTTGTGCTGCCTGGACCCTCATTGGGGAGTCCGGTTTCCAGTTTCAGGCAGTTCCAACCCAACTCTTGGTGTCTGGGGGTGTTGGTGCCTCAAAACGCCACTCCTTAGCTCAGACCTCCTGTTCAGAAGAAAAACCAAGTTGGGATGCTGCTAACTGAACCCCTGTGGATGCAGGTAGACTTAATGTGACACATATCACCCTTCGTCATTGCGGGGGAGTTGGGTAAGGACGGCGAGGTTGGGAAGCTTGGGTGTGAGAGAAGTTGGGGGGTGCAGGGCCAGACTCTTTTGTCCAGGGCAGCTAAAATCCCTCCAGCCCCCCTCCTTCTGATTTTTATTTTCCCCAACACCCACCCGCCTCGGCCAGAAGCCCTCCACCCTCCCTCAGCATTGATGGATAACCAGCACACGTGCATTAGGTGGATTTGGCTGGACGCCAGGGAACATGGATCTAAAAGATGAAGAACTTGAGGGTACTGGGCCATTGTTTCATCTCACTGGATTGCGCTGCACTTAATCACTGAGTGAGTAGCAACTTTGTTTACATGCATACGAAAGAAGGTGGCAGCTGTCTTTGTACCCCCGCCTCGCTTATTGGTTTTGAGGTCGAGTGGAAAACGGCGTGACCGAACAGATGCCGGAACGACTCCGGTTGTTGTTTTGGCATTGGCCACCGGCCAGATCTGTCACGGCAGGCTGGTTTCTACCGCTCATCACCACACTTTGAGGTGTTTAAGCTCCACTAAGCCCCTGAGAAGATCATGGGTGATATAGCTCTAGCCTTTGATGCACTGCAACCCTCCCTCACTCACTCTACCCCCAACCCTTTGCCACCGTTGCTCTCTGCTGATACTCCCTTCAGCAATCTGTGAAAAAGCAGTGATTCCATGTTGGCAAGATAGATTGGAGCCTGCTGGGATGGGAGCCCAGAGCTTTGGTTTCCATGGTGGACCGTCGTATTTGTTTTTAATAATCATGCTGCTCCATTTTAGCTTGTTTTTTTTTTTCCTTCTTCTTTTTTTTGTCAGCAGACTTGATGTTTTGAGATTGGTCTATATTTCAGAAACAAGATGATCGTCTTGTCCCTCTTTCCTCTCAATGTATTTCGTAGTCACACTGGTAGGGTTTCTCTTTTGTTTTCCGTAACTTATCCACATTTTCTCATGTGCATCCACTTTTACTCTTGTAATCTAACAACGTGTTAACATTTGTTTTTATTCTAGATCTAAAACATAAAAAAAACAACGATAAAATCTTTTCCACCATTCAAGTTCCGTACGTTTAAATGGCATCCATTCAGCTCGTGTGCACATAGGTTACAAACTTGTGAGAGCGCTTTGAGTATTCAGAAGTAAAATAGCACATAAATGCACTAAATGTCAAACTGAAGTTGTGACTCTTTTTTTCTCTCTCCGTTTTCTTTTCATTTGAGACACGAGGAGTCTCTCCTGGAATGTATTGCCAAACTCAGGCCTCAAACACTTCGTAAATACTCTTATGGAAAAGTTGTGCATGTTAAGATATGAACCCGGAAGGGAACAGCAGTTTGTTTTTTTTTTCTTACCGTCGATGTCATCGAACAGCAGAATTATTGCCACTTTCACATTTGAGGTGTTTTTACATATTATAGAATGTATTGTAACTGTACAACAAATGGTAGAGTGCATAACATTACACATGGGAAGTGCCAATAATTGCTATTCTGGGGTGTTTTTAGATGGTCTTTTCCTTTTATGTTCATTTTGTATTTCATCTTTTAACATGGATGACGTTTTTTCATAAGTGAAGCCATTTGTGATGGGAGTGCTGGCAAGGACCAAAGTTGTTTTCTGGTTTAAAAGAAAAAGAAAAATATTAGTTTCCATGATCTGTAACTATAGGCGTATCCTATTTGTTTTTTTTTTCTTTTTTTGTGATTTCTTTTCTTCTTTTCTGTTTTTTTTTTCCCCTTTTTTGCTCTTATTTACATATAAAATGAGAAAATAGACAAAAAAAATCTGAGCTTACCCAAGCAGGAAAAGCTGTATCTTGTGATCTCATGTCAGTACATCATTATTGTGTTCAGTTTCTTTTTCCTTGGGTATGTTGCGATGAACTGCTGTAAATTTGTACAGTTCATGTAAATTGATTGTGCGGAAGTTGTACAGATTTCTATATTTTGGAAGAAAAGTTTTTTTTTTTGTTTTTTTCTCTGTAATAAAAGATTTCCTATCTTGGCATCATACCTCCTGTGAGGTTTCTCGTCATTTCTTTTATTTTGGAGAACAATCACGCAAATAAAAGCTCTAAGGAATGAAATATGATAAAACTTGATCAGCTTAAAGTTTGATCTGGAGACTGAGGAAAGTCTCATTTTCTGTCTGGTTGCCATACCTTCCTATAAATATTCTGTGACATAGTTTTCTGCAGATCGTAGAAGGAAACATGTATGTTCCTCTCAGTGTACACTGAGCATACCTAGTGATTTGTTATTCAGCAGCTCTCGGTGTGTTGTATCAGTCTATAAAGTAATGCCTAAACTTTCTGAAGCAGAAATGTCTGACTGCAAAACTCAGTTTGGATGTGGACTACTCAGCAGCAAGGACAATAAGAAGAAAGTAGCCATGATTAACAGAGGGAGGGCAGAACAGGGAAAAGTTTCATTGCTCAAAACGGCTGGAAGTAAGGAAGTGTAAACCTAAATGTAAAAGTTTACATAAAACCCAAATGAGATTCTGAGTCGTTTTCAGGCGTTTCTTTGTGTGTCGCTTCCTGTGAATCCCGGTAAATACATTCACAGAATGAGGTCATAACATGCACTCTTGTGATTTGTTTATTAAAACAAAAATAATCTCACAAGGAAAGCAAATGAAGAGTAACCCATAAGCAAAATGGTGGTTTATTCAGCAACACGTCACTTTTTGCATGTAGATCAAAAACGTTTTATCACATCAAATCCCAATAAAATAAACTAGCAATTGTAATTGTTAGATTACATTTTACTAGCATTTTGAGGTACGATTCTTTTTTTCTTTTTACCACTACTCTGGTTAAATAATCACTTTGTTTCAGTTCTTTTTTATCTTCCAAGAACTGTGCCGATTCTGATGAAACAGCACGGTAATATTTTCTGCCCCAGCTTCTCACTCTCTTAGCAACAGAGGTCATCCTTTATTGCTCGATTTACCAGAAACTCCCAGTAGGCGTGGCTGATTACCTTTGATATGATAAGTCTGATAACAGGTTAAATATTTTCTAGTAGAGACAGAAGGCAGTGTGATATATTCTTTGAAGCAGGACAGAAAAAAACAACAACGTTGTGCTCTCTGTCCTTTTCTAAAAGCTTCTTCCAACGTGTGAGAATCTGAATGTAGCTGATTGGGAACAAAGGCACTTTGAGTGACAGTTTTAGCGTGTATGTGCGCTAACTGGAGGCGGTGGACATCTGGGACCTGCTTTGTAGCCATAAAGATGACAGGGTTTAGCCCTCCTGCAGAGCCCTGTGTGTGTTTATGCTCCTCTGTAGGACAAACGCTTTGCCGGAGATGAATGCACCACACGGCTTTCTGCAAATGCACCTACAATGTAAGGGTTTTGGGTCTATTTGTGGGGCTTCACATTTTGTCTTTTTCTTTTCAAGTCGGAAACAGAGTTGCACCCTCAGCACAACAAAAATATAATTTTATAGCTTATTTAAAAAAGAAAAAATAGTGAACGCTCCCAGAAGAGTCTGAGCATGTTTCTTGAACAAACGTGTTTCTACATGCAGCAAAAAAAAAAAACTTGCAGTAGCTCCTCCACTGCTATTAAATGTCCTGGGTGTTTCTCGTGGTTGTGTGCGTCACTGAAAAACCCAAGGACGAGAACTGTTTTCCGCTTTGAAACCGATCCCTGGCCTGCCTGTCTCTGAGGGTCCCTGGGGTATTAAGGCTGCACCGGTGGTGTCTCTCTGTCCCTTCTGGGCGCCATTCATCCTCAACGCTGACATCTGCTTTGGCCTCGTAGCACCCCGCCCTTCCCAGCAGCCTCCAAAAGTTGACAATGAATGAAAGAGAAGACGGAGCGAACGAGCATGGGCAGAGCGCATATAGAAAGCGAGGAGAGCTGGCGAAGGAAAGGTGTGGTTCAGTTTGTATCTTTACCAACCTATGATGTTACCTGTTGCCGCTAACGCTGCCTGTGTAGGTATAAATACTGAAAAGCGTCTGTCTTATGTGTTTTCTGTACAGCTGGCAAAGAAATAGTTGATCCTACCTTAGCTGTTAAGAAAGTATGTAATGTTTCTTTCAAGTCTGAACAAAAACTGTTCACACTCCCTCTTCACATGTTAGTGTGTCACTGAACATGTGTATGATAAACCGACAAAAAGTAGAAGGACACATCTCCCTTAGACATGGAGGCTCTTCAGAGCTGATAGGAAAACGGACGGAGGTAAATACGGGGCAATTCTGGGAGAAAACTGTCAAGAGACCTCAAACGGCCCGAGACCAGGACAGGGGCGTCCAGCGGGACAACTGGTGTAAACATAAAAGCTACCATAAAACGATTTAGATCAAAGCGGTCGATGTCTAGACCTAAATCCAGCCGAGTGTCTGTTGGAGGATCTTAAACACAGACTTTCCCATAAGATCTGAATTCAAATCAATTACTGTTGGCATCGAGAAGCTATTACAACAGTTTTGAAACAGTTTGACGGCCGTGGTTTCCAAGCATTCTCTATGTGCATTTTTTATTTTTATTTTTTTGTTATTGTTGCACACAAGGGACTTGAATTTGAGATTTTATAAAGCTGTAGAAGGTTTAGGAGGATGAGTAACTAGGAAAAAAACAGTTTAGTCATAGCACAGCTAATCTGAGCTGCAGCAGCTGCCCTGCCATGATGAGTAAGAGGATTGCATGCCAGTTGCACAATCCATCTCTGCAAAACAGACCTGAAGCATGAAGAAATCTGTACTTAATGAATTCTGGTGGCACAAGCACTAATTAAATTGTGCATGTTTGGCAAAAACGATCAAAAAACACTTAAACTGATCAATATTCTTTTAAATCATATAAGGTTCTTGAGGTTACAGAGATCTATATCATCATCTTTCATATCAGCAAATCCTTAAAGGCAAGTTAAGCAATCTGTCAGATGCTTTGGACCATAAGGTGCTGACTTTATTAAAAAGAAACATGAGCAACAAATTATTCTGCTCTTGCGCCAAAACAAACCACAGACAGCAGCAACAATTTCAAGGTGGTGAGACATTTGCTTCTAATTTAGCTCTCTCTCTATACACTGACCTTTTTTGCACTTTCATGCTATGGCGTCGACTCTTTATATGGCAACAGAGAGCAAAAGGTCATTGGA
The DNA here is from genome assembly GCF_000485575.1 of Poecilia formosa. Lineage (NCBI taxonomy): Eukaryota > Metazoa > Chordata > Actinopteri > Cyprinodontiformes > Poeciliidae > Poecilia > Poecilia formosa. The sequence goes on along the minus strand of NW_006800093.1, from coordinate 1,468,346 downwards.
AGTGTTTGAATGCATCTGATTTTTGCTCATTTTCCGCACTCTGCTCTCATTTACTTTTTCACAACCTTTGCAGCTTTGTCAGGGAAAAAAAAAAAAAAAAATCTCCAGATTCCGCTCATACCTCATTTACTCCTTACTCCTTCTCCCCCCCCCAGTCTATCTTTAAACCCTCTTCTCTTCTCTGCCGGTGTCACCAGTCAGCTAACATTCACACAACTTGGGGTTTCATTCCAGACTCTGGCTCCATGCCTTATTGGGTTAATGTGAAGAGTCTCGGTGGGAGTCGTGATAGCGGGCGTTTCCATTTACAACCAGCTGCTAACGTCGGAGAAGTTTTAGGAAGAGCTGCACAGTAGTATGCATGGCTCTTTTTTAAAAAAAAAAATATTTGGGGAAAATAACTCTTTATGGTGCTAAAATATAAGATTCCTCTGGTTTATGGTGCAGATTTCCTTTATATCACAAATACCTAAACTCTTTAAGCTTTTTTTCATATATATATCTTAGTTTGGTGAAGATCTGCTCTTCAGGTCAAACTTCACAACATAAACTAACGGCCAAACATGAACACGTTTCATAAATCTAACCAAGTAGTTAAGATGCTTATGAAACCTTTTATTTTAAACTTGACTTCCTATGATTTTTGTACACACACATATATATATATATATAATTTTCTTTATGGAGGGGCTGGAATTATTACCTTTCCACAGAACTGATACCATTTTCAATTTTGAGTCAGGAAAAAAAAGTCATTTGGTAAAATTGTTTAAAACTTTAGGGAGCAGGATGTTTAATACTGGATATGTAGCACTAAAACATTCCAACCAAATGTAAACAGAGGCAAATCTCATCGTCTTCCCGTGTGGAAACGGTAACCAGCTAAGTCTTAGAGCATATTTTAGCTGTTTTTTATGTTTTGGGGGAGTCTCTCCCACAAAACGTTTCTGCCCGCCAACAGTGATACCAGCATGCTTTGCTTTGAAACGATAAGCAAACACGCTAACCACCGCCGATGTCTTCATCCGTTTGTATTCTTCCACATATGGTTATCTGCAAGTCAGCGGACAGACAGGCAGGCTGCGTATTCCTGTGGTCAGCCTCTCCCAATCAGTAGGCAACACTTTAAACCCACTCAGAGAGAGAGAGGAAGAGAGAGCGAGGAAGAGGGAGAGGAGGGGGAAGAAAACCAGCCAAACTAAATATAGCCCAGCTTCAAGGCCCAATCTGAATGAGTCCTGACCACACACACACACACACACACATTGGTAGAAGAGTGCAGACACTCACCCAAACATGCACTTTAGTCTGAACCCTCAACAGCAAAAGAATAAAGTTCTAGCTATCCATCAAATGCCCTTTAAAGAGCAGACCGTTCACTCGCGTACATAGAAAACCACAGTGGTAGAACGTGTTCACTTCAACAAGCAGAACTGGCTTGGTTTGAAGGTCGTTTGCATCACTGGCCATCATCTTTCTGCTGACTGGAGCAGAAAAAAATAAAATCCCCTTGAGGAGGACTGTTGTGATGGCAGTCCTCACAAGGCTCACATCCTCAAATTCATCCACTTCCCTCAAAGTGTTTTTGACTTCAAGCTCTCCTGTTGCATCAGAGATTCCAGATCCACTTCTGAAGTCGAACGTTTACGGTTCCCCTTGCAAGTGCTCGTAGCTTCGAGCCCTTTATAAAACCTCGTCGTGTTTAAAACCGCAAACTTGAATGTGCCTGGCTGGAATTTCATAGGATAGATCAACACAGAGTAGCAGAAGCGTCAGATTATACATTGTGTTCCTGTTATTTTTAGAACGAAGATCTGGAAAGTCGGAAAAAAAATTATGCGAGTTTGTTTCGCTTCCCTTTAGTTACGGTGACGCAGAATAGAGTTCTAGACACCTAAATGTGGCCCAATAGTAAACAATGTCTGTATTTGTGCCATTTTAGGAATAAATCCAACTGTTTTTCAAAAATGTAGACGGGGAGTGGGGGGTCAAACTCATTTTCATTTAGGTTTACATAAAAAATCTGAACGTTGTTAAAGGGCCGGTGGAGCCAGAATATATCGACAAAACCAATTAAACTGTTAAAATGGTCAAAGTGGTTGGTTGTGGTGAAGGCAAAACGCAGGCGGACCAAGATGAAGATTATAATGATGAATTATACATACGAGGAACATACGAAGCTCGATGAACACACGACGTACAACAAGGATCGAATGTCAGAGACAAAGACAACAGGTGGGTTTAAATACACAGGGAGGTAATCAAGGGAACGAGACACACCTGGGAACAATCAACGGGGAAGACGCAGAGACAGAGACTCACAGGGAACAGGATCACAATAAACAGAAACAACTCAAAAATAAACACAGAAAACTACAGATCATGACAAAAATATCAATAAATGGCTGCTCCTCTGGGCTTTACTGGATTTTTTGTTTTTTTTTGTAATCAAAATTACAGATTTTGTGGTGCCAATTTAGAAATGTTTGTAAGGAACTTTTACCATAGTTGCCTAATGTATGATATTAAATGTGATTTTTTTATTTATTACTCGCCGCAGTCACTTAAACCCAAGGTTTTTGACTAATTTTGAGAAAATTTGCAGATAAATCAGAGAAAAAAAACCCTGGAGATTTGTTGATTTCATGTGAATTTTTATAGAAAAACTGAAGGGACTTATTGATGTAATTTGGAGTCTTGAGGGCCAGATTTGGCCCCCCAAGCCTGGAGTTTGACACCTGTGGCTTTGCTAGAGGACATTCATGAACTGTAAGCACCCAGCAACACTGCAGACAAGACAGAGACAAAGTCGTAGATAAATCCTAAGTAGGCTTATGTCATAAAGTAACATCCAGTCAGATTCACCTTACAAAGTCCAGCTCTAAACCCAATTGAGGACGTGTGGTCATGAGTTTGCCTATAATGTACAACTGCAATAAAAATTTACCAAACCGTGTGACTGTAAAGTGGAAACACTTTAAAAATGGCAAGGCGCCGACTCTGAAAACGATTTCGGTCTCGAAACCACGTGTTCATTTAAAGCCTCCTTTTGCTTGTAAACACGGCTCAGCCTGTTAACCTCGGACCACATGATCAGCCCGCTCTACCTGTTTGTGTTGACGGTTCAGACGGTTGGGCTCCACTTTCAGAGAAACTGACAGGAAGAAGACAAGCGAGCGCAGAACCTCAGCTGTTTCCTGTTCGTGTTGACGGAAAGATGTCATTTACTGAGACGAAGCAAGAATAAGAAAGGAGCTTGTTGCAGTGATGACTCGAGCAATTTGGGTGCTTTGCGGGGACAAATCTGAAAAGCGAAATAGTACGGCAAAAATGATAGAAATTGTTGGGACAATAGTTCTAGAGGAATGCAAAGAGGTAGAACCAGCTGACAGGAAGATGTGAGGCTCTCCTTCCTCTCTTCTGTGAACGCAGCTGGGTGAGAAGGTACACAAACCGTTTCAAAACACCCACAGCCGAAAAGTAACTGAAAGCAGTTTCCACGTGAAAGCACAGAGGCGTGAGATGTGCAGAACAAACTGTACCAAAGTCACAAAAAAAAAAAAAAAAAGGAACAAGACCTAGATAGGCCCAAATCTCATGATCACTCATCGAGGCACGTCAACAGCCGTGCACACTTTCTAACTCGGCCTCGTAGCTGTGTCACAAAAAAACGCCGTGACACAGCCGAGGCCGTCAAATGCGTGTCTTGTTGAAATGCTTCGGGTTACTGCAGTGCGCACAAACACGCTGATAAGATAAATTGGCAATCTTGACTTCCTTTACAACCAGATCTTGGCTTATAACTCAACATGTGAGTCGTTTATTCCCAAATTTGTCTCATTTAGTTAATCTATGCTAATGAAATGTTTCTGAAAACACGGCTTCCTTGACTGAGATTTGGCAGCAAAACATTTAACTTTAAAAAAAAGAAAAAGAGCCCTGACCTACATAAGACAGGCGGCTTAATGAATAACAGACGCAGACTAATTTTCCTGTTTTTCCTATCGATTACACATTACCTGCATGGCCCTTCACCATGAAACACAGATAACCTGTAACTGGATACATAACCAAGATCGAGTCATTTAAGCATTAGGCTTAAGATGCTGAGGCAGCACATTAGGCTTAATTTTTAAACCGAGTTGATGAAATGCTCCGTTTATTGCGGCCACTCCTTCACCAGCAAATAAATACTCACTAGTGGTTTTAAAATAACAGTAGATAATACTGCTGCGGATCCAATAATATCTACATGTTAACAGCAGCTCCAATGTTTGAAACTCAAAAACTATTCATGCCACCTGAGCTTTTTTCCCATTTTATCTCGTTCATTTTAATGATACCCTGATGTTATTCCTAGAACAGTCTGGAGTGGGTAACAACATGGGTTAGCTTACAAGTCATCCAATTTATTTAGCAACACTGCCGTGCTTAAGATTTCACAGCTTTAACGTGAGAGGAACTTTTTTATGCATCATTCAGTGGTCAGATTAGCAAACAGATCCTTTCATAAGAAACATAGTTTGATAAAAATGCATGCAGGACCTAGTCATTTCTGTGCAGCATTTTAGCTAGCTACGGACATTTGCATGCAAAAGTGGCATCCATACTTCAGTGTAAGGAAAAAAAAAATATCAACAAAGATGCATGTTTATTTTTATTGTGAAACCATACACCATTGTTCTGACTGGACCGAGTTTGCTTCAGTTTGGCTAAACTGTGTAGACTCCTCAATGAAACGTTAGCAATATTTGACATTTTAGGTCAAGTTTTACTTTACTTCCTTCAAGAACATCGGAGTACACTGTGAACACCATCGAGACAAACAGTCGGGGCATGCTAGTCGCATCTGCTGGGATGGTCTGTTCCAGAACCTCTCCTCCTGCTGTATTGGGATCGCTTCTAGTAGGATTATGTTGCTTTGCTGGAATGAGATGGAGCCATGCCACACATTCCAGCCTGCAGCGCACGCTTCACTGGCCTACTTTTGTCCGGGGCAGAAAACACACCAACAGTTCATCCACACTTCTTCACTTACGCACGAATTCAAGGAGGAGCAGGACCCCGTGTTCCCTACTCGTACTGTAAATAAAGGCTGGAAATGAGACACACGTACGCACACAGGCACATAGTTTAAGTACAATTCCTTACAAAATCTTGAACTGACTACTCTAAAACGAGGCATTATCTTCCTTCCACTGCAGTATTGTGTGTCTGCCATTGAGCTTCCGATACTTTAAAGTTTGTGGCTGAATAATGGCAAAGTGCATTGGGGATACTTTCGCGAGGCTAGTTGGAGTTTTTCCACTTTTAAACATGAAGGGTGTTATGTGCACAAATAATAGCTCAAAAACTTGGTATGTACAAACTTCCAGAGTACGTCTGTTCCATATGACAGCTAATGTAAAAACACATGATGAGCATGTGTGGAAAAAGGCATTAAGCTTCTAATGCCCCTCATGAGGAAAACATCTTCTACCTCTTTTCCATCCCGACCTCCTTCCTCCTCTTCCTCCTCACCCCTCACTGTGAAGTTGCTTCCCCTTAAATCTTTGTTCTCTTCTCTGTCCTCGTTTGCAGCGTGTCCCCCTCAACTTTGCCTTTTCAGAAAATCTCCACCACAGCCGGGGGGTTTTTTTGAACCACAGGGAGAAACCAGTGACTAAAAACAACTGGGCTGCATTTCAATTAAAAAAAAACAAAAAAAAAAACAACCCCGGCACTGCTGACAAAAGAGGGGAAATTCTTCTTCATCGTCTGTTTTCTTTTTTCCCTCTCTCTCTCTTTCTTTCTCTCCAGCCCATTTGGGAACGTTTCTGTTTTATTTTCATGTTGCGGGCCTAAACAGCTGTGATTTTACTACCTGCTTTCTGACTCAACTTTTTCGCCAAACACGAAAATGCACCCGATGACCCAGGAGAGAACAAGCCTACGCTGGGCAACAAACAAACTTAATTTGTTTGTTGGAAGTCTATTTTAATGGCTAGATCCAATCCCACTTTGTTTTTTTTTTGTTTTTTTTCAAACCAGAACCATAAAAAATGTTTGACGCTCCACGTCCTGCTCCGCGATGGAACATGAAAGCCTTCTGGATTTGTGGCCGCATATATTTGGCCTAGTTTCTAAGTTGCATTAAATCATAGGATGGGTGGAACTGCTTTTTTTTTTTTTAAGTATTAGTGAATTGGATGCCAGATGGTGTGCATAAAATAAAGTCTAAGGCAAACGTATTCATAAAATATAAGGCTTATTCCATATTTTCTGTTGGAACTGAGAACGATAATGGATTTCAACGGGATTTCACACGATGGACCATGTGGACATGCAGACCCGCCTATGTGTACGTTACCGGATGAGCTGAAAGAACGCGTGAGCTGTGAATATCATCTTTACAACACTGCACCTGCAAAACGTACAAAACTGTGCAGGAAAATATAAAACACCCCCACAGTCGACGCCTTCCGTCATCAGGGACAGTTGAGCTGGTTGGAGTTGACGCCAACGATGGACGGAGCTAAACAAGGCGTAGCCGTGCAGGAAAACCCGTCGGAGGCTGCAGGGGGGATTACCTTCCAGCAGCTCCACTGGAACGGTTTAAAGTCAAATTCCTCGTTTATGTGCACGAACTTGGCGAGCAAAGCCTGATGCTTTCATTTAAAGACATTTAGGAACCACAGCTCAAAGGTCTCGAGCCATTAGTCGTTTATTTGAATAGGGCTCTGGGAAACAATAGCCCCGTCAGTTTATTTGCATTCTGTAAAGCAAGTCATTTATTTGCAAGTTTCCACTGGGGCTGCCAGCATTTTTGGGAAGTGTACTGAGAACATTTTCTTCTTGGAATCCTTCTTGGAGATTGGGTTTTTTTTTTGAAAAACAAAACAAAAAACATTTCCTTCCTCATGCGAGAAAGGAAATGTTCCTGACTAATGAAGATAATCGTCTTGGTTTTCCTGGATTTTTCTTTTGTGACGCTTGACGTGCTTGTCATACAGACTGAACTTTAGGATTTGTAACTGTGCAAGCATTTTACAAGCCTCCCTCATGTTATTCACCTGAAACACATTAGCATGATGCTTGCCTGGGAGCTAGCTTTATTTTTCACGCCTCTTTTGCGTCGCACGCCGTGTTGTCTCACTTTTCCACTGCAGACAGTGATTCTCCTCGATGCGGGAAGGGTTTCAGCATTTCTCAAGCCATGATTTTATGAGACACATTTTCCATGCATGTGTGAGTTTATTACACTAATTTGCAGGCCGCCACTCCTAAACAGAACTAACACAAATGGAGCAGGAAGTGCGTTGGACTGGGTGGTTTTGCAGAAGAAAAAAGGTCTTAATTATTGTACTCGAATTAAAAAAAGTTATGCAAATCCGTTACATATGTTCCTTATTCATTTAGAGACAACAGCTCTAACTCAAAGTCAAGCATCCAGGAAGTCTTTTTGAAACCAGAGTCTCAATTCTCCCAACCTTCTTTATGACCATTCGGCATCACACTTCTTCCCCACCTGCCTTTCTTGTTTTTTTTAATGCCATCCATGTCCTTATTACTCTTTACGGCTCCCTCTTCATCCCTCCAGTCCTCATCCTCCTTCTTTTTTTAATAGTTTTCAATCCATCGTTACTCCCTTTGAACAAGTTGAACGAGAGTATCTAAGTAGTTCAAGCTTTTAGGTGCGATGAAAAGGCAAAGCTCTTTTCTCCAGCCAGAGCTGGATGGGTTTTAATGGAGGCCCTGAAAAGATTAACAGATTGAACATATAAAGAGGTACTAAATTAGTATATCAGCAAACCTCTGAAGGCGTGACAAATCACCTTAGGATGTGGAAACAATTAGCTCTTTATACCTGAACTTCACATTCGTGTCTGCGTGTTTATCATCAACAATTTTTTTATTTTTTGCATGCGATTACCCTCTTTCCGCAGCTGCGATTTAAAACATGCTTTTTTGTCTTTTCGATTGGGAGTCCAAAGAAAAACTGCAGCGCAAACGAAGAGTCTCGCTCGTCTCGTCACTTTTATGAGGAGAGCCATATGTGAAGCTGTTCAGATGAGCTGCAGCTGCTAATAATTTGGTTTATTATTATTATTTTTTTTTTTTTTACTATCTTTCACAACAAATATAACTAAAACAGACAAGATATGGGGAGACGACGTCATGTTGAAGGCAGAACAGAACTGATTGTATTTTGGCCTCTCGCTCAGGACCAGAAACAACGCAGCTGGGAACCAGGACTGTCTACAAAATACATTTATTGCTTTTAGTATTTCACAATACGCTTGTGAGTAAAACGGAGTCCGTGTGCTCGTGCCAAGTTCCACGTTTGATGCGCGCACGTTTTGCTTTTCTCCTGGGAACCATAGAAACCTCTCCGAGCTTCTTTGATTTGTTTTGAGCTTGGAAGGAACCTTAATTTCAGCTCCTCACCAAACGGCTCCTTCATTTCATTTCACTAAAATCAGTAACGTAGCCAAACAAAGGAGGTCCCATGTGACTCGTGCCAAAAAAGGCTTTTTCCAACAGAAACAATAACCCTCCTTCTCCCTCATCGACACCCTCAAACGAGGACGTCTCGCCAATGTTTATCTATCCTTTGTGCACCCCAGCTGCGCTCATGACTTATCTTAATGCGCTCCATGAATGGGTGTGGGTGTTGCACATGGGGATTGAAGGTGCTAAGAGCTGATAGAGCAATGTCTTTGCTCCTACACCGGAGGGAACAAATTTTATGTAACCTGGGTTACAATGGCAATAAAATAATGAACCCAAGATGAGTAATTTCCAAAGTGTCTCCACCTTTAATGTGACTTTACCTTCACAATCAGCAAAAACACTAATTGAAATCCTCTTGGAAGAAATAAGCGTGCTCCCTAGGATGTGGCTATGTTCAGAATTAACCACCCCATAGGAATTAACGTTAAATGGGAGTCATTAGGCATTTGCCGTCATTAAATGTGCCTCTGATTAACTCCAAACAAACTTCATTTGTTTTAGATGCTTTTCTTTTTACTGCCACTCTCCCTCTTAGTCACATCCAGGGCCAGACGTAGGATGGAGACCTCTGGGCTTGGACTAATTCATGTAACGACGGCTTTTTGGTGCAAAAAGGGCACCACTTCTCATCATTTATATGTTAAACGCATCTTGATTTGGCCATATTTGTCCACGGTTCTATGATGAAATCCTCCTTATAAGATTGCAGTTTGTTTTACAGGTTTAAGGTTTAAATTGAGGGTGGAAAAAGTTCTAAAATTATTTATTTTTGGTCTTTAACAGTTCAACATGGATGTCTAACGTTTCTTTGAAAAAAAGAGAGAGAGATGCCTTAAGCTGTGCAAACTGATTCTTGCAGCTTTTTAGAAACATTTCATTGAGTTATTTTTAAATCTCAGTGTGACCAGTGGTCATTTTGTAACATCGATAATTACTCGTCCTGGCGTGAGCGGGTGAATAAATTTTCCACGGACTTTCATCATGAATTAAGATCAAACCACAAGCAGCAAAAATTATTTATGGTTGCGCTCCAGTGCCAGCAGATGCCACAGCCTGTGCAAACAACTGCGCTCATATATGCGAACAATGCCACCGGTTGCTGTGGGTGGACGCTTCCTGGTCGTCTGCCAGCCTGCAGGGAGGGAGTGACCGCGGCACAAAGGAGGCTGGGAGCTGACGGGACGGGAGGGAGGGTTGAGGCTTGGGAGGAGAAGGGGAGGCCAGCGGGGGGGGGGGGGGTGGTAAGGAGAGATAAAGCCAGACAGATGGGGTAGACAATGAGGCATAGACACCCGTCTTGCATTTCAACAACAACCCCCATCCTCCCTTAAACTTTAGCTCCCCTGCTTACCTTCCCATTTGTTTAGGCTTTTCTACTCTTTTACAAATGTAACTTTTAGCCTTTCTATACAATGAAAACAAACATGGATTGAGGGGTTAATAAGTTGGGGGAAACGATTTAGGCGTTGCCATCACCTGTTGTGTTCTGAAAGCTGATAGCATCTCCCGTTCCTCTGGTTTCCCTGAACAACCTCAGCTGTTCTAGTGTGGTTTAGCATTCTGTGTCTTTCCATCCTTGCAGAGACGCGTTTCAGCGCTTTGTTCTCCGCTCTGACCACAGCGGCGCCGTGTGCACCTTTAGAGCGTCTCTGTTCACACATCTGCATGTGGGACGAGGTGCGGAATGAAAACGGCTCCTCTCAGTCAAAACAGAAGCTCTCGAACATGTGCGAACGTCTCAGAAACAACATATGCAAAGGGTACTGGGTTTTTTTTTTATGTACGTGTACCGCCACGTCTGTGGAAAGGTTATGCTAATCCCAAAGCAAATACTTAAGTGGCCAATGGCCAAACAGCTACGTGTTAAAGTCTGTTACTGTTTTCATATCATCCAACAACATTGAGGAAGTTACAGTACACGAAAAGATCAAGATCTAAGTCTAGATTTCAAAAACTGTAAACAGATTTTGCCTTTTGGAGGAAAAGATGAAAATCTACCAACTAAAAACTTATTCAGGCGTCTTTCATGTATCTTTTTACAATTTTGGACATTTCTTTTCAGTGATCAAGATGAAAAACATCTGCTGTTCGTGTAAAATGTTGTTGTTTTTTTTTAGTAACACTTACATATTTAGGTCCATGAAGAGATTTTTAGACATCAGGCAAAAATGACAAAAAGCAATTTTCAAGTAAGAATTTTATTTATTAAAGAGAAAAGATATCAAACCAAATCAATCTGGCCAAGAGTGGGGGAAAAAAAAGCATCGTCCTGTTGCAAATCCACAAACTGATGACCAGACATTTTCCGTTGTGCTTTTCTGCTAGAAAACACATTTATGATAGAAAAAAGAACAACGTGCTGTACATTAAGGGCAAGATTTCAATATATATTCTGTGCAGTTATTAAAAACAGTGTACTCCAGTCCAAAGGAATGTGCAACACAGTTATTTAGTTAATCTACAAAATTGAACCAATCTGTTTAATTTGCCTATTTGTTTAAAATTACCATTTTTTTTAAACATTAACAATGAAATTAAAACCTACCCCTTAATTTTACGAACATCTGTAATCTACAGCCCAGTGCCCTCGTTAGTCAAGCCGGTTATATTTGTCGGTTGCCATGACATCTGGTTTCACATCCAGTCTCGTGTCGTGGTATAACTCAGCTTTGAAAAGCGTGACTCGTGTCCAGTCATATCCTGTTGACGCTGATGGGTGGGCATTTTGCAGATTGCAAAATATTGCGTTTTATTCCCTAATTTCATCCTTAGTGGGTTGGGATGAAATTTCCATTTTTGAATCAGTGCATTAACAAGTATTTGTTAAAGCAAAATGTGTTTACTCAAGGTCTTTTATTCTGTATTCTGACACACTTTCCAAACACGAAGAAAAAGAGAGAAATGTCTGGTGACTGGCAGCTGTTTGGATGAAAATATCTTGTTATTCTGATAGAAAGGCAAGTGTATTCAAAATAAACACTTGTCATAAACAAGGAAAGAGAAGTGGACAACACGTAAACAATTTAAACACAACTTATGTCCCTTTTGATGGCTAAGAACAGGATATTTTGGTTACATATGGTCTAAAGCTCCCAAGAATTGGAGAAAAACAGACTGAAAACCATTTTTATCTGCGTGAGCTCCAGTTCTCATGTTCAAGACACAGAGTTAACTCCATTTTTATAGCTTCATGGAGAAAAAAATGACATTGTTGCTGCAATAAAAAATCAGTTTTGCATCTGTTAAGACAAAACTTTCTACTTCGGAGAAGTGAGATTACGTTTTCTGAGAAGTTAAGGAAACGTTTACAGAGGAGAATCTTTTTCATTTCGTTTCGTGTTTTTATGACGGTTTGTTTGTCGATGTGACATAAACGCCACATACCAGCTTCTCGACAGTGAAGCAGGGCACACCCAGACAAGAAAAAAAAAGGTAAATAACCAGAGGAAGAGAGAATAATGAGAAGGTCTGCCTGCACACGTAATTGTTTGTTAGATCTAACATGTTGCGTTTGGGCGAGGTCACCCCAACTTCCCTTGCACTCAGGAAGATAATTTCCTTTATTGTAAAAGTACGAACTCACTTGAATTCCTCCTCGTTCTATTAAACTTCCTCATCGCTGCTTAGTGGGGTAAAATAATCACTTTTATGCCATTCGTGTGGCTTTTGTTTCCCACATAACAAGCAGTTATTATTGTTGCAGGCTCATTTTCATGGAAGAAATCAACATCGGTTCAAAACTGGCTGCAAAAATGCATAGAGATTAAAAGCTAAGAGGGTCAATTACTCTTTGAGGTCAAAAAAAGCTCATTTTATTTTTGTTTTTCAAGCAGGAGGAGAAAAAGATGAAAGTAAATTGCTCTGTTTTTCACTTATGCAAGATCTTCTAAATGTTAGCGAGGGCCAGGCTAGAGATGTTCTTTCATCTGGACCTCCCAAAGACTTTGTTAAAAAAGAAAATATTGACTCAATTTTATAAAATTGTTACCATCTTGAAAGAGAGAGATCTCATGGTCAGTGAATAGCTGGTTAAATGACCACGGCGTTGCTGTGTTTGACTGGTGAGCAAACTGGCCTGAAGTGAACCCTGTAGGAAATCTATGGGTTATTGTCAGGAGAAGGAAGAGAGACACCAGACCCAACAATGCAGAAGACCTCAGGCCAGCTGCCACATCACAGTGATACCGTAATTCATGCGAAAGTAGGCAGGACTTTCCCCCAAAATGAACTGAAGAGTGTCTGGGTGAAGGGGTGTTGGTTTCCATCACTGCAACCCAATTCTTGAAGGAAAAGAAAAAAATCTGTGACCCTGACCCCCAAAATATTAGATTAAGCCAGTGGGCTGGGGGTAAGACTTTCAAGAAACAATAATTTGCTCTTATTTCCATCATTCACAGTGAAAAAACAAACAACTATCAAGTATACTTTCTAAAAGACAGCTGAACAATGATGTTCAGTTTACATATTTTCGTGAAAAAAAGACTTCAACTCTACAGCTAGTAACATGAGAAAACCTATAAGTACTCAAACATGTTTGGCATGTAGAGCTGCCTTCTCTCAGATACTTATTTGACGAAACATCCACACTGCAGATGTGACCGAACAGGTGGGCCTTCCACGCTAAAAGGGGATTAACAAAGAATTGTGTGCCTGCCAGAGCTGCGAGTGCATCTCGGTGGTAACGCGACCTTGTCCTGTTCTGAGCTTTGGCAGGAAAAACGATCACTGGAAAGAATCGAAGGAAGTGCACAATGCACTCCCCGCAGAAACAAAAGAAAGACAGAGCGAGAGGATTAGGCATACACAGCCCGCCTCCCGAAATACACACAAGCTGAACGCAAGTCCTTTGCAAAGATTTGTGTCACAGTCCAAATATAAGTAGAAGTAAATATGTGAAAACTGTCTGTTTGTGCTTTGTTGGCAAAGGAATAACCTCTATAATCTCAATTTGGGTCTTTCTGTGAAGGACCAGCTAAATGGATAAACCGAGGCATCGTGAATGGACTCGACTCCATCTGCAGCCTCTGGAGGCTGACATAATAAACCAATCACCTCTGAGGAATGGTTGGATTACTCTGCCTTGCGGCTGAGACGTTACTGGCAACGGTGCCGCTAATAATGGGCTTGATATCAGATGTTGAGCTGTCAACTCCTAGCTGCCACACAGTTATTGTATCTTGACGTAATGAAGCTAATTGTTTCCATCACACCAAACCACATCATGCTATGGTGTAATGGCGAGATACAGTAGGAGCCTGACTCCTAATTGTGTATTCCACAGCGTTAGATAATAGGAGAAATAGACTGGCTCGTTGCGTGAAATGTTTGACGTATGTAGTGGTGCTACTGGGTTACGGTAGTTCAAAAAGAAAGCTGCAACACAGCCAGAAATGGTTAGACACTTGCCTTCACTCCATTCTCTTTGGAAGAATAAGAACCTTTCTGTTTTCACTCATGCACAAACATGCACTCAGCTGAACAAAAGTCGTGTTTTCCCTTACTGCCGTCACCATGGACACCAGGTACGAGTTGTTCAAAAGGCTCCGGTAGCCCATGAAGTTATCCGTCTGCGTAAATGCTGGCAGCAAAACACACATTTGTTTGGTTGGCTTGTTTTTTTTATTTTTTATTATTTTATGGAGCTCCTTTGTGATTTTTGATGGAAGAGGAACAACGTAGACTGTCGGGGGGGATGGGTGGGAGTCTGGGAAGAGTTTTGTTTGGTTGGTTTGGCAGGCATGGAGGTACGCATCAGCAGCACAGCCAGAAGAGTGCCTTAAGCTACAGCTGGTGTGTTTACGTCTTAGTCTCAACATATCTTCTTTGTGTCTGTGACTGTGTTGTGTCTGACTTGACAATTCTTGATTCCCTCATATATTTTGTTGTTCATTTCTTTGCCTGTAATCCTAATCTACTGGGTTTTTTTTCATCTTTGCCCTGACATATAATCCTGTTCCTTATGTACCCAACTGGTCCCATTGTTCACGATGCTTAATATTGCATAGTGTGCACACATGTACACACACACACACACACACACACAGCCTCAAGACCTGCTCTATTGTCCTTCCAGTCCAAGCCTCAGTCCTAAAACTGTGTTGGACTCCTGCCCATGTAAACAAGCTCTGTGTCCATCTGTCTGTCTGCCTCCTGCTCTGTCCACGTTTTCCCCTACTCATGTCACTGTGGTCATTCCCGCCACTCACTACTCCTCCTCCATTTATGCCCAACTCCCCTCCCAGTCAGGCTGTTGAGCTTCGTAAGCTGAGCTAAGCAATTAGTTGATGTGCGCTGCTCACCAGAGGCGACTCTGGCGCAGCAAAACGAGCGAAAGCCCGTATTTGTCTACAGTTTGTGTGTGTGTGTGGCTCCAGCAGTGCCACCAAGAGCGCTTGCTGGACTGGAGAGTGTTTTCTTGGCACCGGCAGCCATTGGACAGCCTCTCTGTCTCCCCCGCAAATCCACTCAACCGTAGAAGAAGACCCTCTGTGCAGTGCTTGGGTAAAAAGCCTTTTAATTAGAATTTAGAAAGAAACAAACGACCAATTATTTCAGATGTGCATATTGTTTACTGCGCCATCCAGTATTTTTATTTTTTTTTTTGTGGTTTTCTACAACACAGAATTTCTCATTATAAAGCTTTCAAAGTGGTTCTTTGTCGGTCACTTTTACACAGCCATTTCCTCTAGAACATTCACACATTGTACTGGAAAATATTTGCAATTTTCAAGATTTTACTTTCAGAAAAATGATTAAAATTTTAGTGGCTCTCCTCCATTTGGATCCTCAGAGCCCACAGTCCTTCATGTTGCAGGCGGGTCTGTACTCCTGGACACTGACTGAGTCCTAAAGAGCCCCGTTAATCACCTATTCATTTAAGTCAGGTGTGCTGCAACTGGGAAACATCTAATGCATTGAGAACTACATTGCAAAACACTTGAGGATCACTTGGACTGGACAGAGAGCCTCAGATTTAAATTTATTTACACACGCTCACACAAAAATACTTTGATCTAAACCATGAGGAGTAAACTAGTAAGTTTGATTTTACAGTTTCAAATATGTAAAAAAGAAAGAAAGAAAGAAAGAACTAATCTCTATTCCCAACTGTCTGTTGTGCCGCTTCTACATTAAGTGTTTAAAATCGTTCAAGCTTTGATGTCTTTCAGGCCACGTTCACTCCTCTGGGGGTGGAAAATGCCAGGAAGACACAGCACTGGACGCCCCCTGTATTTTTCTAAAAGCTTAAAAGGACACCCAGCATGTATATCCACTTGGTACAAACCTCAAAGAGTAACAGCACACCACAAAGAGACACGAAAATAAACCCAGTCCCACGGTAAGGCAAAAGCTTGGCTTACTACGAGGCTGCAAGAAGAAAGCCATGCAAATCTATTGGTGTGAAGAATTGGAAGCTCAATTCCATTAAAAGGAATGGGTCCATTAAAAGCTTCATTCCCCCCCACCCCCGCCCCAATATTTCCATCTGTAAAAATGGCACAAATGAGGCTTCTGATAGTTTTCTGCCCTTGGCGCTTCCATTTTTTTTCTTGTTTCCTCCGTGGTCTCAGATTTTAACCTTGTTTTTCAGCTCAGTTGATGGAGGGCTCTGGCTTTGAGCAGCAGACATAGTTAATGGCCACTGGCTGCGTCAAGTTGAAGGACGTAGCCGTTGCGTTGTGCGCAACACAATGACTAACTATTAGCCCATGCTTGTTTGTCTGAACTGTAACGCGAGTGAATATAGCCAGAAGGACAGGAGGCGAGACAGCAGCTCAACCTTTCACCTCCCAGCCCCCATCCTCATATGCAGAGAGAAATGTTTACTGGTTCGTGCTTTGGCTATGATTATATTTTAAAAAAATATATATGTGGAGGGTTATGCCTTCTGAAAATAGCAGTATGTATTCCAATCCCTTGCTGGATATATTTTCTAAAGACAAATACTTCAAAAAACCCCATCATTTTATGTTCCAATTGTCATCGTCCTGCCCGTTGAGAGATGACCCACTTCCATGACTCAATTTGCAGATGTAAGCACAGGCTGATTTTTGTGTCTGGTCAACATCGTTTGGTCGCCATAGAGCCGGAGATGTGTGGTAATTCACAGAGACGACCTTCTTTATGGATGCCGTCCGGATGATGTTTTCGTCTTTCCTCCACATTTGTATGGATGCCGAGTGGATGTTTGTAAACCTTTACAGTTAGAAATGTGGAAATAAATTACAAAAACACTAATCAGGATAATTAAATCTTTAATATGCTCAGTGATTAACATTAATTAGTCTATACTAAACATTAAAAATAAAGAGAAATGTTGTTTATTTCTCTTCAAGGAGGTTCATGTTTCCAATATTACGTGTACACTGGACAAAACTCGCTCGTTTTCAGAGGTAAACATTTTTTTTTTCTTTTTTGTCACCTAGATGTTTTTCTTCTTTATGTCTTTTGCTCAATGTGATGAGTCGATATGTTTGGTGTCATGACTCTCACCACATTGCAATGTCTGCAGATAACAGTCTTGGGTATTTTTCTTTCTTTCTTTCTTCATTTCCTGTGATACATGAAAACAATCTACCACATAACAATCCTCATCACATTCAGGTCATCAAGAGATAACTTGCAACAGAAATAGATTTATGTTTCCATTCTCATGAAGTTTTGGTGTACCTCACAGTTTGACACTCGGACTCCTTTGATTGTTTTGTTTTGTATTATGCACCATGTGTTGCCGAATCCAAATGTTTGCCGAAGTGCACACAGAATAAGTTTTTCGTCTGATATTCTTCAAGCTGACAAATGGAGCTAAGCTTTTCTCATTGTTGTAAAGATTTGTTTCCCTCAAATTACACCAGAGCAACAGCTACTGCAACTCTTTGTCCTATTAGACAGTTTCCAGTAATAGATGAAATGCTATAAATTTCATTCAGTGCATTTTTTTACTTTTGTGTTTTGCATGCATTCTGCTGCATAGAGAGAAGAAAACGTCGTTTTTCTCCCAAAGCTAAGGTTCAATTCCCATCTTAGAGTTGGTCCAAAACTTTGCAGTTTGACTTTTTAAAGACCTCACACCCCTATCATTTGGCACCACTTTAATGACCCAACTGGCATCCAATTAAATTTACCCTCCCAGCGCATTCCGCCTCCAAAAATAAATGAGTGATCTCTTCTTAATGTCTTCCTTTCAACTGAAAATCCAAAACAAATGTGCATTTAATGTTTGAAACCAAATCGTGGAACAGCCAGCTCCAGGGGAGTCAGGGTGCTGCTTTTTGCTTTTAATAGTGTGTGAAGAACTTTAAACTTTTTTTTTTTTTTTAAAGGTGCCTCAAAGGTAGAATTCTACCAAAACTCAATCATAATTTATTTTTCTTTTCTGCAAAATACGAGCAACATTTCAGCTTTAGAAGGAGTGACGTGTGTAAATGCAGTTATAGCTCATTTAAAAAGCCAGGAAACAGACCCAGAGACTTTACGCGTAGACATGTTCTTTTCCTCCGTCCATGTTGATGGAACATCTGCTGTTCACCTGGAGGTGACCAAGAGGAAGCCGCAACGTGAGCCATGCTGGCCGACGCTCATGTCTGCGCCCATATGTCTTTTCCAGAGACGCACACAAGCACACACTTTGTTAACTGACTCACACAAAAGAGAAAGTACACACACTACAGGAGCGCACAGGGATCCAAAGAGTAACAGAAGTCGTGGCGTTGGCTCTGCCAAAAATCGCCCCATAACGGAGTTTTCCGATGCCGTGCAACCTACGAACCATATGGAGGCAACGCAATGGTGGATTTGTTACTGAAGACACTTGAAACATATTGCTGCTAATGATGTGAAAATATCTGGAAGTGTATTTTTATAGGACTGAGTGATACATTTGTGTTAGTTTGATGACATGTTTTGGATTTTTTCATTATCAAAAGATTCAGCGATTTCAGGTTCATTTTTATATAAAATGTTCTGGCATTTCAGAGAGTAATTTAAAACATCTATTTAGCAGTATGCATCACTATCTACTTTATCTGAGGAAAATCCACCAATGAAACATCCGTTTACTGATTTGCTATAATTTGCAACAGCAAAGAACATTTTATGGACATGTTTACAGGCTTACTATTGATTTTTACCTACGATGCCCTGCTGCAGGGTGTCATCGCCATTAATTTTCCATTTACTTCCAGATTACTGCGAGAACGATTATGCTTGCAACATTATCTTTTTCATCAACGGCAGCTTTTGTTCTTCAGGTGGTGCCATCTGTGGGGACGCAGTTGCACCTACCGCTACCACATTTCATCAGCCACAGCTGCGTATCGGACAAGTGTGGAAATGAGGGTCGCAAAGTCACCGAGTGGCTACGCCATCCACGTTAGAACAGCAGCGAACTGGGAGGGGGCTGCTTGTTTATTGTGGTCCGGGTGTAAAACAGAAAGAGCAGCCATTGGGAACATTAACAGAAGTAGAGAGGTGCAGAGTCACAAGCCTTGGAAAGCATAAAATCAAAAATACAACAAAAACACCAAGAAAATCCAAAGTACCTGAAAGGATGGCAAATAAGAAATTGAACATGCCTCGGTTTGGTTAAACTGCAGAGAACCAAAAACAGTGCCTAAAGGAAGATAAACATTTCATTGTAGTCGATGTTTGCAGGGGTTTTCAGCAATGCTTGCCTCTGACACCTGAAGCTCCCCTGGAAGGCTTTAAGGCCGCTTCGTTAGCATGTGAAAACCCCTGTGGACAGGTTGTTGCTCTTATTTTGCTTAGCGAATCTTTGAAAAGCAGCTGTTAGCCCAAGGCACTCATTCACGTCTGTTTCTGCAAGTCAGCAGGACCTCCACCCACCAAGCAACTCCACCAGTAATCAGTTCATCTCCTCGTGGAACCCTCCCGGCCTGAATGCGCAACAGCGATATGACAAAAGGATTAAAATGCACGATGTAAACGTGTGGATTTGTGCTTCTGGTGCGACGATGGGTTTCAAGCATTAGAAAGGGATTTAATCTGAGCTTGTCACGCTCTTGAGCTCACCACAATGCGCCATCTCTCCCTGAAAAACCAATTACCAAGTGCTGTCAAAGGTCAAGGGCTATTGTGGGTGTCTGCTTGTGTGTGTTTGTCATGTTATGGTTAACGTGGATGCAGTTAGCGGTGCGGCGTTGGTCGTTTCTCTGTTGAGTGTTCTCCGAGGTGCTTGATGCAATCGTGACAGAAGAACACAGTGGAAAACACTAAACCACCCACGATTCACAGGTCTGTGCAAGAGTGAGTCACCAAATGAGCAGCAGGAGGCTGTTTATGTAAGTAAATAAACCAGTTTGATATTAGATAATGTTGACATAAGGCCAGCAGCTTCACCCTGAAAGTAACAGCTAAGCATTTACATCTCAAGAGACACTGGAGGAGACGTGGCAGTATTCCTTTGGTAAAATTATTGCTCTACAGACGACTCAAACCTTGTGAGGAATATAATTTTTCAACTCCAAATTGTACACCATTGTTATGGTGAAATTGAAAACGTCTAACATCATCACAATGGGCCGCTCTCTAAATATCCCGCGTGTTGCGTAATTATTTACATCTCTTGACAGATTTCACATTTTGTTACATGACAGCCACAAAACCAGGACTTTACGTAACAGACCAACACAAACAGCTCACTTCTGTTCGGTGGAAGGAAGATACGACGCGATTTTCAATTTGGTTTCGTGACAGAGAACATGAACAATGTCCAATCCGTTTGTATTCAGGCTCCCAGAGTCTTTGCAGGACGAACCATAAGCTTCAGTTATAGCTGCATGTTGATTCAAGCAAGTTGTTTGTTTGCTCTCCTTTGCAAAAATCCAAATGAAACCGTTTTAATTATGTGGTGGTGGTGGGAGAAAAATCAAGGAGGAGGAATGCAGTGTAATTTCAGCAGGATCCGTCCTCTGGGCTGATTGTCCTTCATGTATGCAGTCTTTGTGTAAATTCTGTTGCTTCTTTTGCATTCAGACAATCCACAGATGTCCTTGTTGTGTAATTGTACTAATTGCTTTACTTACTGTCTGCTACACAAGCAGCTGTGTTCTTTTAATAAAGACTTGCTGCCTGTAATTAGTTTTGGGTCACTGACCAAATGGATTTTCTTGGTTTCTTTAATCTCCATCTGCATGATCAGACACACACGCGCGCACACGCACAAACCGAGACGTCTAAGGTGTACATCCAACAGTTTGCGTTGCAGCATGTTGCATCAGTACGCTGCAGCTGCATCCTCCCTTTTAAAAGACATCTTTCATCTTTGCCTTTTCTCCGCAACTGTTGCCCCGCTAACATCCTCAGCTCATCAGACGACGATAAAAACCAGCTGATCGGAGACCACCCTGAAACGGCATGAGGAATCAAACACGGACGTTTTCCAGTAGCAACCAGATGAAGAAAGAGAGGCTGCAATAACTGAAACATGAACCAAAGAAAAAAAAACTAATTCACTCACAATTTGAAGTCAAAATAGATCATCTTAGACAGTGTAGGTGTTTGTTGCAGTACTGCTGCCCACCGTGTGTTTCTACTGTAAAACCCATGCAGAGACCAGAACATAAGCGCTCACGGATTTAGTTTTGTCCCGCATGAAAATGCCTCAGAATCTGTCATGAAGGTGAACTGGGCATTGGGGGCAAGAGCTTCAGAGCAAAACACCAACGTCTAAGGGCTTCCGCCCCTTCCTTATTCTCTATTGCAAAAAAATAAATAAATAAAATCAGACGCTATTGTCATCGCATCAAGAGCGACAGGCGCGCTGAAACACAGGAACCCGAGTGCTCGTTTCTTTCACCGTCATCTGCAATTCAACAGCGTTCGCTTTTTAACGTCACCCCTTCCTACTCATGTCCTCGTTTTCCTCTGCCCCCTTTTCTCCCCAGCTCTTTCATGCCATCCAGCTTTTGAAGCCATCTTCTGTTTCATCTCCCCCCCCTCACCCTCCAAGCCCTGAAAGGTTGATCTGTGACGGAGCTTGTTGCATCTTTTATCGGCATCTCGCAGCAGCCCCGGGGACAAAGGGCACCTGAAATGTCACCATGTCTCTGTATTCTGCTTATGTGAAGACCTAAGTGCATGAAAAGAGATTGACATTCAGTCATGTGAGCTGGAAAGCCAGAATACAGTGAGATGGATGAAGACAGACAGGAAGGGGAGAGGAGGGGCTGGTCGCTTTTGTAATTAATTACTCTAAATCTGGAGCCGGGAGCTATGAAGAGGACCACACAGCGAATAACCAGGACTTAAATTCTTTTTTTTTTTCATTTGTTTGCCGTTTCTATCATCTTCCACACTAGAAATACATAAATCATCAACTTTTTATTGCGCAAAATGTGAAATATTCGCTTGTGTGCATCCAGTGTAATCCTGGTCCAACTTTGAGTCCAAAGGCCGCTGAGCCGTCGCCTCTTAAATCCACTGTGTGTGTGTGTTAGGGTTTGAGTAGGTGTGTGTGTGGATCTGTGTCCACAGTGTGTGTTGATACTGAATCTCTGCCTACTTATCTCTCTGCTGTTTGTCTAATCTCTGATACCCCCAACAATAATGTCACCATTCCTCTGCTCCAGTAAGAACCATCGGAACAGTCATGTTTTCGAAACAATCCATATCCGTCTCGTGGGTTTGTTGAATTTCATTTCAGGGTTGATTATGGATCTCTATCTTCTATATTACCCTTTTTTTTTTTTCCGGTGCTTTTCCAACCTGTAGCTTTGAAAATCTCACTTCCCAGGACAAATTGAATGAATTATTCCTCCAACCGGTCACCTTCTCCTCAAAAGTCGAATTCATTTGCAAGTTAAAAATGATAAAGGCCAACTTCTTATTTCTAACTGTAATAAATTTGACATGCATGATAAACTGAGTCCTGATAAAGCTGACTCTCTGTGGCTTACCAAATGATAATGTTACATGGCTTTCCTGCCTGCTGCCATGGTAACTAAAGGGCATCCCAAGGTTGCTTTACTCTGAGGCAGCTCTGATGCATGTATGCAGGGGGCTGGACTCAGCCCACCTGGAGAAGAAAGGAGGCAAACAAGGCGAGGAGAAAGACCGGGGGGGGGGAGTTGGAGGGTTGTTATTGGACGGATGGGACAGATGGATGAGGCACGCTCACCACATCCCAGGAGGCTCACAGCCATTTAGGCTGCAGATTATATATATTTTTTTTTGTGGACTCAGTGAGCGTGTCATACAAAAAACTCACACCTTTTGGCTCATCCTCTGTCTGGTTTCCAAGAAGATTTGAATATTTTCAACTCAGCATGATGGGATTAGTTTTCTTAATCCTGCTATCCATGGCAGGGGAACGGGAGTCCAAATGTGTCCATAGAGCATACTAAGACAAACAAGAATTTGTAATGGTATATTCTCTTTGAAGATGATTGGCTCACCATCTGTGTGTGTGTGTATTTATGGCTGTTTTGTGTGTACCTTGACAGTTATGTATGCCGTTTACCGAAGAAATGAGTCAATCTGTGACCACTGCGCCATGTGTGAATGTCGCAGAGGTCTTTGACGTAATCACAGGCGTAGATAACAGTCTGCTGACATGAAAAGATGGTATGGATGCTTACCTAATCATGCTCTGTTGCTCTATATTATTGTCCATCGTTTTTGCTGCATGCTGTGCCGCCTTATTTAACGAGATGTTATTTCACGGTTTTTGTGATGTCAATCTTACAGACTGTGTTCTTCTAGCACATAGCATCTTTCTTTGGAAACTGACCAGATTGCAAAACTGAATAAAAGTTCTCGTATTCCTCAAATAATTATATTCATAGCATAACAAAACGGTATGCCTCTCTGAGGTAGGAGATCCAACAGCAGTGTTTACATCTATTGATTCTCAAGCAGCAGGAGGACTTGCCAAAGAAATCAGTGCAACTCGGCGGCGCGCCTGTAGTCTCCTTGGTAACCAACTACTGTATTCGCCAATTGACCACAGTGGGCCTCCACTCCTAAGATCTTTGCTCAAAGCTGCTCCTGATTTGTTCATTAACAGAATTCCCTTGTTTCTAGTCAAGTCTTCACAGCAGGAGTGCAGAATCCCTGCATCGCTGGTTTTCAGGACACCTTCTCCTTTTCAGATACTTATAACCCTAAGAGAGCTTTTGAGGAATTTGCCATCCATCCATTCATTGCTGCGTTATCTACAAGAACAGCCAACGTAAAACGAAATGCCTCAAAAATGTGCAACTTTCACATTTTACACACCAGAATTCCCTCAGAGCATTGGTACTTATTCACAATGACAAAAAAAACCCACATATTGTCTGCAGTTTGTCCTTTTGCAGGTTGTCCCTTAAGTCAGCACCTTTCCTAACTTACACTTTGACATTTACATCCCAGTGTTTAATTATAGCTTCCTTTGTCTTGTCTATTTGTCTGTCTCAGAACGCCTATCCTCATCCTCTAGCAGACAAGGGTGAGTAAGAGCAACGATCCCGCAAGACGCGCAGGGATTTCAACATGGCCGCTTTCCAAAAAAAAAAAAAAAAACGAAAACGGCAGCAAACAGAGGTACCGACAAGGACAATACGGCAGGCTGTGGAGGAGCTTTCACACCGGATTTTCTCAGGGTGACTAAATCAAACAAGCTGCAATGGAAACATCTTTCGTTGCAGTTTGCGCTGCTACAACAAGCATTTGCACAAGGGTGCTGGTATCCAGAGTGCGTGGGACCCTAACTTCACCTCCATCACTAATGGAAGCCTGTCTGGACCCAGACACACACACACACACGTCCACTAAAAGAAGGTCAGATGGTGTCAGGGATGTCTCTGCTGTATGTCCTCCAGCACTTGACACTGCTCTGCTGTGGATGCGTGAATTTGAGTGTGCCTTTGGTTTCATGTCCCAGACTCTGACCGAGTTTTGTTATCCGTGTGTGTGTGCATGCGTGTGTTGGTTGAGGTTACCGACGGGGCATGGGCGGCCACTGCATTGTGCAGTCTGATTGGTTGATTTCGGGGGCTGTTTATGTTGGATCCCTGTACCCAGTCAAGGGGAACAGACCCCCTGCAGACGTTAGTCTCCCCATCAGACAGTCACCGTACGTGGTGCATGCACATGAACTAATATTGCCCTTTGCGTGGAAAGGCCTTGTTACTATGCAGAAACTCTCCTGCTCTCTCATGGTAGGAGGGACACATCCCAGACAAAATTCAAGCATTCTTAATTTGAAATATTCAGGTCATGACTTCACAGCCGACACGACAACAAAAAAACACATTTTTGAAAAGGTTTTGGCAGGCAACAATAATAGCAAAAAAAAAAAAAAAACTTGCATGAGTTGTCAGGTGGTAACAGGAAACAAGGAGAGAGAGAATGAGGCTGAAACGTCAAAGGAAGAGCATATAAACATCCTTAAACCTTGGGGTCAATGTATTTTTCAAGCCATATTTTCTGAGCTAATCAATTAAACACCAGTTTTCAATTTGAATTTTCTTTTTCAAAATAAAAAAATAACTGCTACAGTCAGTAGCAAATAGTTTTGTTTTGTTTTTTTTTTTCAACAATCAGGTAAACTACATTCTTAAGCCATCTGACAGAAGAAATATCGATTCATTCAGCAGACAGTAAAAAGTACTTCACAGATTTACGAGTTTGTTTTGGTCTGAAATCCTTTCATTGTTACACAGTATCCCATTTGAATCTTCAGTAATATTGTGAACAGTCGAGCACATAGAGAGTGTGCATCTATGCATTTAGATTCATGAATCTATATGAGCATTAAATATGATCTGTGCCACTGGGAAGAGGGAACGTCACAAGTATCAGGCCCATGAAGTGAAACGTATAATCTTGCATGCATAATGTGTGTCTGCTGTGTAAAGCTGTCAGATGCGTCTGGCTTTGTTCTCAGCATGTGGTGATAATGCGGATTTACTCAGAGAAATTGTTTTACGTCTGAAATAAAATATTAACGACCGTTAGTCTACTGGCATGTGTGGAGACATGTAAATTTAAGAAAGTTTCTTCTGATGTTTAGTTGTCTTTGGCAACTAAGTGTAGCTTGGTGTGAGCCTTTTGTCGTGATCAGAAAAGAATTTAAAAAAAATACGATTAATAAACTACACTGTTAAAAGCACAATCAAAACCAACATGTGGAGAATTAAATTGACTAAATGATAGATTGTGGAATGTAATTAGCATTGCTTTGCAGGACCGAGACTGGTCAACACGAACTGAATGACTCCGTTTATTTCCTAGGCAGAATGCAGTTCTAGAAAGGCGCAGCGAATCAACGCCGTTGTTTACAAATCCTTCGCCGATAGTCCAGGTTGAGATTCAACTGGAGAAATCAAGGTCAGTGGAAGAATCCCAGACGGAGCGGCTGAAGGGAGATGAGAATCGAGCTGCGACTGCAGTGGCCAGGCCGCAGTTGAACGATAAACTTTCAGATTCTCCAGAGCAACAGATATTGTCCCCGTCTAACCAGGACATCCTTGTTTTTTATCTCACCGAGTCACAGACCCTGACGCAAGAAACAAGTGATTTTGTTATTTCTTTGGTGACCTTTACCGCAGGGCAAAGTTGTTTAAATTGAATGAGATATAAATGTTTAAATGCCTCAGTTGCTTTCCCTGGTTTTGCTGCTACATGCAGGAATGAATTTAAAGGGCAAAGAACCAGGAGTTTTTAAACACGTCAGACTGGATAAAGAACAATCTCCCTGCTGTAACTTCTTCTTTTATACAATTTTTTGTTACAATTCTGGGTGTTGGTTTAATTGTTTGCTGAAGTTAAAACTGTCCACCTATTCACTTTACTAGTGAATCAACCACTTTGTGGTGATACTTGAAGCCCACAAGAGTTTTTTTATTTTTATGAAATACATTAGTCTTCACAAGAGTGTATGGGAAGATCCTTCCTACATCAGACCCAATAGACCCTCATGCATTGTGACCTTAATGTCCAGCTGTACATGTTTGCATCTACAGCTTCTTATTCTTTTTTTTTTTTAGACCCATGCAAAATCCCCCCAACACCGATTTCGCAGGCGGCTCAACCGCTTAAGCGGATTGTTTTGTTGCCAGACTGGGCGGCTGCGGGATTTAGGAGATTATTTGAAAAATGAACACTGAAATTATATTTTAAACCACCGATGTCAAGTCTAAACAACAAACTAATCAATGACATGTGACGGGCAAGGTGCACTCTCGTTAAGCTCTTGCTTTGGAATTATTTGCACACTTGCTGGAATACTAGCAGTTGTCTGGCTTGACACGATGAATCATTTTTCCATCAGTATTGTAAAACGTCCTGAACATAGCAACAAAGGACCAAACCGTACCACAAGGAGAAAGTCATTACTGGTGGATCTTAAGGGTTAAGCTCCACTTCTGATAGGAGATACACTAAAATATCTGCTACTGCACCGCTAAGCATTGATTTTATTTTTTTATTTTTTATGTGATTGGAGCAGCTCCGTCTTGGTGACTGAAACCCCCTGAATTTTACTTACACTGATCTTCCAAGGTCAAATCAGTGATCCAAAAAAGGGCTTGCAGGAGTCTGCTGTGGAGCTGGAAATGAACTTCAGGACCCCATCAGTGCGAGTGGCTTTGTGGTTCCACAGGAGAGAGGATTAGGATAAGAAAAAGAGGTGGGTGAGAAGAAGGACGGGATATGGAAAAAGAACCAACACTGACAGCGTCATAGGGAGCGGTGAACAGAGAAAGGAAATAATGAGCGAAGAAGCAGCAAAACTGGGAACTAAAATGGATGAGGGATCAAACTGTTGAAATAAAAAAAATGGAAGGAAAATTGTCTCGTGTCTGAAAAGATTAGGAAGAGAAGGTCGAAGGAGGCAACATGAAAAAACTGGTGACTAAAGACAACAACAAGCTAGACTGGTAGAAAATCTGAAAGGTGAGTGAAAAGCATACCAAATCCCAAGGATTAGCCACACACCCTCGTGTCAACCATCGAGGCTGGTTGGCAGTTGACTAGGTCCGACCATCGTGTTTTCATAACTTCTTGGGTCTGTTTTGATTTATGCATGGCCTCCCCTCACCTACTGTAAAAGCAGCCAATAAAGTCTGCGATGAGGAGTATTACATTTTCAAAAATCACACAAAGGATCAAAGCAAATTAGTTTAGAAATTCAAGATCAAAGTTTGATAGGTCAGTTTCAGCTGACCTATCAATACAGCAAAGACAAATTTTCCTTTCCATGTTTTTCTGGGTAATTATCGATGCATTTTAGAGGCCCAACAGCCTAAAAACAAACGTGACCTTGTTCCCGTTCACCGACTTCTCACCTGCTTACAACGGATCGAACATGAAACTGGACTCCCTTTGGACTTCAGAACTCTTCTCATGGCATATGTTTCATGTTTGAAACTGTGCGTGTTTATGCGATACACAGTTGTTTCACACACCCTGTGAAACAACTGTGATAGTCATTTGTGGCGGTTATGATGAAATGAAGTTGGGTCCAACTATTTCACAATAGAAAATATCTGGGGAAAAAAATCCAGACATTACAGTCCTTGGTCAAGATCAAAATGGAGAGCGTGCCTTTGTCAGCGTCATCTTTGGAAATATGAGATCCCTGGCACATAAACATTCACAGTGTAAGTGAATATTAGGAAAGCAGAAGGAGGAGCGTGTTCCAGTAAATACTGCCCTAACCCACTTTCACAATATCTGAGCAGAGACTGAAGACAGAGCGGTGACAGCCTATGACTACAATAGGTTTTTTTTTATTCACATCATCACCATAGAGAGTTCACAATGTTATCTTGGACACAGCTGCCAGTAATGCATGTGGCGTTATCTAATCAGTTCCTGCTAGGTGACGAAGGCAGCAGCCCGATCCATCCATGGGAACCTCTGGAACCTTCCAACGATACCAAACTTCAGCTTCATTTGGATATTCGTATATCGGCTACACCATTCAGCGCCAAGTAAATGTTGCACACAGCAGTCCAACATGTAAACGGGATAATTATGAATAAAGTTAAACGTGGACTGGTGCAAACATTAGCTGACTGGCAGGAAAGCTTGAACAAAAAGAAGGGGAAAAAATAATCTTTTTCTTTTTCTTTTTTTTCCCCCCCAGAACAATATGTGCTTGTGTTTGTACATTCATTAAGATGGAAAATCCTTATTACAATGTGAAAGTCTGGGATGATGTCTGATGTTTTTACATTTGCATATGTTTTCTCAGGATGAATGTGTGTTTTGTAGGAAGGTCAAAAGAGGAAATGTCTGAAAACATTTATATAAAAAAAATCTGTCAAAAATGGGCATCAACATTTTCTCTTTATAATTGCAATTTTTATTTGTTTAACTTAGTTTTCCTGATAAATAAATGACTCCACTTTCTTTGCATTTTTCCTAGACTTTTGGCAAAGATACCAGTTTTATCTCTCTTCATTCCTTCATTTTACTCTCCCTCTTTGAGATGCC
Organism: Poecilia formosa; assembly: GCF_000485575.1. Taxonomy (NCBI): domain Eukaryota; kingdom Metazoa; phylum Chordata; class Actinopteri; order Cyprinodontiformes; family Poeciliidae; genus Poecilia; species Poecilia formosa. Next base: position 1,439,411 of record NW_006800093.1, on the reverse strand, counting down.
GTTTGAAAACCTGAGGTCCTTCAGAGCAGGTAAATGTGTTTATGGAAGAATTTACTCATCACATGCTCATTTTCCCGCAGTATAAAATATTTACTGACAGAATGAAAGAGTTTACTCAGTGAAGTTCAGAAGCCGCCATAAAATGAGCCAGTCAGTCTGCAGCAGGGATGCGTCGCTATCGGCTCGGCTCCGTAAGAACCTCTTGTTGTTTGGACTTCAGATCACTCAATATGTTTTCATGAAGCAGATTTTCATCCCCCACCCACCCAAACAGCTTCTAATCTAATTAGATAAATGGCATACACACGTCTGTGTGGGTCTGTTTGTTTGTCGTTGCGTGTTCAACACGTGGGTCTGTGCATGGGTCCTGCCCTCAGTCTCTTCAGACAAAATGCAGCATCACTTAGACGTTTAACCCAAATAAATATGTTAAAGGGAACATATATTAATGAAATAAAAAGCTGCAGTAACCCGGTTGCGTAAGTTTTAAAATCCATTTAAACATTCAAACTCCACTGTGTTAAATCTACTCCGATGCAGGCGCTATCACAAAGCACGAACCCGCTCACTCAGAGGCAACAAGTCCTTCTGCAGATGCTCTCGGAAATCGTACCACAGATGTGACAGGAAGCGAAGCTAAAGCCGCATTCTGTCCTTTTGGTTCTGCATACATCTGTGCAGAGGCAGGTGACACAAGTCAGCCAGAAGAAGGGCCTAAGATAGAAACGGAGAGAAAGGGGATGTGACATAAAAGCTTCAGAGGATCCGATGTGCATTATTTAGATCTAGACCTGAAATAAATGGCAGCCGTCAGTTTTCGTCATCACCCGAAGTGCTCGGTACACCTGCTTGCTAGGAGGATTTATGAAAGCACTGGTGTAAAAGGTGAATACTTTACGAATTGGGAATTTTAACTGTGCGGTAGCGTGAGGATCTCAGATTGAGAAGTGGACAAAAACAGATCATTAAACATTTCCATTAATAAGAGTTGAAAAGTATTGTTTTAGCTCCAATCATCATCTGATTAACTCTGGCATTACCTCCCTGCGCAGTGATTTTCATCCACCTCTCATCCCATCTGGGATTTCTCCCATTGAGCTCAATATCTTGTGGTTGAATTTTAACTGGGCCAGTCAGCAAATAGAAGGGGTCGTGAATGGCGAAATTGATTTCATATTGAATTAACATCAACGGCCATCCATTTTAGCTCATCACTTCTTTCTTTGTAGTGGGGATGGTTGCTTACAGCGCACACAAGTTTGGGTAAGCTTCATAGCACGGGAAATGTAAACCTTCAACCAAGTCCACGCCTCCAGCGAGCAATCGCTTCTCAAAAGCCGAGAATCCGAAACGGAGTGTAGAACCAGGGTCTTATTTTTACCAGCAAAAAAACAACAAAAACTACAATGATTTACAAAACTAAAATATACAAGAACAAATGAATGAATGACCAGTACAGGTCTTGTGCAAATAACTGAAGTGGTTTTAAACAAGAGCATTTCTCATTAGGATTCTTTATTCTTGGATCGAACTTAGTGAGTTTTGCTCAGTACATTCTGAAAATACATTACGCAGTTTTTAAGGAGGAATCTAAGCAAGTAAATTCAATTCAGGCCTGTGACTCGATCAGCATTCAGCTGCGTAGGAAGTAGGCAGCGGTGTCTGGGATGAACACAGTAACAAGATCGTGCCTAAGTGGGTTTACACAAACATACAAAGACTCGCATGCTCTCTCTCACACACACACACACACACACACACACACACGCATATACAGTGTAGACGACCCAATGAACACAACTGACGTCTTTCTCCAAAGTAACTAAATGTTCCTGAACAAAACTGGAACACTGATTGCATTAAGTTCTGAAAAGGAGAAATTGTGTGTTTCTGCACAAGTGAAGTGATAAACTAGAGATGGCTGACCTGTACCCACCCAGCTGTGAAATTTATATGAGACTAACTACAAATATCACTTCAATCTGCTTCACATCTTAAGAAGTAACATCTTTGTAGCTGTACAGTTGGCCTGAAGAACAACAAGTCCCAGTCTTATTTACACTAAATGTGTTTTTGTCTTTGTTAGGATTAAATTTAGGATTTAGCTAATTGTGGGATATGGATTTCATAAATTCAAGTCAGAGGAATATCTGGGAAGGTAGTTTTTTACCATTCATAGTTAGGACGGATACAGTGTGCACTAAAAATGTTAAACCCTTGAATTAACTTATGGTGTGCGTAAGTCGGACAACTAACTTTAGGCGTAATATTAACATTGGATAAATTTTGAGCCTTTTGCAACCTCTAACAGGTTTTCTTCAGTTATTGCCCTATAATTAACTCCATCAACCTTCCAACAAAGGAAAGCCTGCCCACAGCTGTATCGTTCTTCCTCAACACACACCACATGCACACGCACAAACCCTGCCCCCCCAAAAAAAAACATTTGTGGTTGACATTGTAGGCAAAATAAAATTACGGAGCATATTAACTGATGTCATGGTGAGAAAACCAGCAGGCCTCGCTGACGCATTCTGCTTCATATTTACCATCCATGTCACACAGACATCAGACACACCTCGTCAAACAAGCAGAGATTCTTCATTCGGTTATCTCTTCCACATGCAAATGGCGCATAAAGTCGTTTTCCATTCTCTGTAGACAAAACTGATTTGCATACGCAATGTAGGTTGCTCTTGACGTATATCCACAAATTGCAAAATACTCTTTTTAATTTACTCCCGTTTATCTATTCATTTTCTCCACACCTTTCATAGCCTTTAAGAAATTTTCCATATGTAATTAGGAAAATAACTGCAGCCATATAATGTGTATTCAGTCTATCTCAGGGAGGTGGGGGGGAACAACAGTTGAAATAATTAGTTTTATAACTATGTTAAAACTAAATCCATGCCTACGATCCCGGTACTTAAACTTCTGCAAACTCCCGCTTCGCAGAATTGCACTACATTGCAAAAATTACAGAATTTCAGAAAATGGAAAAATAAATGAACCAAGCCGGAAGGGAATGCGTCTAGACCACTGAATCTTTAACCAAAAATGTAAATCACTCGGTCAGTCTGGATCACTTACAGTAAACCCCACATGCAACGCTGCACAGACCCAGGCTGGTTGTTAATGAGAGGAAAGAATGCCAAAGGCTAGTTGGGTGAAATGCTATTGAGAAATACCAGAAAGGAGAAGGATTGGCTTTACGTTTTACATTCTCAAAGTGGCATTTTATTTGGACAGTAAAAGTGTGTAGATTTACTCTTGACATTTGTAACCCCCGTTCTTTCCTGCCGGCTCCAAATGGACCAGATTTCCTGTTTAGAGTCATGCTTCCATGCAGTGTGCTTTTAACTTTGCTGCTGGATCACTTATGGTAGCCATCAGTCCAACTATATTTGGAGAAAGGTATCATTTGCAACACTTGCAGCACATTATCTACACATACGATATTTGTGTCTTTCACTTCACAAGTCACTTCTTGCCTGCAGCGACTAGAGGTTGAAAAGATGGGAAACCATCTCTTGTTCCTCCCTCCCCCTTCTCAGTTTTGTTTCTTCTGTTTTATACCAGAAGTAGATTTTGCACTCATGTACCTACACTTTTACACTTTTAATCATGAATAAGGCAATAAATATGCTCAAATCTCAGGTATTTGTTTTGACACTTTTTTTTTGTATTTTTTTTTTTATCCATATTTCCATTGTTCTTGCTTCTTATCCTTGTTGGGGTCAGCCAGCTCTTTACGAAGTATGACAGATTAAAACCCCCTACCAAAGCAAATATTGCATAGATTTAGTGAGATTATGGAAAGCTACTTAACATAATTTGTTGTCAAAGTGGGTCAAAAACATCCAAGGTTGCCAACCCTGCTGCAGGGTTAGTATGAAACAGCTCTGAAACAATAAGGAGTTCACGATGGTTGTAAATAATGCGACGGCTTAAAGAACAAATGAACCTCCATGAAATGAATGAATCATCAAAAATATAAGAAGAATCAGTTTTAAAGAATTGCCACGTGTTGGGAAGGAAAGTTGTTTTGGAGCTGACATTTTGAAATCTACCCCAGGGGAACCTAATCTGATGAAATGCTAGGCGTAGTCGGTTTTTCTAGGAAAATGTGAGGACGTTTAAAATGGTGTTTTGTTACAGGCTGCAGAATGGAGGTGTTAGCTCTTGGGCTTTTAGCTCATATACAGTCCACTAATTTCTATAAGACTGAGACGGAAGGTGGAGCAGACACTATAATCCTGGACTGGACTCCAGGGATTACGTTGGGATTGTCTGGGCAGCACAGTGGGAGCAGATTGGAGTTCTTCTCTCACACACATGACCCCATACAGGGTAGGAGGCGTTTTATTTCATTGCCATCCGATTGGTTTGTTTGGGGGTAGACTCCTCGCAAGATTTAGTATTTTTACGTCTGTGCTTCACAATCCAGTGTTTTACATCGAAATGTAGCGACCCGTTTTGAGATATATGGAATTATAACAGCGACAAGATCAGTGAATATCCCAAAAATATTCATCTGGACAGAAAAAGAAGCAAAATATTACAGTTGCTTGGGCACCCTGTACATCCAATGTCCGTGATACAAGTTTTCATTGCTAATGGCAGGGAGCTGGAGATTGTCTTCAGCAGCTGTTGTGACTTCAGGGTAACAGCCTCTTGGTGCCTCAGGCGACAGTAACTGTTACTCAGCTCATACGAGTGAATGACAGCTGCAGAATTGTGTCCTTGTGGAAGGACAGCGAACTAAACAAGCTGCAAACTGCCTGTTGTTGGTATAATGCCGAGAAAGAAATGTCGAAACAGCCAAACAGTTGCAAGTCCCCAACAATGAAAATCGACTTTATTTCTTGCATCTAGCCAGGAGGAAGCAAAACATTTTTCCGTTGATGTTGTGCACTTCTGTGGCTTCATGTGCCCACTCTGACCCAGGGAGAGCATCTTAGTAAGACTTCTAACTTAAGTCATAAATAAGTTAAATTATTTAAAAAGAGTTCAAATGAATTTTCAAGATTACCCATGTTGACTTGTAAAATGATATTCCACTTAATGTAAAGCTGCCATTTCATGTAGTTTTTACTAGTCCACCAGCATAAAACAATCTCAAGACACGTTAAGTGTCAGGGGGTTAAAACTACCACCAGAAAATGTCCATTTGTCTATAAATGATGTAAATAGTATAAAAAAACAAGAAAGAAATATGTAAAAACACACTGGTTGTTTATTAGTTTTTCTGCTGGTCATCCATGCATGATCAGTTTAATTTCTCATAAATGCAGCAGAATGTTCTGCTGCATTTATTTTTCAGTTTTTCTATATTCATTTTCCACTTTAATACTGTTTAATAACAGATTATTTTGTGATGTTTGCATTAATGTTGCATATTTGTCGTATTTTTAGTTTGTTTCTAGCAAAAAAAAATAGCCGCCTGCCCTCTTACAATACAAACAACAAATTATTTTTACAGAATAGCTATAGCATAAACCGCCATTACAAGCATTCCTCAGAAACTGATTTAGTTCTCAATCACTTAATGTGCAGTTTGAGTTGTCTAAACTGTGTCAACTTCATCACATGTTGCTGGAACTTGTGGCTGTGGTATCCAATAAGTCAAAAGCACCAATCACCGCGCAGTGTCAGCAAATCGCTCCATCAACGTCTCTGTGTTGTTGTTTTTCTTTCTTTTTTTTTTTCTTCGCCATCAGTGTTTATGTGTGTTGAAGTATGATTACATCTGCTCATAATTAGAAGAGAACTCGCACACACGTTGCACAAATAAGCCAACCTGTGCAACTCAATGCCATCCTCCTCACCACATCACACAGCCCACGTCGCTTTATCTGCAACTCTAGTCTCTCGTCACGTCTTGTTTTCTGGAGAAGTCGCGTTCGGGTTTCGTGGGTAGTGTGTGACCTCCAGGGGAGCGAGGGGCTGTTTGCGTAGGAAGCTCTCGCAAAGATCTGCAGGCCACCGTCGTAATTACAAGGTCCCACCTACTTGCCTTCCAAACTCGTACAAGATAAGATGCACGGCATTACCGTTTGTCAGACACCCACAGAGAACGGGTAAAGGTGAGCCGGTGAGAAAGGAAATTACAGCCCTCGTAATTCGCCGACTTCACATCTAGCGACTGCATGCGTCACAGCTACTGTAAAACAAACACTTATTATGCCTAAGAGCCACGACTCCGGGCCTCCAGTAAGCCCACATGAAGCCCTGGAAACACTGGTTTAGCAGTGGCACGTCTTAGCCTGCCAGACATAAAGCCAACAACCTCCATCACAAAGCCCACCCCCGTCCTGTTGTCACTCACAACACAAAAAGGATACAAAGAAATAGTTCATGGAGTTTTTATTATTATTATTATTATTATTATTATTATTTCTTGCTCTCTTCATTTTGGTTAAACGTAGAAAAGTTTGTTAAATAAAGTTTCATTTTAAAGCAAGAATGCCTGACTTGTAGTTTTCTTTTCTCCCTTGCTTCTTCTTCTTCTTCTTCTGCCAAATAAAAAGTGCAAGACCAAGACAGAACTTCCCAAAGAGAGTATTCGAGAAACAAGAAAACAGTTCAAAAGCCTATAAAAGTTACAACCTTTCAAGTGTGATTAGTCTCTCTACTGGAAACCTGATCCAAAAATCTCTGTACGCTCTCAAGTGTTTCTTTTCTCTTTTTTTTTCACAGGAAACGTTCTCACCATTCTTCTGCCCCCCCCCCACCCACCCCTGTGTTGTGTTTTTCCTCCTCCCCATGTGCTTCCTAAACGTGTGGCTCACGCGATTGGTCGGAGGGGGCGGAAAGTTGGCCAATCGGAGGGCAGTTACCAGGCAGCCTGAGCCGCGTTTGGAGGCTGACTGGAGGCTCTCACAGCTGTTTCATTGAAAAGCAGCAGGCCATAATAACAAGGGCCTCTCACTAGGCACACACCGGGACTAACTCACACAAAAGACACACAGAGAAGACTCGGTGCCAGCAAAGTGAAGTTTATCTGCACAACTTCATCTGCATTTCTGCGTATTTAAATGCTGGTCTTTCACGGCTGATGGTAGTGTGCACACTACTATACTTGTTTTTGTTGTCAGTTCTTCTATTAATGCACTGATTAAATCTTCATTCTCATTCAAAAGCTGTTGTTTTTTTTTTTTGTGTGTGTGAATTTCTACCAATAAAAACTGGTTCCAAAGTGGACAACTTGGGTTCTTCTCGTTTCCTGATGTGTGGAAACAATAACGGACGAAATGAGAGGCCAAGAAATATTGATTAAAGTAACAAAGTTCACAGAGTGTGGAAAATGTGAAAAAAAAGAAAGAAACCATGCAGTATAGGTAGCAGTGATGTGTCTATAGCTACAGCAGCTACAACTTGTACATCTCAATGTAGTGACACAATAAAGCTGCTCACTTCTCTCCCAAACTGTGCAGACCCTTTGTCTGCACTGATGAAGATTCCTTTGTGATGTTTGAACTGAATCTAACTTAACCCGGCTCAACCGTTCTGAATAACTGAGAGCGACTCGAGCACTTATGGGGCACATATATAAGGAAAAAGAGCTGCAGCTGTAAAGCTATACTTCTGTCTGGCTGTGGCTTAAACTAACAGTGCATTATATTATTTTTAAAAGGCCAAAGCTGCTTTCTTTTTACACCTATCTCTGTAAAACCTGAAGCTAATGGACTTCCTGCTATGGGAAACATCAATTATGGGGTGTTTGGCTGCTACATGTGAGTGTGTGAATAATCGATGTCTCCTCAGGGGCATGCTAGTTCATTTTAACGTCCAGTCCTACGTAAACAGGAAGATAAGTAAAGCTTTTTGCTTCAGACTTTTTAATGAAAAAGAAAAAAAAACTCTGAACTGAGCCTCTCTCCTTTACTTGACCTTGTTTTGATCAGCTTGTCCAAACCAAAGACACAGTGATTGAAGAGCTCAGTGACCCCATAGATTAGATAAGGACAATGAGGGCCATAAAAACACCATGTTGATTTGTACCCTTCACTTTGACTTCTAACATAAATGTTGTTTTGAACTGCTTCACATCTGATTCAGCCTCCTTTTCTCCCCAAGCCGTTAGGCTTCCTGAACTGTTACTGTTAGAAAACTTACCAAAGCAAAAATGCAAGTTCAATTTTAAAGAGCTATTCTGGGTATAATGTATCTTATGGGCATGTAGGATTACTCCTCCTGTCACTGGACAGAAAGTAAGTTGGAAAAGAGTTCTCTGAAGCATGTAACATAATTTAGATTAGTACAGTTTTAGCCTAAATTGCGAGATTTGGATTTCACCTTTTTGCTTTAGTTCATCTTGACATCAGAAACCGTCACAGTTTGACATTTGAACAAAGACAATTTTGGATGTCCATTAACTGTGGCTTTGTTAGCGCTTGTTAATGGTTAATTTATACTTGCATGGTTCCCCCCCCCCACACACACATCATATGTTATGCAAACTAGTCAGAAAATCATATTAACAAAACAATGAATATTAAGAATACACTTTCGTGTTCTTTTAAAGCAAACGTTTTCCGCATATTGTAAAAAGTTTCGGGATTTGACCCCATTCCTCGTATTCAGTCGTGCACAATGGTTTGCTGTGTGAGCTTCCTGATGGTAACAGTGTGCCTCCACAACATGCAACGCTCGGGACGTGAGAGACGTGTAGAGGCAACAAGGGCGAGCGTTCATTTGAATCGTGTGTTAAGCTTCGAGTCATCCGGCCAGCAGATACAAGCCTTGACGCTCTCAGCCAAACAAATTGATCGCAGTCTGTAACCTTTGGACTTTAGCCTTGTTAACCCCCCCCCCGATGCTTTTTCAACCCCCAGTCACATCCAAACTGATGTGATTGTTTATCAAAGTTTATTATTTCAGTAACTGCAGCGTTTTGATACTTGTTGTACTTGCAGAAAATTCTGCTCTTTGTGGTGTCGTTATCCCAAGAATTATGTTCTCAAAATTCAAAACATGGATTTGGTTTGGTTCCCCAAGTTGTTACCGCAAAGTCAACAAATTGGAACATGCGCTTTTCAGTTTTGTTTTGGCAGTTTTGGCATTCAGGGATCGGGGAATACAACTAGACTATGAGTAACTGCCCACGCCGCTGGGCAGTTGTCGGGCATCTGGGTGCACCGGAGAACAATCGCTCAACTGTAAAACTGATTTTGCTTGAAGGCAAAAGTCCAGACATAGAGATTTGTCTGTGCAGGCTTTTTTTATGAAGCTGCCGATGAGGTATCAAATCCACAGGAGGAAGATAAACGAGGACGTTTACTCGCAAACAAGCATCACGTGGGCCCACAGAAACAGAGATATTGTGTGTTTTTACTGTGAAAAGGTGGTGGTCCGAAAGAAAACCACCCCCGCCCTTCTGTTTCCTTCATTCTTACACCTACTCTCCTATACATTACGTCATCTTTGACAGGAAATGATGTGCCATAACCCGAGCCATTAAAGGCACTTCTCCATGTCTTCTGAAGGGCATTTCTTTCACACTCTCCCTCCCGTTCATCACCTGCGTGTATCCGTCTCTTCTTTTTATGAGTGACGACATTATTGATTTGAATAAACAGAAAACGGTGTCTGTTGTTTTTGTTTTTTTTTCATAGTTAAATTAGTGCACGTATGAGCAGTCATATGGAAAACTTGGGCAAACAGAAGTGATTAGATACTGCCCCTCAGTGGCCAATGAGGGCATTGCATGTTTATTTTTTTATTTAAAGTTCATATTTTGTACTCTAGATGTCAGTATTTTTACAGCAGCGGTGCTTTGCATGTTGATCAGCATTTAAACAAACGATGATGTCTTTTCTATACTTTTTGCTTTATGTTCTTCTTGATAAATTAATATTTTTGATGTGTAGTTTAACATAAATTAAAAACTAATTGCAAAATTAGCATAAAATACATATAGTCAAAATATTTCAAGGTGCAGCGTTTGTCAGACGTTATGTTAGTAAGAAGTCAAAGTCATTTTCGTGGCAAAAAAGGTAATTATAAACCTTAATAAATCAGTAGAAAACAATTTCTGTTCCAAACAATCGTCACAGCATTCTGAATGCATTGTTTCCAGTTATGTATTTGCATTCCTAAAAAAAAAAATAATAATAACTATTTCAAACAAGTACCACAATAAACCTATTTCCAAGAAGCTGAATGTGATTGTCAGCTGTTTTTGGACTCAGCAGGTTACTAAAGTAAAGGTCAAAGGCCGAGCCATTTCCAAGAGCTCCTTGTCACCTTCACATAATGAACGGGAAGCTATTGCCCCCAATAGCAGGCACTGTAAAAGCCAGCTGCTACCTCTGACCCCTCTGCCTGAAGTTGCCCTCTTCCTGCTATTGATCCCTCAAAGTCCTCTGATGCTGAGAGTAAGTGTTAGAATTCCCTTTCAGATAAAGGCATTTCAAGAGTCATTATCCACAGCTGCCTCAGAGCTTGTGAGTGAAAATTCCCGGCATAGACAAAGGGCCTTGAAATGGATTGTCCTTCTATTTTTAACCGTCTCACTCCACACGCAGATGTAGAATCGGCTGGATGGAGGTAATGAAAGAAGAAGCTCGCCTTTGACTCATTAGGAGGTCAGATTCACATGAGGTAAGTGGACAGATAAATAAGACAAATAAAGATCATATTTATTTGTTGTTGACATATTATGTTGCTTATGTTAAAGATTACAAGAGCTGGTAGAGACAGAAAACCATCAGCTCAGCATTTAGTGGTGTTCTTTATTCTTATGTTTCTTAAAGCTCTACTAGCGACTTAAAAAGTATATAGTTAGTGTTTAATGCACTCTGTGATTATTTTAAGAAAATAAATGTAGTTCTTTTCCAATAAATGTCCCCCTTTCCCACCATAGAAAATGAAAGCGCTTACTCTCCTGCTTGTGTTCTTCACCGGTTCTGGATTTCCTAACAGTTTTAATCTAAGTACCAGGCTACTCCTGCCAATATTTTCCACATCTGTCAAACCATTTTTAGACACAATCTCCTGCAAACTAGTGACTCCTGGTTACGATTTTTGGTTTTCGTTGTCACTTTCTGCCTGTCTTAATTTGCAAGCAGGTGCGAGTTTAACAGAGGAAGCTGGCCTGAGGACAGATGGCAATGGCCTGCAAGATGTTTCCCCATTTGTGGAGGAAAATGGAAGTGAAAACATGAAGAAACCCGAGGAGGAATTGATGATGCACAGGAGTGACAAAGGGTTATCTTTAAAGACAGTGTCAGAAAAGAACAGCAGTAAGCAAATGATTCAGGATCGAGTTACTTTAGCAAGCAAGATGGAGGATGTCCTGGAGGAACATCTGGGAAGATCTGAGGAAGATTCTGCTAGGATTTCTTTACGAAAAGCCACAAACACTGAGAAATCCTACCTCTCAGACACAGTGGATTATCTCAACAAAACAAATTCAGAGGAGGTGCAAGAAAATGGATTTCATTTATTTCCTAATTCAATCACAAAAATCCTTAGAGATGGCACTAGCAAGAGGGAAAAGCAAGAAGTAAAACTGGACCAAACGGATGCAAAAGTAAAGACAAATGATCCAGACAAAGACAAAAGAAAAAAAGACGGTCGCAGTAATTTATCTTTTTGAGGGTAAAAGAGACACAAAAGAAGATTATATGGAAGTTAAAGAAGAGGGGATTACAGAAACCCTCTCACAAAAAACAAAAGAAATGGGTGGCCATAAGGAAATGTACAATGTAACATTTCCTTTAGCCACGTTGTTCACACATTCAGAAATTCGTGGCACTTCGTCTCAAAATCGTTCAACTTTCCTCCATCATCAAGACCTTGTCCGTTCGATGCCTATTGTTTCCAAAACTGCTTCCTCAGACTCAAACATCGAGCTGAGAGAGGTGGAGGATAAGCATCTCCTACATTTAGGAACAGAAACACAAACAGTCGTGCCAAAGTCTTTAATGGACATAAACACAGACCCTGAGGTTAGAAAGAGTGAATTCATCACAACATGGGCAGCAAAGCTAAAACCAGCAGAGGTCAGGTTCATCCTCAACGGTTTAAAAACAAAGGAAGGAAATCATACATAGAAATTTAATAAAAATACACCCACTGCAAAAATGGTCCATTTTACCCCAAAGTCAAGCACAGTCCTACTGTCGGGCAAACCCACAATTGTTACGCAGATGGAAAATAACGCCATATTTATAGTTGGGTATAACAAAGTATCTCCTCCCCAGCCACAAGGAACCAAACCTTCACCCAGACTGAAACGTTTACCAACCACAGCACCATCCACGTCGCCAACTGAAACCAGCAGGATTAGCAGAAATGAGGAACCGTCTAAAGACAAAAGAAGGAGGAAAGACAGTAAAACACAAAAGCCACAAGAGGGGAAGAATAAAATACCTCCACCAACACTCTTTCCTCACTTCATGGATGACTACTGTCCACCTATGTGTGCTTGTTATGGGAGGTAAGCCTTTAAGAATATCGGCTGGTAAATGAGAGCATTTAAAATGTACTCATTATAAATAACGATCTCTGATGCGCCTCGCTGATTCCAAGTCCTAATCCAATACTCGTTACCGTGTATTTACTTCAAAAGACAATCAATTTACCAGTATTTTGAGTGTGTCCCATCCAGCTCATGTCTCTAATGAATGTCTCTCAGTTTTCTTTACCAATACTGACAAAGGTGCATTGGTCTGAGTAAAACCACTGTCTTCAGTCCTAAACAAAGAAGCCTCCTGAAGCTTATTAGCCAAACATTAGCCTAGTCCTATTGAAAAGGATAATTGTACAAGTTATAATTCCCTGTGTAAAATTAAATTTGTGTGACTGAGAGAATTAACAGTGTGCATTTCTTTTTTTGTTCCAGAGTTGTCCAGTGCTCCAATAAAGATGTTGAAGATTTTCCATATGGAATCCCCTATAATGCCCACTACATCCTCCTGATGAACAACCACATCAGCAGCATCCAGCTGGACTTGCTCAGTGAATATTCGTCCATGGAATTCCTTTCCTTAAGCAACAATCGGCTCACAGATGGAGCCATAGAAGGATCTTTTGAGGGGATTCCCGTCTTGAAGCGTCCTCTATCTGGACAGGAATCAACTTCAAAGTGTGCCAACCGACCTCCCAATTTCTCTCGAGGAGCTACGACTGGACAACAATCTCCTGGAGACGATGTCTGAGGCGGCCTGGGCACAGTGTCCTAGTCTGCTGGTTTTAAGCCTGAGCAACAACAGCCTGGGGAATAGATCTGGATCTCTTCCTCCTGGTGCACTGTCCCCTCTGCACAATCTACGTACCCTGAACCTGGATTATAATCAGCTAGCCTCAGAACCTTTAGAGTTACCACTGTCCATAAAGGAGTTATATCTTAGAGGAAACCACCTTGAGCAACTTAACCGAGGGGTTTTTTAATGGTATATCACAGATGTTGGTGTTGGATCTCAGTGCAAACAGGTTGAAGAGCAAAGGCCTTCTTAGAGATTCCCTCATCAATGCGACACATTTGGAAAGCCTAAACTTAGAAGGAAACAAACTAAAGCAAGTGCCGCGAAACCTTCCTAACTCTCTGAAAACTCTAAATCTGGAAGGCAATCTAATATCTTCCATAAAGAAAGCCTCCTTTCGCAACTTGGACAACCTCGAGCACTTGGGACTGGCAAGAAATGAGATTTTCAAAGTATCCGCCGGTGCATTTAAGGCCTTGCATCGGTTAGACCTGTGTCACAACAAGTTGCACCAGGTGCCCAGGCGACTGCCTGAAGGCCTGCACTCGGTAGCACTCGCATACAACAAGATCGAGTCAGTGCAACGCGTTCTGCTGGGGCAGTCAAAGTCTTACTCTCAGCAGACTTGTGCAAGTACGTCTGGAGCACAACATGGGGAAGCTGGATGTGCGCGCTTTCAGGTGTTTACGTGGAACGCAGGTCGTGCACTTCCACTGAACTTCCAAACCATGGAAGTTTTAAATAGATCTGCTGCTCCAGGACTCGGCCCTTTTTTATATCGACTCCTCCACTTTTAAACAAAGACTTCAGCACTCACACAGGCCAACTGTGAAAACAAATGACCACATTTTATTATGTGTAAAGTTCAGCTCATTGTGTGTGACCAGCCCATGTCTTCCTCTCTGACTGTTTTTGTGGGAGATAGCTTTCCTCGCAGGCGTGTTGCTTTGCAGTGGTTTGTGTGAAACACCGACTGAAAACACAGGAAAGTCCAGAATCCACGAGGATCCAGTTTTACTTAAGACCAGATGTCTTAAGTACGTCAGTGCAATTATGTTTTGTTTTTATTTTTATATACAGTATTTATACTATATTTCTACTCTGACCGGAGAATTGGGTTTTTTTATGCCAATGCCTTTGCAGCATAGTGAAGAAGTTAATGAAACCTTCAAATTTGATTGGTAAAAACTTCAAAAACAATGCAACTTTTGGTTTTATATATAAAATAAAATCACAATGACGAACACTGAAGTTTCCTTTTCTGTTGTCTCAAAAATGAAAACGTTTAAGGGGCAGGAACACTTTTCCAAAGCGCAGTAAGAGTCTAAGTTGAATCCAACACGAATGTCGTCTGATGGAGACGGATAGATTTACCGGACTGTGGCTCTGAGGCAAGGCGGCAGCAGGACGCAGAGAAGGCAATGTTTAATCCCGACACATTCCTGCCAGCATCTACAAAATTCTTCCAGTTTCTCTGGAAATTCCCACGATGACACAAAAACTCAATCTTGTGAAATATCAAAAGGTGGCTGGCAAATAAAAGGCTTTATTATCATAAATAAATATTTAATAAAGTGACAAACATTTTTAGGAAGTAAATTAAACTAAAATCAAAATAGACGGATTTCTGAATGGTGTTTGCGTACAGAAACACCAATTTTAATCCATTTGTTTCTAGTGAAGACTTTCCAATATGTCAAGATGCGATTTGAAACAAAACCACAAGATGGCAGTAATGTACAGGAGTTAGTTCTGATAAGGACAGCCTTTACTTGGACACAGAGAAACTAAATCTTCAGATTATGAAATGTTTTCATAATCACTGGTAAAAAAAAACAACAAAAAAAATCACCAAGTGATTTCCAGAAGCTCAAAGAAAGAAGAAGAGAAAAAGACACAAGCATAGACTTCAAATAGTTACTTTAAAGTAATATGCAAACATATACCTAATATCCTTTTATTCAGTTTGGAAACCTCACAAATTAGAAGCCTCCAATTTGTTTCTTTAAAAAAAAAAAAACAATTGAGATCGAAATTGAACATAAAATATCTAAATGATAAAGTTAAATGCTTTTCATATAGATAAACAGCAACACATTTTGCAGCAGGAGTATGAGCCCACGTGGAGGTGCTCAGCACTTTTCTTCCCCAACCTCCTCCCTTCTCTGCCTCTAATAAGTTCACTCATCGACGTGGCACTGCACCCACCGGGTCTGGGAAAGAAGAACAGGAGGAGGGGGCAAGAGGGAGGGCTGAGGAGAGACGGAGGGAGGGCTCGGAGAATGGATCCAGGCTCCACCAGTTCACGCTGCAAGTGTCCAGAAGGGAAGAGCTTCGGTTGGGGTAGAGAGCTCACCAGCACCTCCCTACGGTCCAGCAGGACCCCAACCTGCATCACGACACCTCTTCTACCTGCAGATACCTTCTGCTTTACTCGTTCCCGGCCTCTTTTCTGCTCGTCTCCTCAACACAAACGTTATTTCGATGACTTATCGTGAGATCAGACCACTATGAATACGTCTGCAGACTTTTAGGAGTACAGTACCTGAACAGCTGTTTTCATAGTCGCCTCGGGCGTGCGTGTGTTTGTGTGTGTGTGAGAAGAAATGGCTCCCATGACGGAGTCTGATTCCACATGCTGCTTTAAGCTGTTCGGCAGATGGTTGCTTTTATCTGTCTGCTGCTGCATCCTGAGAAGGGTGCCCTCTGATATTTATGCATATTTAAACTGCAAATATATGAATTGCATGAAAAAAAAAAGCCTGCCGGAGTGATTGATGCAGCTTGATCCAAAACCACTGCCCTCATGAATCAATCACTAACTCTTTGCTTGGAGACATATCACAGCTGACTGGTGCAACGTGAAGTAAATCCCCTACATTTAGTATCTGCGGTGCAGGGTTCCTCCTCTTTGCCTTCAAAATACAAATTCTTGCAGCTGAAAATACAAAATCTGAGATGTTTTTGATCCGACTCTGTCTGCTTTCCCTGAACCCTCTTCATGAATTAGACCACAAAAAGAATAGGAATGTAAAAAAGAAAAAAAAAAAAAAGAAAAGAGGAGCGGGAACAGGATATTAAACCACACCCTACTTGTGATCCACACCAGGCAAACATTTTAGAGGATCTGAGCTTCGGTAGGGTTCAGCTGTTGCTTGCTTTCTTTTATTAAAAGCTTCCATGCTTCACAGTCTCAAAAGTATAAAATTTATTCCATTGTCTACGGGGTCATGTGAGTTGACCGTCCGTGACTTAAAGATGCTTTCCATAGAAACTCACATGTTAAAGATTTTCTAAGCTACACGAGTTCAGATGTTTCAGTTGTCTGGAGAAATGCAAGTGTAAAAAAGACAAACATGTCTAAGTGGCTCTTTTTCTCTCTCTCACACACACACACACACACACACACACACACACACACACACACACACTCTCTCTCTCTTTCTCCTTCTGCTAAATGGAAGTATGAACATCTCCAATTGACTGCATTTATCCTCCTGAACCCAATATCCACTCCTATATCTCATCTAATGTAACCTTTTATCAAGTCTAAGCTTAGCATTGACACAATGTCTGAAACGCTGCAGTCAACGTTGTGGCCCTGCTGCAAAAACGTCACCTCACGTTGATTATAAGGTGCTTTCAGAAGGGTTTAAAACTGCTTCCCAAAGTTAAAGTGCCATACCTGGAGTGACAGAGAGGTGGCGCTTGTGTTAGCCAAGCGCAGAAAATGAGACGGTAGAAGGCCTGGAGGACAACAGGGAGGGGAAAGTGTTTGGGAGGAGGGGATTGAGAGAGAAACCATGGGAGCCAGAGGGACCTCAGACACACAGACCAGCCTATCAGCAAACCACGCAGTCAGACATAAGAGCGCATAGTTTGCACACGTTTGCATTAGGTTGCACACTAAAGCACAAACTACACGTCCTGCTGTGCATCTCTACGTTTTAGTTCTGAAGGATCATCTTTTTGACAAAGAGCACAAACTGTGCTTTGATGTACAAACCCAAAGAGATCAAATCCAAACTGCTTGTGGCTGTTACTGCAGCAAAAGCTTCATATACAGGGTGATTGCTTATGGGGGAGAATTCAAATGAATGCAACACATTTCTGATTTGCATCTGAAAACCCTCTTCCTATCCACTCCCCCAATGAGACACCTTGGCATTTGATAAAATGTGAAAAAGTTACGGAGCTAAAGAGCACTTGATACCACACAGCTTCCCGTTTTCTTAGTGGAAAATACACGAGGAGGGATTAAAAGCAGAAGTCACAGAAAGCTCTTCAAGCTCAACCTTCCTTGAATGCAGACCCCTGGAGGACTCACTCAAGCATTCTCAAAATGAAAAACCTCGCGAGGCGTCAGAGGACGGGCGACGTGCACGACGCCGTCAGGACCGTCGCTCGGACTTGTCCGGTCGTTTTCCCTCACCGGCCAGAAACGGCGACGGGCCTCTCGATTTACATCAAATATAGCTGCCGGCTCCGAGCTTTCCAGACTTAAAGCTGATGGCTGTTTACCATCAGGTCTATACTTGTTTATACGTCTGCATTTCCTGCTGCAAGCCATTTGTTTGAAGCAGTTTGGATTCATAAATAGCAATTACTGCATATGGAAAGAGGCAGCCAGAGGTCATAGTTATATGATGGCGCTGAAAACTTTGTTGATCTTCTCTTCTGCCTACGCTTTCTGGTGTTAAACACACATTGTATATAGATCGGTGTCCTTTTAATGCACTGTTCAAATACTCACTTAAGTCACACTCAAAGTTCAGAAATGTAGTTACGGCTGGTGAATAGAAGTTATCCTTTCTTTCACTGTCAAAACATCAAAATTAAAATTTGACGATAAAAGTGATAAAAGTTCAATCGAAAGGAAAACGTTGAGCAACACCAACCCAAATAATAAATGACACTTATTTTTCAGTGGCGTTGTCCAAAAGGGTCCTATGATGTCACATAAACGTAGTTTTAAATCCCTGAGATGTATTTTTATACCCGTTTTCCACTTTGAAACAGTGACACACAGTCAACTCAGCCCAGTGATTACTTGCATTAAACATGACACGTTTTCATAGATTAGCTGTAATTTGTAAGCTCAAATCAACTCGCTGTAAGTGTTTTGTCATATTCCTTTCCTGTATTTTTATGGGATTTTTTTTATTGCCTGTAAAACCGTAAAGACGGTCTTGACGTGGTGCAGACATTAACAGATGCACTCGCTTGCATCTAATGATTTAAGCAACACTAATTACATAGAGTATGTAGTCTATTTAAATCATAGTACTAGTGTGTCTCTGCACAACACAAATGGTTTCAGAAAGTGAAAGAGTTTGCCGGTTCCACGGACCGTTTGGTCGGGGTCAAAGGTTAAGCTTTCCTATCATCTTTCAGAAAAAAAAAAAAAAATTCCAGGATTCAATCTGGGAGGCTGAAGAATCCCCTGAAGCCTTCAGGTTTCCTCCAAAAGAGGACGAAAACAAGTCGAAACTAGATGGGCTCTCCCCGACACTCAACGTGGTGCTCGGGATCGTTTTAGAGAGTTAGTTTTGTTGTAATCGTCAAACTGTTTCACAATCTCTGCATGTCCACAGGACGGAATAAAGCCTGGTATTAAAATCCCTCTGCAGGTCATTTGTAAATACGGTGATCTTGACTTGCTTCGTACATATGAAGCCGTCCGTCTCTCCAGCAATGAGATCTACAAACAAGGTCAAACTTTAGGATGGACGCGAGGTCCCCTCACCTTCTGTGTTTTGGTTCCAACCATTAATCACCGTCTAGACAGGGAAACAGAAGGCAAATCAGGTCACTAATAAGTAAACATTGTTTAAAGAAACTAAACATAGCAGGCTGGGTAGACAGGTGGGTGGCAGCAGCCTGTTTTCTGAATGTTAATAAGCGAGCAGAAAATAAGACGGGCAAAGCTGAGTCATTAAAGGGGATGAAGGGAATTACCTTCTTAGAACTCACTCTGCAAATCCACTTGGAGGAATTTTTAAGCAGAGTCGCCTCAACGGCTTCATGCCGCTGCCGCCTTAATTCATCAAACCTTTTACTGTCCTCCCTCGAGTAAAAACTTTAAAAACCTTTTTTTTTTTTCTGCAGTTGCAGCCGATTATCCTCCGAGGTGCATTTCTACCAGCTTCCCACATCCATTCATCCCTTCATCCATTCATTGTCTATATCCAGATGAAGCAGGACTGGATTCCAACTCAGGAATCTTCTTCTGCAACCAGCTGTTCCTCCATGCAGCCCAGAGTTTTGCATGTAGATGCCAAATATTGTTTCCGTCGGATTAGAAATTAATAATGTATTTGAAACTGTGTCATCATCAATTATTCCAATTCAGTCAAGGTTGTACGTTTAGCATCCAACAGGCTTTGGATCCATTTTCACCCCCCATCGACGATAACCAGTCTGCCTTTCCCTGCTGAAGCGATCGATAGTCAACCCACAGCATCATGCTGCCGCTGCCATGCTTTGTGGCAGGGATGGTGATATTCTTCCACCGTTTTGCAGATGTTTACCGTGTCCCAGACACAACTTGTGGCAAACTGCAAACAGGACGATGTGACGTCCATCTTACAACAACGGGGTCTCTTCTTGATGGTGTTTAAAGTTTAGAAAGTAATAAAATAATTGCATACCATTATTAGTCTTATTTTAATAATCAGAATAGAAAAAAGTTGTATTTTTTTGCCTATTGATCGATACTTTATTTACATACAGTCCCAACAATGCACTTAATTGCATTTGCAAGTCTCTGTTTACAAGAACATTAATACATTAATAAGTAAGTACATTAATGTACATTACATTAATGCTTTGACTTGGTGTCCGTTTCCCTCATGGAGCCAGAGTTCAGATATATTACAGCGAAAGGCAAAGACGGAGTCAAATTTCATGGCAAACCTACCAATATTGGTTTTGACATTTGATGAAAAGCCAAAGGTCATAATTTTCAAAATCAGTTCCTCGGCAGCCGAGGAGATCGCAAACAGATGTGTAAAGTTTCACTGCAGCCTGTCCTGTAATTCAGGATTTTTATGTAGATGAGACCCTAAAAATGACAGAGTTTAAAGTCGGCTCAAAAGCAGAAGTCTTACGGTCCTTGTAGTGGTGATGAAATGTTATCAGAGGCTCCATTTTATTTTGATTTACGATAAAAAACACTGAAAGTCGGAAGTCTGTCCCCACGTGTGACGGCCCAGTTGCTTAAAACGTCGACTTCCTATCGACCAGCCGACGCCGTGAACCTGAAAGACGTGCAAACGTGCAGTGAAGCAGAAAGGACAGCGTCTTAATTCACAGTAATCGCTCCAACTCGGCCTATTAAAATGTCCTGGATTGTTCCACACTTACGACATTTTATGTGAGTCAAATGGGAGTGTTGTAATGAGATGTTCAAGTCGACAACAGATCTTTGAGCAGCGCAGCGTGACTCATGTTCTCCCTCGCCTCGTGGCCCGGCAGTAAATTCAGATTTAACGAGACGATCTTAATAATCGATGTAAATATACACTCAAAAAGAAAATCATCCATTTCACCTTCGCCTTTTTTTTCATGATTGGCTCTGCGGAAAAATTTCATCCAAATTAAAAAAAACAAACAATCGTGACATGATGCTTTTAAACCTGATAGAATATCAACAACAACCATCTGGGTGTAAAAATCCCCCTGACTCGAGTTTGTGCTGATGTTTGAAGAAAGTCATTCGTAGAGCAGCCATGTGTTTGTGCCAAGTGTTGTGAAACCGAGTGGTTGCCCAACATCTCCTGTCGTACTCGTCTCTACCGCCCAATGTTTTTCCGATCCGATATGACATTGCATGTTTTGGGTGAGAAAATGTCAGCCGAGTTTAACAACTGACCCCTTTTTTTTCTTATGCTTGAAAAACATTTAAAAGTAGTTGGTCATAGAAGCAATTTAAACCCAGAATTATTTACACACCCTGAAGATCTAGACATAAAACCATTTTCATTCCACCAAAACATTTCTATTTGATACGAAACAAGACAGGAGTTTCTTAAATGGCACTGAAACAGTTCTAAGATAATTATGAGTGTAAAGAAAAATAATTTCTCTGATTTATTTGAAAACATGAAAGTCTGTACCCCTTAATCAGTGGAAAAAAACAACTTCACTGACAATTTTAGCAGTCAGATCCTACTGATAACTGCTGATCGGCTGAACTATGTCATGAACATCTCGACGGTCTTCACATCTGCTGTACAAAAGCTTGTTATTTATCCAGAAAGTGAATATCTTTAAGATTTGGAGTTGTTTGAAGAATGGCCTTTTTGAAACGTTTCTTTCAGTCCCTAAAGTGAACACACCATCCAAAGGACCAACACCCCAATCGTTCCCATTTCGCCTCTGATCTCTGATGCCGAAAACCTGACCAAAGTTTAGGAACACCACAGTCCCGAATTATCTGGGTAAGCAATACTTCTAAAAGGGAAATATTGACTTGTTGACATCAGAATGAAGATGCATAATCATTCGTTCGTGGGTCTTGAACTTCCCAGGCCTGTTTTCTGCTGTTTGAGGTTAAAAAGCTCTTGTGCAATTGCAGATTTCCTCCAGTTTCTCTTTATCAAAACAGGATGTTCTCTGACTCAGCCTCACTGCCATCCATAACCTCAACGTCTGTGGTCAAGAGTTCCCATAACTCAGAATGTGAGTGAGGATAGCTGCCACGACTGTAGAATCTGTAACAGAGAAGGAAAACGTTACCAGCTCTACTCGCAAAACGAGCTCAGACTGGACAGTAAGTGGGCGCCGCCAGCAGTGCTAATATAATTTCAGGCTGGAAAACTGGTTGTGAGCGCACCTCTGTTCCAGTCTGGTCATTTTTCAGCTGCTGACTTTGGTCTGCGAAGCAACACAAACCCGGACAAGAAAATGTGAGGTATGTGGAAAGAATTGGGGCAGACTTTAAACTCAGATCGATCCAAGCGTAACCGAGGAACCGTCGAGCTCGCTGAACAATTCAGAAATCAACCAGGAAGCCTCTGGTATAAAATCTGACCACTGGCTTCTAATCCTCCCGACTCCCTCCCATACCGTGGTGCTGAAGGAGTGACTAATCCAAGAATATCTGATTTCAGCTTATGTAAAGACACACATGGTGCTTTTTTTTCCAGTTTTGGAGAGCTTACAGAGCCTCTGGAAAGCTTCATGAGAACACTTTTGAAAAGATTGACTGCTTCTTATCCATTCCATGCCCTCAGCCACAAAAAAACAAAAAAAAACAAACCACAGAGTCCGGGAGAGAGAAAATGTGGCCAACACCTAATTGGCTCCACCAACAGCCTCTTGGTGTGCCAGGCCCTTTTTTTTTTCTTTTTTTTTTTCTCTCTTGTTCGGCAAAACCCTTCGAGAAGCAATTTTTTTTATTTTTTTTGTAATTGTGAATATTTTTGACCTCTTCCACATTAAAGATCGTTGAGAAAAGCCATCACATTGGGCTAGTAAGGTTACTTTTTCCGCAATAAATCTTCACAAACTTTGATCAAATACCGGATGAAATCAATGAAAAACACCGGACAGAGAGTTAAAATCTTCTCCAGCCCGTACAGANTGTGTGCTTGTTATGGGAGGTAAGCCTTTAAGAATATCGGCTGGTAAATGAGAGCATTTAAAATGTACTCATTATAAATAACGATCTCTGATGCGCCTCGCTGATTCCAAGTCCTAATCCAATACTCGTTACCGTGTATTTACTTCAAAAGACAATCAATTTACCAGTATTTTGAGTGTGTCCCATCCAGCTCATGTCTCTAATGAATGTCTCTCAGTTTTCTTTACCAATACTGAGTAAGGTGCATCGGTCTGAGTAAAACCACTGTCTTCAGTCCTAAACAAAGAAGCCTCCTGAAGCTTATTAGCCAAACATTAGCCTAGTCCTATTGAAAAGGATAATTGTACAAGTTATAATTCCCTGTGTAAAATTAAATTTGTGTGACTGAGAGAATTAACAGTGTGCATTTCTTTTTTTGTTCCAGAGTTGTCCAGTGCTCCAATAAAGATGTTGAAGATTTTCCATATGGAATCCCCTGTAATGCCCACTACATCCTCCTGATGAACAACCACATCAGCAGCATCCAGCTGGACTTGCTCAGTGAATATTCGTCCATGGAATTCCTTTCCTTAAGCAACAATCGGCTCACAGATGGAGCCATAGAAGGATCTTTTGAGGGGATTCCCGTCTTGAAGCGTCTCCATCTCTGGACAGGAATCAACTTCAAAGTGTGCCAACCGACCTCCCAATTTCTCTCGAGGAGCTACGACTGGACAACAATCTCCTGGAGACGATGTCTGAGGCGGCCTGGGCACAGTGTCCTAGTCTGCTGGTTTTAAGCCTGAGCAACAACAGCCTGGGGAATAGATCTGGATCACTTCCTCCTGGTGCACTGTCCCCTCTGCACAATCTACGTACCCTGAACCTGGATTATAATCAGCTAGCCTCAGAACCTTTAGAGTTACCACTGTCCATAAAGGAGTTATATCTTAGAGGAAACCACCTTGAGCAACTTAACCGAGGGGTTTTTTAATGGTATATCACAGATGTTGGTGTTGGATCTCAGTGCAAACAGGTTGAAGAGCAAAGGCCTTCTTAGAGATTCCCTCATCAATGCGACACATTTGGAAAGCCTAAACTTAGAAGGAAACAAACTAAAGCAAGTGCCGCGAAACCTTCCTAACTCTCTGAAAACTCTAAATCTGGAAGGCAATCTAATATCTTCCATAAAGAAAGCCTCCTTTCGCAACTTGGACAACCTCGAGCACTTGGACTGGCAAGAAATGCAATTTTCAAAGTATCCGCCTGTGCATTTAAGGCCTTGCATCGGTTAGACCTGTGTCACAACAAGTTGCACCAGGTGCCCAGGCGACTGCCTGAAGGCCTGCACTCGGTAGCACTCGCATACAACAAGATCGAGTCAGTGCCCAGCAACGCGTTCTGCTGGGGCAGTCAAAGTCTTACTCTCAGCAGACTTGTGCAAGTACGTCTGGAGCACAACTTAATTGACATGGGGAAGCTGGATGTGCGCGCTTTCAGGTGTTTACGTGGAACGCAGGTCGTGCACTTCCACTGAACTTCCAAACCGTGGAAGTTTTAAATAGATCTGCTGCTCCAGGACTCGGCCCTTTTTTATATCGACTCCTCCACTTTTAAACAAAGACTTCAGCACTCACACAGGCCAACTGTGAAAACAAATGACCACATTTTATTATGTGTAAAGTTCAGCTCATTGTGTGTGACCAGCCCATGTCTTCCTCTCCGACTGTTTTTGTGGCAGATAGTTTTCCTTGCAGGCGTGTTGCTTTGCAGTGGTTTGCGTGAAACACCGACTGAAAACACAGGAAAGTCCAGAATCCACGAGGATCCAGTTTTACTTAAGACCAGATGTCTTAAGTACGTCAGTGCAATTATGTTTTGTTTTAATTTTTATATACAGTATTTATACTATATTTCTACTCTGACCGGAGAATTGATTTTTTATGTCAATGCCTTTGCAGCATGCCTAAGACGTTACTGAAACCTTCAAATCTGATTGGTAAAAACTTCAAAAGGAATGTAACTTTTGGTTTTATATATAAAATAAAATCACAATGACGAACACTGAAGTTTCCTTTTCTGTTGACTCAAAAATGAAAACGTTTAAGGGGCAGGAACACTTTTCCAAAGCGCAGTAAGAGTCTAAGTTGAATCCAACACGAATGTCGTCTGATGGAGACGGATAGATTTACCGGACTGTGGCTCTGAGGCAAGGCGGCAGCAGGACGCAGAGAAGGCAATGTTTAATCCCGACACATTCCTGCCAGCATCTACAAAATTCTTCCAGTTTCTCTGGAAATTCCCACGATGACACAAAAACTCAATCTTGTGAAATATCAAAAGGTGGCTGGCAAATAAAAGGCTTTATTATCATAAATAAATATTTAATAAAGTGACAAACATTTTTAGGAAGTAAATTAAACTAAAATCAAAATAGACGGATTTCTGAATGGTGTTTGCGTACAGAAACACCAATTTTAATCCATTTGTTTCTAGTGAAGACTTTCCAATATGTCAAGATGCGATTTGAAACAAAACCACAAGATGGCAGTAATGTACAGGAGTTAGTTCTGATAAGGACAGCCTTTACTTGGACACAGAGAAACTAAATCTTCAGATTATGAAATGTTTTCATAATCACTGGTAAAAAAAAACAACAAAAAAAATCACCAAGTGATTTCCAGAAGCTCAAAGAAAGAAGAAGAGAAAAAGACACAAGCATAGACTTCAAATAGTTACTTTAAAGTAATATGCAAACATATACCTAATATCCTTTTATTCAGTTTGGAAACCTCACAAATTAGAAGCCTCCAATTTGTTTCTTTAAAAAAAAAAAAACAATTGAGATCGAAATTGAACATAAAATATCTAAATGATAAAGTTAAATGCTTTTCATATAGATAAACAGCAACACATTTTGCAGCAGGAGTATGAGCCCACGTGGAGGTGCTCAGCACTTTTCTTCCCCAACCTCCTCCCTTCTCTGCCTCTAATAAGTTCACTCATCGACGTGGCACTGCACCCACCGGGTCTGGGAAAGAAGAACAGGAGGAGGGGGCAAGAGGGAGGGCTGAGGAGAGACGGAGGGAGGGCTCGGAGAATGGATCCAGGCTCCACCAGTTCACGCTGCAAGTGTCCAGAAGGGAAGAGCTTCGGTTGGGGTAGAGAGCTCACCAGCACCTCCCTACGGTCCAGCAGGACCCCAACCTGCATCACGACACCTCTTCTACCTGCAGATACCTTCTGCTTTACTCGTTCCCGGCCTCTTTTCTGCTCGTCTCCTCAACACAAACGTTATTTCGATGACTTATCGTGAGATCAGACCACTATGAATACGTCTGCAGACTTTTAGGAGTACAGTACCTGAACAGCTGTTTTCATAGTCGCCTCGGGCGTGCGTGTGTTTGTGTGTGTGTGAGAAGAAATGGCTCCCATGACGGAGTCTGATTCCACATGCTGCTTTAAGCTGTTCGGCAGATGGTTGCTTTTATCTGTCTGCTGCTGCATCCTGAGAAGGGTGCCCTCTGATATTTATGCATATTTAAACTGCAAATATATGAATTGCATGAAAAAAAAAAGCCTGCCGGAGTGATTGATGCAGCTTGATCCAAAACCACTGCCCTCATGAATCAATCACTAACTCTTTGCTTGGAGACATATCACAGCTGACTGGTGCAACGTGAAGTAAATCCCCTACATTTAGTATCTGCGGTGCAGGGTTCCTCCTCTTTGCCTTCAAAATACAAATTCTTGCAGCTGAAAATACAAAATCTGAGATGTTTTTGATCCGACTCTGTCTGCTTTCCCTGAACCCTCTTCATGAATTAGACCACAAAAAGAATAGGAATGTAAAAAAGAAAAAAAAAAAAAAGAAAAGAGGAGCGGGAACAGGATATTAAACCACACCCTACTTGTGATCCACACCAGGCAAACATTTTAGAGGATCTGAGCTTCGGTAGGGTTCAGCTGTTGCTTGCTTTCTTTTATTAAAAGCTTCCATGCTTCACAGTCTCAAAAGTATAAAATTTATTCCATTGTCTACGGGGTCATGTGAGTTGACCGTCCGTGACTTAAAGATGCTTTCCATAGAAACTCACATGTTAAAGATTTTCTAAGCTACACGAGTTCAGATGTTTCAGTTGTCTGGAGAAATGCAAGTGTAAAAAAGACAAACATGTCTAAGTGGCTCTTTTTCTCTCTCTCACACACACACACACACACACACACACACACACACACACACACACACTCTCTCTCTCTTTCTCCTTCTGCTAAATGGAAGTATGAACATCTCCAATTGACTGCATTTATCCTCCTGAACCCAATATCCACTCCTATATCTCATCTAATGTAACCTTTTATCAAGTCTAAGCTTAGCATTGACACAATGTCTGAAACGCTGCAGTCAACGTTGTGGCCCTGCTGCAAAAACGTCACCTCACGTTGATTATAAGGTGCTTTCAGAAGGGTTTAAAACTGCTTCCCAAAGTTAAAGTGCCATACCTGGAGTGACAGAGAGGTGGCGCTTGTGTTAGCCAAGCGCAGAAAATGAGACGGTAGAAGGCCTGGAGGACAACAGGGAGGGGAAAGTGTTTGGGAGGAGGGGATTGAGAGAGAAACCATGGGAGCCAGAGGGACCTCAGACACACAGACCAGCCTATCAGCAAACCACGCAGTCAGACATAAGAGCGCATAGTTTGCACACGTTTGCATTAGGTTGCACACTAAAGCACAAACTACACGTCCTGCTGTGCATCTCTACGTTTTAGTTCTGAAGGATCATCTTTTTGACAAAGAGCACAAACTGTGCTTTGATGTACAAACCCAAAGAGATCAAATCCAAACTGCTTGTGGCTGTTACTGCAGCAAAAGCTTCATATACAGGGTGATTGCTTATGGGGGAGAATTCAAATGAATGCAACACATTTCTGATTTGCATCTGAAAACCCTCTTCCTATCCACTCCCCCAATGAGACACCTTGGCATTTGATAAAATGTGAAAAAGTTACGGAGCTAAAGAGCACTTGATACCACACAGCTTCCCGTTTTCTTAGTGGAAAATACACGAGGAGGGATTAAAAGCAGAAGTCACAGAAAGCTCTTCAAGCTCAACCTTCCTTGAATGCAGACCCCTGGAGGACTCACTCAAGCATTCTCAAAATGAAAAACCTCGCGAGGCGTCAGAGGACGGGCGACGTGCACGACGCCGTCAGGACCGTCGCTCGGACTTGTCCGGTCGTTTTCCCTCACCGGCCAGAAACGGCGACGGGCCTCTCGATTTACATCAAATATAGCTGCCGGCTCCGAGCTTTCCAGACTTAAAGCTGATGGCTGTTTACCATCAGGTCTATACTTGTTTATACGTCTGCATTTCCTGCTGCAAGCCATTTGTTTGAAGCAGTTTGGATTCATAAATAGCAATTACTGCATATGGAAAGAGGCAGCCAGAGGTCATAGTTATATGATGGCGCTGAAAACTTTGTTGATCTTCTCTTCTGCCTACGCTTTCTGGTGTTAAACACACATTGTATATAGATCGGTGTCCTTTTAATGCACTGTTCAAATACTCACTTAAGTCACACTCAAAGTTCAGAAATGTAGTTACGGCTGGTGAATAGAAGTTATCCTTTCTTTCACTGTCAAAACATCAAAATTAAAATTTGACGATAAAAGTGATAAAAGTTCAATCGAAAGGAAAACGTTGAGCAACACCAACCCAAATAATAAATGACACTTATTTTTCAGTGGCGTTGTCCAAAAGGGTCCTATGATGTCACATAAACGTAGTTTTAAATCCCTGAGATGTATTTTTATACCCGTTTTCCACTTTGAAACAGTGACACACAGTCAACTCAGCCCAGTGATTACTTGCATTAAACATGACACGTTTTCATAGATTAGCTGTAATTTGTAAGCTCAAATCAACTCGCTGTAAGTGTTTTGTCATATTCCTTTCCTGTATTTTTATGGGATTTTTTTTATTGCCTGTAAAACCGTAAAGACGGTCTTGACGTGGTGCAGACATTAACAGATGCACTCGCTTGCATCTAATGATTTAAGCAACACTAATTACATAGAGTATGTAGTCTATTTAAATCATAGTACTAGTGTGTCTCTGCACAACACAAATGGTTTCAGAAAGTGAAAGAGTTTGCCGGTTCCACGGACCGTTTGGTCGGGGTCAAAGGTTAAGCTTTCCTATCATCTTTCAGAAAAAAAAAAAAAAATTCCAGGATTCAATCTGGGAGGCTGAAGAATCCCCTGAAGCCTTCAGGTTTCCTCCAAAAGAGGACGAAAACAAGTCGAAACTAGATGGGCTCTCCCCGACACTCAACGTGGTGCTCGGGATCGTTTTAGAGAGTTAGTTTTGTTGTAATCGTCAAACTGTTTCACAATCTCTGCATGTCCACAGGACGGAATAAAGCCTGGTATTAAAATCCCTCTGCAGGTCATTTGTAAATACGGTGATCTTGACTTGCTTCGTACATATGAAGCCGTCCGTCTCTCCAGCAATGAGATCTACAAACAAGGTCAAACTTTAGGATGGACGCGAGGTCCCCTCACCTTCTGTGTTTTGGTTCCAACCATTAATCACCGTCTAGACAGGGAAACAGAAGGCAAATCAGGTCACTAATAAGTAAACATTGTTTAAAGAAACTAAACATAGCAGGCTGGGTAGACAGGTGGGTGGCAGCAGCCTGTTTTCTGAATGTTAATAAGCGAGCAGAAAATAAGACGGGCAAAGCTGAGTCATTAAAGGGGATGAAGGGAATTACCTTCTTAGAACTCACTCTGCAAATCCACTTGGAGGAATTTTTAAGCAGAGTCGCCTCAACGGCTTCATGCCGCTGCCGCCTTAATTCATCAAACCTTTTACTGTCCTCCCTCGAGTAAAAACTTTAAAAACCTTTTTTTTTTTTCTGCAGTTGCAGCCGATTATCCTCCGAGGTGCATTTCTACCAGCTTCCCACATCCATTCATCCCTTCATCCATTCATTGTCTATATCCAGATGAAGCAGGACTGGATTCCAACTCAGGAATCTTCTTCTGCAACCAGCTGTTCCTCCATGCAGCCCAGAGTTTTGCATGTAGATGCCAAATATTGTTTCCGTCGGATTAGAAATTAATAATGTATTTGAAACTGTGTCATCATCAATTATTCCAATTCAGTCAAGGTTGTACGTTTAGCATCCAACAGGCTTTGGATCCATTTTCACCCCCCATCGACGATAACCAGTCTGCCTTTCCCTGCTGAAGCGATCGATAGTCAACCCACAGCATCATGCTGCCGCTGCCATGCTTTGTGGCAGGGATGGTGATATTCTTCCACCGTTTTGCAGATGTTTACCGTGTCCCAGACACAACTTGTGGCAAACTGCAAACAGGACGATGTGACGTCCATCTTACAACAACGGGGTCTCTTCTTGATGGTGTTTAAAGTTTAGAAAGTAATAAAATAATTGCATACCATTATTAGTCTTATTTTAATAATCAGAATAGAAAAAAGTTGTATTTTTTTGCCTATTGATCGATACTTTATTTACATACAGTCCCAACAATGCACTTAATTGCATTTGCAAGTCTCTGTTTACAAGAACATTAATACATTAATAAGTAAGTACATTAATGTACATTACATTAATGCTTTGACTTGGTGTCCGTTTCCCTCATGGAGCCAGAGTTCAGATATATTACAGCGAAAGGCAAAGACGGAGTCAAATTTCATGGCAAACCTACCAATATTGGTTTTGACATTTGATGAAAAGCCAAAGGTCATAATTTTCAAAATCAGTTCCTCGGCAGCCGAGGAGATCGCAAACAGATGTGTAAAGTTTCACTGCAGCCTGTCCTGTAATTCAGGATTTTTATGTAGATGAGACCCTAAAAATGACAGAGTTTAAAGTCGGCTCAAAAGCAGAAGTCTTACGGTCCTTGTAGTGGTGATGAAATGTTATCAGAGGCTCCATTTTATTTTGATTTACGATAAAAAACACTGAAAGTCGGAAGTCTGTCCCCACGTGTGACGGCCCAGTTGCTTAAAACGTCGACTTCCTATCGACCAGCCGACGCCGTGAACCTGAAAGACGTGCAAACGTGCAGTGAAGCAGAAAGGACAGCGTCTTAATTCACAGTAATCGCTCCAACTCGGCCTATTAAAATGTCCTGGATTGTTCCACACTTACGACATTTTATGTGAGTCAAATGGGAGTGTTGTAATGAGATGTTCAAGTCGACAACAGATCTTTGAGCAGCGCAGCGTGACTCATGTTCTCCCTCGCCTCGTGGCCCGGCAGTAAATTCAGATTTAACGAGACGATCTTAATAATCGATGTAAATATACACTCAAAAAGAAAATCATCCATTTCACCTTCGCCTTTTTTTTCATGATTGGCTCTGCGGAAAAATTTCATCCAAATTAAAAAAAACAAACAATCGTGACATGATGCTTTTAAACCTGATAGAATATCAACAACAACCATCTGGGTGTAAAAATCCCCCTGACTCGAGTTTGTGCTGATGTCTGAAGAAAGTCATTCGTAGAGCAGCCATGTGTTTGTGCCAAGTGTTGTGAAACCGAGTGGTTGCCCAACATCTCCTGTCGTACTCGTCTCTACCGCCCAATGTTTTTCCGATCCGATATGACATTGCATGTTTTGGGTGAGAAAATGTCAGCCGAGTTTAACAACTGACCCCTTTTTTTTCTTATGCTTGAAAAACATTTAAAAGTAGTTGGTCATAGAAGCAATTTAAACCCAGAATTATTTACACACCCTGAAGATCTAGACATAAAACCATTTTCATTCCACCAAAACATTTCTATTTGATACGAAACAAGACAGGAGTTTCTTAAATGGCACTGAAACAGTTCTAAGATAATTATGAGTGTAAAGAAAAATAATTTCTCTGATTTATTTGAAAACATGAAAGTCTGTAACCCTTAATCAGTGGAAAAAAACAACTTCACTGACAATTTTAGCAGTCAGATCCTACTGATAACTGCTGATCGGCTGAACTATGTCATGAACATCTCGACGGTCTTCACATCTGCTGTACAAAAGCTTGTTATTTATCCAGAAAGTGAATATCTTTAAGATTTGGAGTTGTTTGAAGAATGGCCTTTTTGAAACGTTTCTTTCAGTCCCTAAAGTGAACACACCATCCAAAGGACCAAGACCCAATCGTTCCCATTTCGCCTCTGATCTCTGATGCCGAAAACCTGACCAAAGTTTAGGAACACCACAGTCCCGAATTATCTGGGTAAGCAATACTTCTAAAAGGGAAATATTGACTTGTTGACATCAGAATGAAGATGCATAATCATTCGTTCGTGGGTCTTGAACTTCCCAGGCCTGTTTTCTGCTGTTTGAGGTTAAAAAGCTCTTGTGCAATTGCAGATTTCCTCCAATTTCTCTTTATCAAAACAGGATGTTCTCTGACTCAGCCTCACTGCCATCCATAACCTCAACGTCTGTGGTCAAGAGTTCCCATAACTCAGAATGTGAGTGAGGATAGCTGCCACGACTGTAGAATCTGTAACAGAGAAGGAAAACGTTACCAGCTCTACTCGCAAAACGAGCTCAGACTGGACAGTAAGTGGGCGCCGCCAGCAGGGCTAATATAATTTCAGGCTGGAAAACTGGTTGTGAGCGCACCTCTGTTCCAGTCTGGTCATTTTTCAGCTGCTGACTTTGGTCTGCGAAGCAACACAAACCCGGACAAGAAAATGTGAGGTATGTGGAAAGAATTGGGGCAGACTTTAAAGTAAACTCAGATCGATCCAAGCGTAACCGAGGAACCGTCGAGCTCGCTGAACAATTCAGAAATCGACCAGGAAGCCTCTGGTATAAAATCTGACCACTGGCTTCTAATCTTCCCGACTCCCTGCCACACCGGGGTGCTGAAGGAGTGACTAATCCAAGAATATCTGATTTCAGCTTATGTAAAGACACACATGGTGCTTTTTTTTCCAGTTTTGGAGAGCTTACAGAGCCTCTGGAAAGCTTCATGAGAACACTTTTGAAAAGATTGACTGCTTCTTATCCATTCCATGCCCTCAGCCACAAAAAAACAAAAAAAAACAAACCACAGAGTCCGGGAGAGAGAAAATGTGGCCAACACCTAATTGGCTCCACCAACAGCCTCTTGGTGTGCCAGGCCCTTTTTTTTTTCTTTTTTTTTTTCTCTCTTGTTCGGCAAAACCCTTCGAGAAGCAATTTTTTTTATTTTTTTTGTAATTGTGAATATTTTTGACCTCTTCCACATTAAAGATCGTTGAGAAAAGCCATCACATTGGGCTAGTAAGGTTACTTTTTCCGCAATAAATCTTCACAAACTTTGATCAAATACCGGATGAAATCAATGAAAAACACCGGACAGAGAGTTAAAATCTTCTCCAGCCCGTACAGAGGAAGTGTTTTGTCAAACTTTAAACTCATCTGGTTGTCACTGTGAGGAATATATTGCTGACTGCGTTTATTAAAAGCCCTGATACGCGTCGCTCCTGCCAAAACAGGGTGTGCTCTCTGTTACGACTTATGAGAAAATACATTGCCCAGATGGTCCACATCTAAGTTTTACTCTGAACCAACTTGTCTTCTCTTTTCTCTCTCAAGCTGCTTTCCCCCCCCCCCGTCTCACAACATTTTTTCCAACAAATTAAACCTGTTCTGATGTGTTGGGTTTAACAGTCCAAGAAGTTCGGGAAGCTCTTTGTGTAAGATGTGCCGAAAACGTAGCTGGAATGTTTCGCAGGAAACGTTGGTCTTGTCGCCACTAAAAACCAAGCAGGTTCAATGAGGTCAGTTTAATCCCGCTACATCAAAAAAGTAAATTAGAGCAAACAGAAACCGGAGTCGTCCTGAGTTAACGCCACGTATTGGTTCGGCGACACGATCGGGCATTTTTAAGTGATCAACGTTAAGTTTTCTGACTGAATTCCACTTAACATACAGAAGAAGGTCTACAGTTTGATTTAGTCAGAGAGCCATACAGCAAGCCATTTTAAATTGCCGACTCAGAAAGAAATGACATCCTTGTTTTTATGTGCACGGGCTGAAAAATTGCTTTCTTCTGTTCACCCAATAAATCTGGGTTTTCTCTAACTGGAGGTTTTCAACCCCATTTTCAAATTCCAGTTGTTAAGGACCGTTGTCCTGCAACTTAGAGATACGTCCCTGGTCTAGCCCGCATGTTTAAAATCATTAAATTGCTTCTTCAGAATGCTGTCAAGTTCTATAAAGTCATACATATGTGCACGTATTTGATACGGTTGTGCAGAACCTCGAAACTAGAGTTTGGGTCGTGTAGCCAAAAGCGGCAGAAACAAAAAGCAAATCAATTTCCCGACATTCAGAGCAAAGCTCTCACTTTAAGAACCATTTTTGCATCCTGTCTTGTTAATAAAGACTCAACCGTGTATGATTTAACCTCAGTATAAGTCCAGCACACTTTCTGCGCAGGCGTCAGATTTTTGTTAGAGGACATCAGTGAACAAACAGCTCCAGGAACACAGCAGGCGGCTCGGAGAGAAACATTAAGAACATTTTACACAGAACTGTTTGGTCTTAAAATGAAACCCCTACCGCGTCTTCTGAGCTGACAAGGATGGACGACAAAGAAAAAAAGAAACCAAAAACATTTTCTACTCCCTGTTGTGTTAAAGAAGATATTGCTACTCTGCAGTTTGTCTTAGTTGACGGTTTATTTTTAGTCCGCTCTCTGACCAAGCACTGTTGGAGGCACGTTAGCGTACACGATGCTGTTTTTGTGCTTTCCCGCAAATACTTTGGATATCTGACATTTAAAGAAACACATTGCAGCCCCCCTACCCCCGCCACCATAATCAGCATCTGCAGCGACTGGACAGGAAGTAGCTCAGTTGGATTGCAACATCAGAAATTGCCTAATGTCTCCCAATGGGTGTGTGTAAGAATCTGTTTATCTCGTTTTTAAGCGGCTGTGTTTTCTCCAGTTGGACACAAACTCTTTTTTTTTTTTTACTGTAATGTTACACTCTTTGTCGCCACTAAAAACTCTTCATCGTGTGTATCCCCGTTTTTTTTTTTTTTTAATCCAATAAATTCTTCAATATTTGCAGCTCCGATGAAGTCAGAAACCAACCAGCGCTCTTCACCGCCTCGCTGACCTGACGGCACAATGACAGGCTTGTCCTGCTAATACGTTTCCCAGACAGACGCTTTGTGCTTTAAATCTGCTGAATAACAGGCAAAGAGACCCAAACTGCCTGGTGAAGACATTACCCAGTTTATGGTGTCTTTTTCACCGCAGGATTGAAAACTGTGAAACTCTGAATTCACTGTGAATAAACACTGCAATATAAAGGCTCAATGACATAGGAGAAAACGTTCCGATTTTAGTCGAATGTAAAAGAAAAAAAATTGTAAATGGCACAACTGCAGTGCTGGACATATTTATTCGAACCACTTGTTAAAGATTTGTAAGAAAAAGAAAAAAAAAGCCTGACAATAAATTAATCTTTTATAGGAGTGACATAATCTCAAACTAAAAATAAATACAACCAATGGCGGCCAAAGAGGAGAAGCCTTTTCTTTCTGAATCTCTTACAAACACACTTTTTTTCAGTTTCAAAAGCTCCAGATAGCAGGTTTCGCGTGCAATCAAGAATAATATGTGGAAAAGTAGAGTGGAGGATCTGTAATGCTGTGGGCTTATTTGTCTTTGGGTTTCCCGCTAGAGCTCACAGTCCAACGCTACAAAACACATCGCCAAATTGACACAGAATTTGCATTTCTCTCGTGCGTGTCTCGGTCATGACTCGAACCCAAATCCAGCAGAAAACTTGTGGGGCGAGCAGAAGAATAAAGTATGTAATGAAGGATCCAGAAATCTGGGCCAGAAAAGTCCAACTTTAATCATCAGAGGATCGTTGTCCAGCATGGCTCAGAAGATGGGCATAAATGCGGTCGGTACTAAAGGTAAAATTTGCTTCAGTTCGCCCCAGGAAGTTATTTAAACAGGTGTAAACAGCCAACTCCTGCACCTCGGACTATTACTCTCGTAAAGAGACACACCTGTAAAGACAACCATAAATCACCGAGCCGGATTAATCCCAGATTTCCCTTCTTTTGAAATAACTTCCCCGCAGTCCAAGCTTTCTGCTGTGAAAGCCTCGTAGGCATTTCGTGCATCGTTATTCCACGCGGTCGCGTTAAATATCAGCTCAGTCCGCTGCACGATACATGAAGTGTGAAAACAGATTCAGCAGCTCTTTAAAAAAAAAAAAAAAACGACGGGCCAATTTAAACGAACGAAGCAGAAACGATCTGGATGCTCCTCCGAAACTGAATGGAGGAGGATTCCAGGTGTTTGTTTTATGAAACAGAAAAAAAAAAACAGGGATAAACGTAAAACATTCGGCTTTGATTGATTTTAATCGTTTCAAACTTTATTGTATTTACCTCAAACCAACTGTTCATTTTTGTGCTGTGAAGTGCGTTTTCTTCCTACCCGAGTGCCAGGTTGCATCTTGTTCTAGAGGTTATTTAATAATTGGAATATGCTGAGTGAACCTGCTTCAGATCCTTTGTCAGAAGAGATTATGTCAGCCAACGCCCCACTGGCACCTCAGGAAATGATCTGTACAAAAGACCTGCCGTTAATTTGAGACGTCTTTATTTTCCTTGCTCTCTTTCATCCTCAGGATCAACCTGTGCTTTTTTCCAGTTGTTTCTATCTATGCATCTATTAATAATTCAACCATGGACATGTCTAGGCTTATGCCGACTTATAAAAATTGTTCCGCATCAAACGTTAAGCCAGTACGCCGTCTTCCTCTCATTTTCAAGATTTCTTGACCCGTTGTACTTTTTCAACTCAAGTTTAAAAATGTACAAAATAAATTCTTTTAAAAATATATATATAAAAAATCCAACTCAATAAATGCGCTAGGCAAGGCAAGTTTACTTAGCAATTCAAAGTTCTTTATATTGATAAAAAAAAATTGTCTGTAAGATGATACAGATTTGAAAACTGTCTAAGATTATTATTATTTTCTAGACAGGTGTGCGAAGAAAGTTGTAATCTGTAGTCACAAGGAAAATAAATGCACAACAAATGTCTGTCAACGTATTTGTCACCGTTTCCATGTCAACACTGTACCTTTAAGCTAGATTAGACTTTTTTTTTCTTTTTTTTTTAAAAAGAAACAATTTGGAAATAAAATGGGGGAGGAAAAATGTAGTTTTTCCATTTTTCCAAGACATGAAAGAACTACAAGGTCCATTCTGTAGTGGACCTTGTAGTTTAGGGGATTAAGAGCTATTGTCAATGATCATTTTCATTTTGTTTCCACGACATCTGATCTGGGAGAAAATAAATAAATGCAGATTCTAGGCCCTTTCAAAAAAAAAAAAAAAAGGTTTGGCAGCTGATATGTCGGTTTAAACACAGGCTGCTCTGGAAGGGTCACATTTACTCTGCTGGCAGACCAGAGCACCACTTGGATGCTCATCAAGATCCAGTAAATCAGAAACAGATTGAAATGGAAAGAAAAATGCCCTCCGAGCATATCAAGGTCCATTTCAAAACATTAATAAAATCTCATAAAAAGATTGGTAGTTAGTGACTTAAAGTTTGGCTTACACAAGGTTGAGTTTTTGGACTTTACACATGGGAGGGAAAAAGAAAGAAAATCATGCTACTAAACACGGTTTTCAAACAAAATCGCTCCTCCAACACGTTTCAAACAATCATCTTTTTTTTTAACCATGCATGCTTCATATTCTGTTATGTGGTGAGAAAAGTTATAAAATCATTTTCTGCCTACAGCAACAAAATGGGAGTTTATATTGCTAATTTGTGGTGTCATTTAATAAAAAAACAACATCTAACAGATCTGTGGGTTTTCTTTCCATAAACTCAAAGTCTGTTGAAATCCTGCCACAGTTTAAGTCGCTTCTTAAATAAATTTGAGATTTTCATCCCATGCATTCATCAAAACAAAGATGTAAGTAGGTGTCGGTAAGGTAAATTATTTCAAAAGGTGGTTCATTTTTTTTAAAAATTGGGCACATATGTATTGCGTACGACCAATGCAAACAGATTTTTAAGCACAGAAATGGCCAACCCAACGATTGGAAGGACTGCTGACTTGACAGTTTCCCAGTTTTAAACTCTTCACAAGAACGGTGAGCCACCCAAAAACAAAATACTAAAGAGGCCGACTTTCAGTGGAAGGAAAACTTGTGGTAGAAAAACGGTCTAAAAGAAC
The DNA here is from genome assembly GCF_000485575.1 of Poecilia formosa. Taxonomy (NCBI): domain Eukaryota; kingdom Metazoa; phylum Chordata; class Actinopteri; order Cyprinodontiformes; family Poeciliidae; genus Poecilia; species Poecilia formosa. Next base: position 1,401,382 of record NW_006800093.1, on the reverse strand, counting down.
AGAGATGATGTCAGCAGGAACAATGCAGCGAGCTAAAGAGGAAAAACGACCAGACTTGTTTTTTGTGTGGTCCCTGGTTCTCGTCTCTTAATCGGAGGCCAAAAGTGACCTAATCCAATAAACCTCTAGTTAGATTTTGAAATGGGTCAAGAGGTGTTCAACTTTAGGACCAGCGCTCTGCATCATTTACACCCTCCTCTCCATCAGCACACCTGGATTGCATAATTCACGACTCTTGAGAAGTTCACTAAATGCCAAGTAGGTAATTCAGTCATTAGATACAGGTGTGCACTCAGAGACACATCCCTGCCCCCCCACCGCCAAAAAAAAAAAGTCATTGTATGTGCTCATTTTGTAATAAAACAAATAAAAAAACAACAAAATAATGACATGAAATTGTTTTAAAAAATGACCCGAATGTTTGAATTTCCAATGTGAGCAACTTGTGATTGATAATTAAATTTCACTGGTAAAAGTTTTAATTCCTGAATACAGTTTTCAATGACAGGCTTATTTACTGAAAAGCACCTGCACATTCAGTCATTTAATGGATTTTTTAAGGCAAACATCATTTTAGAAGAGTCGCATATCTGAATTCGGCGCATTATAAAACAAAAGTTAAAAAAATTAAAAAGCTTAACTCTGTTGCTTTCCTGATTAGATGAAATTATGACTGTGTGGTTTGGTGTTAAGAAAGCATTTCTTTCTGCTCATGAATGCATGAGGACGGCAACTTCCGCCCAATCTGGCAGCGTTTTTCTTCTTTTTGTTTAATGGCGGTTGGCAAGCAACTTAAAGGTGTGCATTACCGCCACCTACTGGTATGGAGTGTGGATCAGAATGTAACTTATGTAACCTCCCCCCAAAAGAGAAAATCTTATATCCTGTCAGTTTAGTTTTCTTAAGATAGTTTATTAAATAACATAAATATTCAGAAGTAGAAGAATACCCCAAAACATCTTAACTGTAACTTATTCTTTAGAAGTCGACATTCTAACTTCCGCCTGGCAGCATTTTCAGACATCTCAGACTTTTGAAAAGCGGTGCAGCCATATTGATTGGAGTTCCTTCCCCGCCCCCTCGTTAGTCACACCTGCACACAATATAAATTAATTCCACAGTCTGCATTCAAGTTCTGCAGGAGTTTCCTAATCACATGTTTATTTACATCAGGTGTGCTCAATCTCTCTATTAGGTAAAAAGAAAACAAAACAAAAAAAAACCAGCAGCTGATCGAATGTGAAATATTCCTCTGAATGGTTGTAAATAACCCGTTTGTGGATGTTGTTTGTGTTCCACACCAATGCGCTCCATTTCACGTTGTGGAATGGGTCTGGCCCATAAAACTGATCCCACGTCTTTGTTTTAAAACCAACCGAATTGTAATAAATCGGCTTTAATACCAGAATATTCCTGCGGCATTTGGCGAGGAGTTTGAAATGTGACTTTTTGATTTACATTTATTAGGCTCTGAGCAAATAACAACTAAAAACTGCACATTTTCCTCCCGAATCGCACACGCACTTTGCAAATGGTCTCTTTATAATGACTCCTTTGTTTCTCTTTGCCATCACAAGTAACCAGTGTTTTTATGGTGAGCTTGCACACTGTGATTGTCAACTTTGGCACAACCTTCCCTTTTATTACAGGATGCGATTTAAAGTTGGCCGGGAGGAAAGCGTGGCGTCTTTCATTTCCCTTTCTGCTCGGCGGGAGACAGTCGCCATGGACTCATGAATGCCTGCAGTTCCCCACACCAGCCTTTGTGCGGATGGACGTTATTGTCCACCCGTAGATTGTTTCTAGGCACATTTCGTCCAGTAATTTACTTTGACTAATTTGAGGTGATTTCATTCATTAGGACTTAAGCGGCGCAGCAACTGTCAGAGCGGCCTCACCTCAAACAGAAAAAAAAAGGAAATCTAGAAAATGTACAAGTTGGTGTGCGGCCCAGTGTGACTTAAAGAAACGGATGTAAGCAGCGCTTCAGAACAGAAATTATCATATGAATAAGAATCGCCACACTGACTCACTCTGATTGGTCCAAACAAGGTCATTTCCCACAGTGCTGCTGGCCCCGGGGCCATTGTCAGCCTGTCAGAGGCATGCCTGGTGCCTCCTCTCCGCATTCTTCCGTGAGCGCTCCGGTCTGCGTGTCACAGCCGAGCCGCTCCATTCAGAGACGGGAATGACCGATCCGCTCCATCTCTCTGCTGGCGAATCACTTACAGACTTGTGTCCTTGGTTCTGCGCTCGCCACCTTCGTGGTTCCGCCTTAGCAGGAACAGACGAACTCTCGACTTGCAAAGCCAAGGTGTGTTCGGTGGCATGCCAACCCGTAAGACCAGGAAGCACATGCAGGAGGAACAAATTAAGGCCGTAGAGGTATTACTCGCAAATCCAACCACATCAAGGCGTCCTGTGCGCTGACTCTCAAAGTGAAACATAATTTCAGTTCATTATGGTGAAGCGGAGTTAGCTGACCACAAATGACATGCAATGTCTATCCTGGTATGTGAGAACATGATGAGATTTGTTCTTCTTAGTGAGTTTCTGCTGGTTGCACCTCAAGTCAGGTGGTTTTAAATCAACACCACAAAGTTCTTTGTGAACTATTGATAAAAACTGATTGATGCTGCATTAGACATCATGTCTCTTCCACTGGAAGTGTTTTTTTTTTTTCCTGTAGTTGTGCTACTGTACAGATTTTTTTGTTTGTTTTTTGTGGCAAATCCACAGCAATTTCTAGCTGTGGATTTGCTACAGCTAGAAATTTTGTTTCACAAAGCGAAACAAAATCGAGGTCATGGTGAGGTTTGATATAGATTGCTTCCACGTTTACATTTTGTGCAACCCTTCACTGTTGCTTCTGGATACACACAATCTGAAATCCTTAAATTCATGTCATGATGAGCGTCTTTCTCCTTTGTCTGAGCAGCTGTGGCCGTCTACAGTGTGAGATAGCAATACCTGAAAAGTTAAATTGTCAAATAATCCCGTCTGTAGCGTGGAAGTGGCGATCTGTAACATCCTTCTAAGGCCAACAAGTAGAAAAAAATCTCCAAGTTTTATCTTTAAAACAAAGTCCACAATGTGTCACAGTCAAACCATCTTAATACAGTAACGAAAACCTCCTTTTCATCTTCACAGACGGAAGAAGTGTTTGAGTTGGACAGCGAGTTTTATCAAATTTGTGCCGTAATCCCTCTTGGCGACAGAGATAAAGATGAGGGATGGAGGACCTGAACTCTTCTGCTTGAATATGGGTGTGAAGATTTACAAATCAAAAGAGCCAAAAGGTTCACTTCCACATCCGCGTTGCAACAGTGGCAAAGTAGCATAATAACAGTGGCTGTAATCTTGAAGGAAGTTCATCAGCAGCAGTTCACACAGACAAACATCTGATATCATCTAGAGACTGACTGAGAATCTCAGTAAAGAGTACCATGCAGTGCAGCCTGTCAGTAGGAGGTTTGTGAATTCATTGAATTTACTACATTCGTCACTTTTCCGTTGTCAAAAATCTAACCTCATCATGTCCAGCTTTCATTGTTCCTACTTAAGCGACAACAACAGGGTTGGCAGCTGAAATGTCAAATGAATGCTTAAGATAAACTTGATTTGACCTTAAAAACATCAGAACTCGGTTCATTTAAGTGCTTGGCCACACTAATGGCTTCCAGACAGAATGATGAATGAAGTTTGGTTCACTGGCGGTCAAAAAAAAAAAAAAAAAACACCACTTACTCTGATTAGATAACACTTATAGGGCAATGCACATGAAGTCCACATTTTATATTTACTGTTTAAGTTTCCCATCAATGACAGGCGAGTCATCTAGCTGTTCAGTATCAGTTAATAATCTTCTAAAATCTAACCAGCAGTTAGATTTTTATATATATATATATATTTTTTTGATAGATCTGATTTGACACCTGACAGAAAACTCACCAACACACACCAACATCTGGCGTTTTGCTTTCAGTGGGAATTCACTCCCACATCCACGCAGCGTCGATGCTAAACGCGGCACATCCTCTCCATGTGTACTGCTTAGGTAATCCTAGGCTTTATTTTCTAGAAAGCTACGCTCAGCACCACTACGATGAAACTTAAGGAGTCTTTAAGCTTAAACAAAACCGATGCACTTTGTTGGTGGAAAAGTGGAAATTTGAATCATGTTTATTTATAAGAACGAGGAATCTGGAGGCATTTTGTGCGCTCATTCCTCTGGCAGTGGGAGTGTTTATGTGGTACTTGTTTAAAAAATGTGAGAAATGTCAAACGCTTTCAAAGTCATTCTTATCTCACAAAATAAACAGTAAAACAGACTTTAATCTGTACTTCCAAATATGTGCTCTCTGCTATTCTAGGAGTTGTTGTGATTAAGTGTGATATTTTAAATACACAGGACATGTTAAACTGGTTTGGGCATTAAAATCTCTGGAAGCTCGCTGTTAGCGAATAACAGCTAGCATGGGGAAATCATGAAATCATCATAGCCACCATTAGACGCTATCCCACATGCCACCAGCTGGTTTGGGAACCATGAAAGGTAGGTACCATTTTCTGTCCAAACAATTGCAAACAAACATTTGTAGTTTCGTAAGCACTACTGGCAAAGTTAGTAATACTGCATCTAAATGGAAAAACTTGTGTAGATCTTTATTCATGTCCCAACGGGCTGTTAATGTTTACAGCAAGTCGCAATAAAAGCAGCAAAAATAACAACGGCTAATATTCAGTTGGAGGGCGTGGCGCTCCAACAAACGGAGGATAGAAACACAAAACTTTTTGATAAAAGAAAAAAAAAAAAGGTCCTGGTATGACCAAGAAGGTAAATAATAAATAAACCAATAAATATGTAATACTGGGGGGAAAAAACACACCATTTAACTCTGTGGTTTAAAAACATGAACCGATTCAACTGTTGGATTATAAAACTAACAACTCTTCCCCGTGACTTCATTCAGGAGTTTCCGTAAGCGTTCAGCACTGACTGGCCTTATCTATAGAGCCATCTGAAAAATAAACCTTTCAAACAGAGTCTTCCACTTCCCACATGTAGTTCACAAATGAAGCAACCTAAACTTCAGTTCGTCAAGAAAGGCTGACCGTGATTTAACGTGCTGAAGGGAGGAGGCATTGATTCCAGTTCATTCAGCCGGACAAAGTGTGGCTGAATGAACTGGACTCCGTGCCACTGAAGTTGCACTCTTTCTCCGGGGTCGTCCATTTAAAGGGTGCATGTGAATGAATTAGATGTCCTGAGTTTGTGTGCAGCCCTGTCTGCAGAGCTCCTCATGGCCTATCATTACCAGATGTCACTCTAAGGGTGGCTGCTTAAAATCCTAAACTCCAGCTCTCTGCCTCTTTTTCTTCCACTCCTGCCTTCCTTCCTACTTTCTTTCCTCTCTCTCCCCGTCTCCTTCCCACTCCCACAGCCCTTCTTTTTTTTTTTTTTTTTCCCCTATTCTCTCCTCTCCACTTCCAGCTGTTTTTGGCTCCGAACAGCAGGAGCGGAGGGGAAGTTCTCCACCAATTGTCTGGGTCCTGAGAGGAGCTTGTTGGTCGGATCCCACCCTCCTTCTGTCTCTCTCCTCTCCCCTCCTGTCCCGCTCGCTCTCTTCTCCCTCCTCGCCGTTCGTCTCTCCTCCCCCTGTTGTGAGAGAGCACACCTGCTTGATTTTGGCTGCACGCTCTCCGATTCAAACAACCCCACAGGCCCCGTCAGCCACTTCGTACTCTCATCCGCCCACTTGACAGGATTTTGGAAGTCAAGCTCATCTCGCCGGCTCCTACTCTTCTTGCCTGGCTTCCACTGAGAACAGGTAGGTTTTACTCTGTCTGTGGCTGGGAAAAATCTGCCTTTGATAAGATGACATCTTCAGGTTTTTTCTTTCTTTCTTTCAATGCAGTAGGTCATTCTCTCGAGATAGTTTGCGGGTGTTTTGTGAAAGGTCTCGAGATAAAGTGAGTTTGTTCATCTTTTACAAGCATTACATCGTTCCGTCCTCCCCTTTCGTCCGCTCTCGTGCTGTAATATTCCAGATATGTTGCCAAGTCCTGTTCTCACAGCACTCATGATTATGTGAGGGGACTCCTTAATCAGTTCAATCTGCATACAGGACAAAAAAAGAGTCAAGAAAAGAGAAGTGGCTGCAGAATAAGGGGGTGTGGTACCCAACTTCGAATTCTTAAAGTATACACAGTTGAGGCCCGTATGATGTTTGGGGTTTTACAGAGTGAGCTTGTTGCTCTCTTTTGGAAAGTATTGGTTTTAAACTTGATTGATTCCAGGTTAACATCTGAGACGAAATATTGCTGGATCATCTTTTCCATTGGGGAATCATAAAGACGAATGCAGGGAAGGAGGGGAACAAAAAAAAAAACCCATCTGATTATTTTATACCATAACTGATCAAGGTTTTATACGGGAAGAAAAAAAAAGTTTCCCCTCATTAGCCAATCTCTTATCTTTCTGCTAAGCAGTGCCTGTTTCTTCTCAGCAGGAACCTAAAAAAAAATTGCCCTGAAGGGTTGGGGTGTTGGGGCAACTTAAAAGTAAAACGCTTAAAAGAGGAAATGAAGAAAGGCTTTTTCTTTTCTTTTCTTTTCTTTTTTTTTTACCTGGCAACACACAAAGTGCCATTAATCCTGTAATGGTACAGCTTCTTCCATCAAAGAGACATCTGAAGGCTTCCCGGCAAGCCTCTGCACAACTCTCTGCTAACTCATTACATCTTTTCTCTGCGCAGAAAAGGGAAGAAACGAATGTGGTTGAGCTGTAGTGAATAAAGTGAAACTGAGAGGCAAACTGGAATCAAAAATGGCACTGTGAGTTAAATAAAAGCTACAGAAAGAAAGGGGAAAAAAAGGCAGGCACAAAGTACGAGAATGAACTCAAAGCAATGAGCAAATGGAAGTGCTGGATGAGGCAAGGCCCAGATTCTTGCACACACAGGCAGCATTTTTTTCCATCTGGACTTTATTTTTCCAGGTCAAGCAGAGTAAGAGAACAATTGGGATCAAATGGACAGTCTCCAGGAACTCTCTTTCTCCCTGCCCCAGTTTGCTCATTGGAACGGCAGAAAGTTCCACGTTTGAGCCTCTCTCCATGACCGGAGGGGTCAGGAAGGAAAAAGGGAAAACTTAAAAAGGGAGTAGCAGCGAGCACAGAATGGGAGGAAGAGATGCAAAGGGGAAGAAAAGGGAGGGAAGGCTGTTCCACGTCTGTGCGGAGCAGACTGATAATGAGGTTGAGGTATGATGGTCGGGTGACGGTTTTTCACACAAAACAGCTGAAATGTGGCTTAACCACTGGCTGTCTCACAGGCATGTTCTGAAAGCCCCATAATGATCTTCCAGCTGAGGGAATCGCAGTGACTGCGAGGTTCACTGGCCGGGTGTTTTTGGGCCGAGAACATTGAAAGCAGCCATTAAAGATCCGCCTGATTTCCTGACATCCCAAGAAGCTTCTGGGAATGTTTGTTGGTCATCTCTATGCACATTTTCATAGGAAACTGCTATAAAAATGTGCAGGATTACGAACTGCTGTCATCGTTGAGACAATGGTTAAACTGGGTTGTCCGTACCTGAATTAAAGTCTGTCTACATGAATGATTTCCGCAGGGATTCACTTCATCTCTTCACACGGCTTCACAAAGCATTTTGAGAGTCACTCGGCTGTGAATTGGTTAAGCTGAGCTGGACAGAGCAGAAAATCCTCAAACGTTGGAGGAACATTTCAACACCGCTGACCTCTGACTCCTCAGACGACAGTGGAAATTATGTGTTTGGGCAACCACGTGGGAGGGGAACTCGCATTCATTTGCTGACAGACTTAAAGAGCCTCATGTTTTAAACGTCCTGTGGCCTAGTAAATACCTTACAGTGATAAATTGCCGACAGCCGCTCTGCAGACGCAAACCCAGGCCTTGGGGGAGTTGGAGGAAAGATGGAGGTGATGCACAAAGTTTAGGTATGTTTTGTGTGGGTTTTTTTTTTTTTTACTATCACTGTTAGATGTTTATGTTCACTCACTCTGCTTTTCTTAGTCTGAACATATCAAGTAAAGGCTCCAACAACATAGGAGAGAAAGTAGCACAGAAATAAAGGGTAATTACTTTCCTCTCTTATGCAAAGGTCTCCGTGCTTCCTATCTGGGAATCATTAGTAATGCTGGAGGGAAGAGTCAGGAGAGTGCGGAGGGAGGGAAAGCTGGGAGATACAAGAAAAATGAGAAGTAGAAGGGAGAGCAGACAAGGTGGCTGCCATCAGAGGAAATGTCACCCTCCACCCCTATTTCCTGACAGGTCATAAAACGAATGAATGATACGTTGCAGCCGACAGAGAGAGAATAGCAATTTGTTTATAACTGTGAAATGTTATTTGGACCGAGATAGTTTTACAGCTAGTTGTGTTATTCACCAATTTGTCCTCTGTTTACAAGCTTGATGAGCATTTAATGGTCTTTTGTCACTTTCGAAATAATCAACTGATTGGATGGCGTTCAGAGGCGATGGAGGAACATTTCCAGTAAATGAAAGAACCACTCCCAACATAGAACTGATCCTCCAAACCCGATTTTCTGGGGGGTTTTTTGGGTTTTGGTTTTTTTTTTGGAGACGTATGATTCTTCCTTGGTTTGAAAGGCTTCTGGGGGGTTTTCATGCAGGAGAACAAAAAAAAAACGATAAAACCCTGACTGAGCTGTTATGACCCATATCATGTCCATACCATATCATTTGCTGAACCAACTCAACATGATGCTTTGGTGTGATATACCCACAAACAATGGCAACGGTTAAAAAACTTGGAATTCAGTTTGTAACTCACTTATGAAGGATGTTTACTTTTGACAGTAACAGGTATTTTGTCATAATGACAGTCGACATGAAGCTCCAACATGGATTAGCTAGGCTGAAAACTCTAATACCGTCTTGGCAATATGGATTGTTCATTTGTCAACATGTATTTGACTCACATTTTGGTCCTGTTGAGTGTGTTTTCATTGGCTGCAACATCTGGCACTGGCATGGTGCCATATTTCAGTGCCACTCCATTTGGTAATGTGCAAACAAAACCTCCAGGAAAACCTTTTTCTTCATCTTGAACATCATAAAAGTTGAAGAAGATCGTTTCAGATAACCCCTGCTCAGCTTTCACTGGACACTGACAGAAAACACAGCCTCTCTTTCAGTTTGAACCACATGGTCTGCAGTGAAAAACGTCTAATCTGTTGGAAGAACTCTATATTCAACAAATAGATCAAATAAAATGACTACTATATGGTTTTAGTAGCTGTAAGTAGGACTATAGGCCACACTCTTTTTATGGTAGCTGTTACATTTGCAGCTCTCAAACATAAAATATCTCAGTGCACCACACACAGGTATTTGGACATCCTTAAAAAAGAAAATCTCCGAATGGGTGAATATACTGTGAAAAAGTGATTTGGAACAACTTTAAAAAATATATATTAAAAAGCAGAAGAATCTAGTCAAACTAGTCACTAGTTTGACTAGTGACTAGTCAAACTAGTCACTAGTCTAGAGCCAGTTGCAGAACCAACTGGTTCTGCAACCAGTTGGTTCACAATGAGCAACACCTGGCACTCTTTAAATTAGAGGAAAATGGTCATTTTTCTTTTACGGTTTTCCCCCATTAGTGGTGAGTGGATGTTTAGATGCCATCTCCTTCTTAAAAATGACACACAGACAGGGAAAAATAAAAACTAAAATTGTACTTTAAGTCTGCATGCACAGCTGTATTTTTTATATCAGAAACTCTTAGAGAGGTTTTCTGAGGTGTGAAAACTTGAAGAACCGCTGCTCCAGCATTTTGTTTCGACATTGCTTGAGTCTGAGCACACTAGTCCACCCTTTGCCAGGATTTTATGTGTCTGTGTGCATAAACAGGGAGGAAAGAGGAAAGTTTTGGCCATCTTCCCAGTTTAGTGGATGTGTGTGACTCGAATGGTAATGAAGAAACTCTTGCCTGGGCTACAGCAGGTCGTCTCAAGCATTGTCTCCATACATTCATCCCAACTTAATCCAGCTGGGAAAGCTCGGAAAGCCATGGATTTAAGCTATGTTTGGAATCTTAATCTTTTGAATGGACTTTTTTTTTCCTCATGAAATCGAGGTTTTATTTTCTAAACTTGTGCATCATCAATCCGTTTGTTGTTTTCCACCGATTCAGGACTGGGTCGTAGATGTAACGCGTCAACCTCTCTCCGTAGTGATATTCCACGGTCCATTCTGGATTTTTCCAGGGAATTTCTGGGCCACAAGGGATATAAAGTCCTTATGTGTTCTGGGTCTGCTCCTGGACTTCCTCCAAGTGGACTTTGGAAAACTCTCAAAGCGAGGTGCCCAAAAAGCTTCTTGATCAGATGCCTGAACTGCCTCATTTAAAGCCCAACAATGTGGAAGTACAGTTCCTCGACCCTGACCCGGATGACTTTGCTCCCGGTTCTACCTCATGATCCAAGTGTTGCATTTTGGCTCATATCTTTCATTCTGAAAAGATGGGAAATTGCACCAAACAGCTTTATCAGAGAAATCCTAAGGACCCGACCTTTTTGAAGCTGAGATTCCACATTGTGGTTAGACTTTTCAAAAACAATCTTTAAAAAAAAGAAAACAAATAAACAACAAAAGAAAAACACATTTTCTTGCCTATTTGCAGAATTGTTTGCAGAAAATCTTTGACAGCTTGATGACAAGACAGATGGAAGAACATTTGAAATGCAGCACCAATAAACATGTTTGTATGCATCCGTTTATGTGGCCAACGGTCAAAGCAAGGAGCTATGGTCCATTAATACAGCAGTTAAATTCATGTTACTCTCAGAGCACTGGTGCTTTTATCAAGTAGAATTGGAACAGAGCGTCTCTCCTCACACAACAGCCCAGATGTTAGTATTTTATGATTTTAATAGTTAGATGACGAGACTGACATGGCTGCTTCAGTCAGCACAGTTTTATACAACACTGAAAGTCCAATCAGTTTAACAAAACTGGTAGAAACGAGGCTTATTTCTGCACAAGATTTGTGCCTGGTACCAATCAGGCAACTCAGATAAAATATCCAGTAAAAGAATCTACGAGCGCCGTTTGACCTGGGGATGCAATAAACATCTCGAGATCGCGATCCACTGCTCCCAAGTCTCCTGACAAAGTTTTGGTTGGACTGAACCGTCAGCTTTTTCAAACGCTTGAAACGCGAACATCGCCAAGCTTAGTCAGCCTGTCAGACATTTGAATTAATCCTCCTCCTGGATCTGGTTTGTGCTCAGACTGGAGCCGGAGGATGCGACGTTTCCAACTGCTTGGAAAACTTTCCCCCGAAGCAAAAAACACCGAACACACATAATTCCAGATTCAGACCGAACGTGTAAAAGACGTCTCAACACATCACGCGCACAGAGCGGGAGACAAAACACTCGGATGGATGAGATTTCAATCCTCAACGTACTGGAGCCGCGCAGTTTGATAAAGTACTGGCTTTTGTGGACAGAGACTATAATTACGACTGGGTCAGAGCGTCGCTCTCAGCTCTCATTCCTTGACCTGACGTAACCCTAACCTGCACTTACGATGGTCAGCTATTTCCATCTCACACAGACATCAAACACTGTGAAGAGTTTAAGTCACACCTCTTGTTGGTTTCTGTCGCTCCGCTGAACATTTTCCTCTCCGTTTGATCTCAACTGTTACAAATGAAAAGTCCACGTTGCCAGAAGTACTGGGACGCCTGCCGTTAAACGCTTTTGAATTTTATCGCTTCTTCTTGCCGCTTGGGCTCTTGTGTACAGTTGGCACACTGTTTGTAGATAAAGCCCTTAAAGCTAAGCACATTTGGCCTTTGCACGTCGGAAAACCCTCCGATGCGGTTGAATTTAAACAATTGTGGGCCAGAATTCCTCCACAGTGATGTAAGAAAACTCATTAACAGGTATAATAAACTCTTAATGGGAGCCACTGCTGCCAAGAGTGGTACAGGTAATGATTAGGCACATTTACGGCTTTATCGAACAGAGCCAGTTGTGTAGCTTGTTCCTTGGATAAATTAAATCATTTGAAAACTAATTTTTTGTTTTGCTCAGGTTAAGTTTATGTTACGAAAATTTGCCCTACTGCGTTTTAATGTGGCACAAAGCAAAAAACAGAAGGAGGAAGACACGTTTTCACAGCAAAGTGTATTATACTTAGGCTATGTTGCAAAATGATAAAAAAAAAACATAAGATTTATCAAGATAGGACACAGTCGAAAGATTAAAAAAAAAATTAAAGGCACAGCCCGCCATCTTTACGGATCATTTAAACGGGCTGAGAGTTGCTTTTAGGCCGGGGCCAAATGCTGGTCTTGGGCAGGTTTTCTCGTCCCGATCATGATGTTTGGGTCAAGGTCCGCTGGAGCTGCGGCTTAAACCAGCCCTTCAATTATTGTGGCACCGAGTTGGATGGAACGGCTTTTGGCTTCTTACCAGCATTTTCTTTTCCTTTTTTTTTTTTTTTTTTTTAAAAAAATGCGATTCTCTGCTGTGTACAAAAAACCAAATAAGAGAGGGAGAATCGACTGTAAGTGGGTGTGTGTGTGTCTGTGGAAAAAGGTCGGGAAGTTTGTGCGGATGTCTGGCGTGTGTCTCGATTTCGAGACGACGTCCGCCTGTGTCATCTAAGTCGTGTTGAAACCTAGAAATAGACGAGGAAGCGTGACGCTCCCACTGATCTCTGCTTCCACAGTAGATAGAAACTCCCTGATGCTGTTGACACACACTACTAATATAAAACGCTTGGCAGACGATCAATCTCTGTGATTTATTACGTTCAAGCAGGAGAAGACGTGGAACAGTGGTCTGCAGTTGCAGCTATGCAATTTCCTGCAACGCAACCCCTGTGTATTTCTGTAAAAGTTAATGCAGATGTGGCAGTAGCCAGTGGCGCACTTATCAACTTCAGGAGGAGACGGGTTAGTTATAAATGTACAAAAAGTGAGCAAAGAAAACGGATAATTTATAGATTTGGGGATTTTTTATTCATTCATTTATTTATTTATTTATCTTTAGTCAGATGAGTTCAGTCATTGTTTAACCACTTTTGGTGGTGTCAAAGTGTGATGCTTAGTCTAGAAAAAAGGAATAGATAAACAGTTTATGGAGGGAGAATGAAGGGAAATCCCTAGAGTGCATCATCAGTTAGGGATAACTACTTTTATGGATTTTTCCACTTCATAGGAAAATGTTAAACAGTCAGAAAAGCACTCAAACCATCAGAAAGCACCAAAGGTCAGCAATAATTAAGAGATAAATGGATCACTGACAGAAACTGCCAACTATAACAGTCAAACTAAAAGTCGACAAATTATTTTCTTTGTTTAAAATATTGAGCATTTTCCACTTAGAGGAATGCATTCCGCAAAACCGTTACATGTTGGAAGTCTTTCATTCACAGCTGCATGCATGTTATTTCTCCTTTCAGGTGCTTTGCTTTTTACAACCATATATTTACTTATTTAATAAAATAGGAGTCATGCTAGAGAGGCTGCCAAATACTAAATACTGCCAAATCTAAAGGTATGCCAGGGTTTTAGACACTTTTGTCATTGTATTCCTACTTTAACAATGCATTGCTGCCAATATCTCATCTGTTGCTGCACACTGCTGGAAAAGCTGGCTGAGAGAAGACTGCTACACTTTTCTCTCTCTTAAAATAAAGGCAAATTTGACTCTCTTTTTTTTCGGAATCATTTCCAATTACAAAAAAAAAAAAATCCCAAAACACAAAAAGTCATGGAGTGGACACCAAAAGAGCCCCAAACATCACTCAGTACACTAATACTGTTTTTAAGCCATGAACTTGTAAAGAAGCTGACTGCAGGCTAGCTAGCCAAGCAAACAATATATCACAACTAATTTCAAATTGTTGAGCAACAAAGAGCAGGATGACAACTGGAATTTTTGCAAGTTTTTCCACTGATATAAAGCAATAAAAGATGAATGTTACAGTTAACATAATTATAAAACTAATTGTCAATGTTATTTTTTAGCATAACAATTGTTTTCTTTTATAAAATAATATTTTTTTAAGATTCTTTGCTGAATTACGCAAAGCCATAAAATGGTTTCTCAGTGTTTTTATCCAATGAGAATGTAATGCTGCCTAATGAAGAATTTTTCTCTTTTTTTACATAAAGTAACTGTAAAGTAAAATGGAAATATTCAGGAGCATTTACCTCAAAACGTAGCTTTTTTTTATTTTTTTATTTTTTTTGGTACATTGTTGAACGATGCATATGAACCCAAACACTGCCATTCGTACTGCCTCCAAATGCCTTTCATGCAATCAGGAGCAGCATCACAACCAGCACATTCCACCTGTTTTCATGCATCTATAATGCAATCAGCTTGGGTGTGAATAAATCCCAGATTCAAGTTCTGACTCTTGAGGCAAATCAAACGAAGCAAAACCTTTTGTCCTCCACCAAAAACTGAACATTTGTACATCAAAAGCTTAATTGCAATTATTATGTTTTTGGTTTTTTTTGTCTGAGTAAAGCAGAACCATTTGAAGACCAGATATTGTTTTGTCGCTAATCACTTCCTACGCGTCTTCTGCAGGCTCTCTGCGAGCAGCACCATGCGGACCGCCTGCCTCTCCCTGCTTCTGGTCACCGCCTGCTGGGCTCTGCCCTTCCGTCAAACCGGCTTCCTAGACTTTATGATGGAGGACGACGCCGGGTCAGGTGCTGATCCCATCAGGACCAAGCCCGCTGCCGACCCCGTAGGACCGAAGTGCCCATTCAGATGCCAGTGTCACCTGCGTGTGATCCAGTGCTCTGACCTTGGTAAAGCAGCAACACATGCCCACATGATGAAAGAAAAGCGCAGCTCATTTTGTAATTTTTTTATTTAGAAAATATCCTGATCTAGACCGTCCTGACCGTCAAATGTAGAAATTTGTCTGAATTAATAACTTTGCCTAAGCTTTTTATTAAGTATTCTAATGCCTAAACATAAAACATAGCAAATGGAAACACCAATAAATGCCTGAGATACATTAAGAAGTAAAAACACCTCGTGAAGTTTTTTTTTTTTCTTTGGAATCGAACCAAAATCAAGCTTATAATCAAATAAGAGTTTCTGCCTCAGTATTTTTGCAGGCATATGTTTATGATGACCACAACAAAGTCGTGTAACGACTTTCAGTTGGCACAGTTTCTGCAGCGCAAACTTGTAATTTCAAAGCGTCGCCGTCAAAACAGCTCAGCTTAATTCATGTAATCCAACGAAATTAACATTCACTAAGCACTCCTCCAGCGTCATTATAGGAACTCATTTGTTAGATTATCAGCCCTACGTGTTGACGGATTACGCCACCTTTGGGATTCCAAGGTGGAAAAAAAAAGAAGAAACGCAGTGAAGTCACATCAAGTGCCTCCACGTCCATTTTCTCTTTGCAGTCTTCCGTTTGATTCTTTGGCCCGGATTGCAGAGCACTGCGCCCGGTTTATGGTACCAGGCCCTGAGGTCAGACGGGCAGCTGCAGTAGTTTTACTGAAATCGAACCTAGCTGAGTTACAGCGAAGCTTTAAAAGCAGCACACCCACCCGCCTAAACCCAGCTCGGTCATTCGAGGGGCGTATTGTGTTACACGTTACTGCAAAGTCCTCCAGAGAACATGAGGCCATGTGTTGATATGTTAATCGCTCACAGATGCTCAGAGTCTTGCTTCACTTCCTGTAACAAATGCATGATCTGCTCTTTCTGGGAAATTAGCTTTCTTAAACACTGAGGAAGATTAAAGCTTTCTCCCGACTTTGGAAAGTCCTGTGCAACCCCTAAAACAATCCAGGATGTGTTTCTCAGCGAAATGCTTACTTTACAATTACTTGGTCACCTCTTTTTACTTATGCACAATCCAAACAGTTTTTTCAGTCGTCGTGCTTGGCGTTTGGAGCTTATCTGCGATGTTTGCTTAATCTGATGTATGGAGTATGCAGCAGTTTGAGTCATCCCTGCAGACACTGTCTAAGGAATAGCACTTATTACATAAAAAGGGAAAGACAGGCAGTAGGATTAGATTTTTTTTTTTGTTGTTGTGATGTTTGGAAAGAGAGAGGCATGTTCTTGAAGAGAACAGATTGGGAGGAAGGGAGGCGGACCCGCTGGGGATTCTATGAGAATAAAATAAAACAGCAGCAGACAGACAGGAGATGTTCTGGATTCAGAGGACCAATCAGAGTGTAAATTAGAGGGCAACTTTATTTACTTCAGAAGAGTGTGAAATGTGTCAAATGTTAACGATGAAGACACTTTAAGTGAATAACGGTCATTTCCGTTTGCCTTTGTACCCCCAAAGATGTCGCCCTTTGTCTGCGTCCTTCACTGCTGTCACCGAACCCCCATTTGCTTCCCAGACCTGCTGGCATACACGCGCGCACACACACACGCGCGCACACACACACTCCACGGCTCAAACATGAGCAGGAATAAACATCAGTGTTCAAACTCATACAAGCACAAGCCACACTGAGGGCTCCGCTCACCGTTTGCGATTAATTCTGGCGAAGAAACGATCAAAATCGAAAATGGAAACGTTCAAACTGTCGGCTGACCGCTGCCGAGAAGAAAGAGCCTCCAGAAATCGACAATATGAGCATGTTTCTGGTCTTTCAAGACATTTTCGATGCAGCCAAAACAAAAGCCAAACAACATTTCAACTTACCAAATTCTCATAGAAGCAAAACTGTCATTAAAATGACATGCCTGCAAGTTGCAGGAAGGGAAACGATATTTGCCACTTACTTCACGCTTCTTTCAATCAAACATCAAATTTCAACACATTTTGCTGTTGAAATTTAGTTTTCTGTCCAAGCTGACCTGGTCCGGTGGGAGAAAGTAACCGCTTCCTAAATCATAATCTGCTCTTCCTTCTGCAGCTCTTTTAGTGGAACCGAGCTGGACAGTTTTCACACCTCAACCTTTTAAGATGTCTTTTGTGGATGGCGTATTCTCCCACTTTCTGTTTTTATTGCTGTATAAAATAGTTTAACTAAGCAAGCTTTAGATGTTGTCCCGGTGTCTTTTGTGACTTTCTGGGTCAGTTGGAATAGTTTTGGTCAGTTAGCCACTCCTGGGCAGGTTCAACACGTTCCCGAGGTTTCAATAGCCGTCGCTGTTACCTGCATCCCAAAGTCTTAGAAATTACTTTCTAACCTTCCCTTTACTGATATATAAGTACTTGTTGCTATTTTTGTTATTTAGATTGAGTCATGATGTCTTACTTTTTGAGATTGTTCAGCTTTTTGTCGCCAGGTTATTCTCTATTTAGGTGATTTTTTTTGGTTTAAATCATCATTCGTTGAAAAGAAAAACATTCAAAACTGAAAGTGTTTGATGATGATCAACCCATGTTGCCCAGTCACTGATCAATCTACTGGAAATTCAACCTTTGAGAAAAATGTGCTCGATATTCAGATTTTTGTTGTGCTTTCAGAGCGCATAGTTGGCGTATAGTTATATAATGTGTAGTATACACTATTTAATGTTATGTAATTGTTAATAAATACCTAGAAAGCATGTTTTCGTGTCTTATAAGTCAGCCAAAAATAATGTGCAGCATAGCGATCAATTTATTTCGGCGTATTTCTCAGGTTTCGTTGATGCTATGCAGAAGGATGAGCCAGTCTGACTTTTCTCAAAGTAAATGAGGCAGCGACCGCAAACAGCTGTGATGGTTTCTGGATCATTCACCGTGCAGTTGGAAAAGTTGACAGAGGGGGAAAAAAAAAAAAAAGCAACTTGCAAGAATTGATGTTTGTCTGCAGTCATCACAAGTTTTTGGGGCCAAAAGTTAGGCAGACCAGAAACTCAAGGAGAGACATTCTTTGTTAAACAGTTTATTAAATGTCTCTTGGTTTTAAATAAAAACCCTCCACTTTGAGTTGTTGTGTGTGCACCGAGACATATCTCCTGTCCACTTCGCCAGACTACAGGACTTTGAAAACAGATGGGATTTTCTGGAACCGAATGCCAAGTAAAACAGTTTTGTGACTTTGCTTTCCAGGTATGCAGCTGCTTATTTACTCCAAAGGAAATTTGTTTTAGGGTCGATTTCCACCATATGTGCCTCCGAGCACAAAAATAGTTATTTAGTCGCCCTGGAAAAGCCACCGTTTTGAAAACGTTAAGGACTATAAAGCAACATCCCGGGGATTTTTTTTATTTTTTTTCCTTTCATTGAGATAAATATTCATGTGAGAATAAACAGCAGTTGAAAGCAGTCAACCATCTCTTTAGAGTTTAAATATTTGTACAGCGCCGTTCGTACACAGGGCAATTAAAAGTTACACACAAGATTTTTTAAAAAAAAGTTTCAGAAACATCTCAGGTTTTCAGGGAGTTGGATCTGAAACTAAAACTTCCTCCTCAGGGAAAATCCCAAACGAGATTAATAAAGTTTTCTATAATTTTAAGGCGGTTTGGTTTTGGACTTTCTCACATTCTGCATAGGATTTTACCTCGATTAACTTTGATTTTTCTTTGGTAAAATCTGTTTAGCTTTATGCTAATCTAGCGCCGTCTGTTAGCGGACGTGGGCAGCACTTTACCTGTCGTCTCTCTTGTGAATTTCACCGTCAGGCCTGAAGGAAGTTCCTGCTGACATTCCTGACGATGCCACTTTGCTGGACCTGCAGAACAACAAGATCACCGAGATCAAAGAGAGCGACTTCAAGCACCTAAAAGGATTACACGTAAGTATCGTCAACATGTGTTTGTTCTTTTTCGTGTCTAAATAATTGGCGTTATTCCCAGTAGTATTAAGATTTTTTTAGGAGCTCTGCATGAGCAGGTATCAGCTTACAACAGGAGGAGATAGAGCGTTTTCTGAAAAGCAAGTAAAAACCCCGATTTTTTTTTTTTTTTTTCCCCAGGTGCAAATAAATGACTTATTCTGCGGTCTGGTGGTGTTACACTTTCTAACTCTTGCTCCTGCCATATTTATTGTAAATTCCTCAGTCTGAGAGCAGAAGCTGCTCCACTATGATGTTTCTTTTCCATTAACCAGAAAGTCCCAGACACCTACACTACATCCTCTCTCTTTGCCAGGAGAAAAGCTGTAGGCTTAACTCTTATTTCCAAATAAAGAAATATCATTGAGTACAGTCTGGAATATTTTTAGAATTTTACGAGAACGTGTTGAAGAGTCTTTCAACGTAACCCCAGCGATATAATTTTCTTGTTTAATCCACTCTGGAGGCCAAACTTCTGTGGAAGTCCTGTGGTTTTATTCTCCACTTAATGCCCGTTTCTGATTTCACTGGTATTTTTTTTCCATGTAGGCTCTCATCCTGGTGAACAACAAGATCACCACCATCCACCCTAAAGCCTTCAGCCCTCTGACCAAGCTGCAGCGGCTCTACCTGTCCAAGAACATGCTGAAGGAGATGCCGGCCAACATGCCCAAGAGCCTGCAGGAGCTCCGCATCCACGAGAATGAGATCACCAAGATCAAAAAGGCCTCCTTCCAGGGCATGTCCCAGGTCATCGTGATGGGTATGAGACGGGAGGAGAAATATTTGAAATCCACCTAACTTGGAACAGACATCGAAGTATTGTTTGATTTTCTTGCAAATCTTCAACCATGTTGGAGTTTTCTGCGCTCCGGAATAGTCGAAAAATTCCTGGAAGAGGCAAACTTCCATAACCTCGTTATTTTTTTTGTATTTTTTTTTATTTTATTTTCAGAACTTGGGTCCAACCCTCTGAAGAGTGCAGGAGTTGAAGCCGGCGCCTTCGCTGACCTGAAGAGGGTCTCCTACATCCGAATTGCAGACACCAACATCACAGAGATTCCTAAAGGCAAGGACTCGTTTTCCGGAGAAGAATTAGAGTCGAATGCACTGAGGTTAACGATTGGATTGATGATTGCAGTTGCAAATGTTGTCTGTGGATCATCTTTTCTATCTTGCTTGTGATCAGATCTCAATTAGCCAGATTATATGCTGATAAACACTAAATCTGCAGGGACTGTTGCACTTTTCTTCTCATTTGAACAAAATTAACCTGTCAAGATATTTCTGGATGTGAAAAAGATGACTGACACAGAAGACTTGGTAGAAATAATTGTTCAGTTTGTTCAGTGAAAAAGTCATATTTTAACTCAGTTTTGAGAATGACGTGTTTTAAGCGAGTTTATTATTGTCTAGTAATAAGAGTAGGTTCTGATCTGAACCAGAAACCTGCATATTTTCATCATGAGCATTACAAGCTTTACCAGAAACTTTAAAATAAACTCAGTTCAGAAAAAGTCAAGCGGATTAAAAACTAGTTCATTTGTGTTGTTGTGAACTGATGACATCTGCAGTCAGGCACCGATGCTCTAAAAGGGCCCACAAGTCGAAGATTTTTGTTTTTTAAATGTAGAATAATCATTTTGAACTTGTGTCTAAAACCATCTGCTAACAACTGAATTCGTCTGTCATGCGTCAGTGGACTGAGCCTGTCTTGCACGTCGGAACGACACATTTCATCTTTGCTTCGGTACTTAAAGTTTAATTCAGCTGAGAAGAGTTACAACGCCAGTCCTGAGCCGAGGAACACAAATATGTGCGGCTCAGCTTCTCTTTCAGCGCTTGGCGATGCGCTCGCAGTTGATTTATTCGCCGTAGCGTCACAAATTAACATAAAGTATTTTCCAAGAGTTTTGAATTAATTTCTTCTGCTGAAAACCGCAAAAATGACGAGCCAGTGGAAATTTAGCTGTTTACCCTCGGAAAAGAGTTTGCGAAAGGGGGGGATTCGATTTGGTAACCCGGAAAAAGACGCTTTGATGAGCGAGTTGAAATTATTTCGTGGTGTTCCTCAGCTCCGCCTTGATGGTAATCCTGTCTCATTTGGGTTTGCAGGTCTGCCTAGCTCTCTGTCTGAGCTTCACTTGGACGCAAACAAGATCACCAAGGTGACATCCAGCGCCCTGAAAGGCCTGAAGAATCTGGCCAAGTAATAAAAATGATACTTCTCTTCCCAGCCTTGCTGTAAACCAGCATTGATGCCAACAGTAAACATTTTCAGAAGCGTAAACGCTCGCAGCTTTGTTTGCCTCTAAACAAGCAAAGCTGAAAGATGATTGAAAGCAGCATGTGTAAAGTGAAAAACCTTTACGCTCGTTTCCCTGCAGTGGCTTTATCTTCCTTTATTGGCTAAAAAACTTTTACAGCATCGCTCCGTTGTTTCAAATCCTGGAGGTTTGTGCTCTTTCGCGTTCGGTTCTTCCAGACGTGACTCATTCCTGCGCTTATTTTTCTTGCAGGCTCGGCCTGAGCTACAATGAGATCAGCACTGTGGAAAACGGCAGCCTGGCTAACGTGCCCCATCTGAGAGAGCTGCACCTGGATAACAACGCTCTGACCAGCGTTCCTCCTGGCCTGCCTGACCATAAATACGTCCAGGTACACAATGGCTCCAGAGTCTCGAATGCCAGCATGTTACTAATCCAGGCGTCACCGCGCTCCGAGGAGAGTTTATTTGCACTCAAGAAACGATTAGATATTAGATTCTTTTTTTTATATATATATATATATATATATTTGGAAACTGAGCTGGTTTACTTGTCAGGTGCCTTCTGATACACAGCAGATGTCCAAGTTAATTTTCCGATAGATTTCTGGCCACACCGTGATGCAACAAACCACTATACTTCCAGCTGCATGATTCACATGGAGCCTCTGTTTTTATGAGTTTCTTTTCCACTAATGTTGTTTTTGGTTAATGCTAAACACGCCTTCTGTTCTGGTTTCCAAATGAGACGAACGAAGATTCATTTGGCCAGAGCTGCTTCTCCCAAAGTCCTGGTTTTTGCCTACGTGCTCTCTGGCAAACTTTACCCTGTATTTGCGTTTTTCTTACGGGCCCTGAAAGCGACATTCTCCGATTATCTAAGCATGCACTTTTATTAAAGTTGGAATTACTTTGATGGCATTTCATGATTTTTAGAGACGTGCGTTAGCGTCTTGCAGTCTGCATTCAGGGTGGACCTGCTTGGACGGCCAAACCTGGACATGGCCACAGAGTTCATGAACTTCTTTATAAGAAGACTTTGTTCTTTAAAGTCAAAGGGTTTATCTCTTTATGTTCCTCACCAGACTTCAATAAGCTGTGATGTCAGCTTATCGAAAGCCTCCGCCAGCTCTTTTGAAATCGACATGTTTACTCTCAACTCAACACACCAAAGTAAATGTCTGAGGCTTAAACAGGGCAAAGCTCCAACCTACAAGGGGTGTTACATCACAGGGAGTTTGAAGAAGCACGAATAAATCCTCACAATTAAGACTAGCATAACTCAAAATGTTTACATCAGTAGGAGGAAATGCAATATTACCGGATAATTAATGACTATTCACACTTTGTTGTTTAGCTTGTTGCTTGTTGTTCTAGTGAAAATCCTAAATGTTTCTGATCAAAACTATCCAAGGCAGGAATATAGTAAATCTTTTCTCACTGCAGTGCATCGTATTTATGTTGAATGTGCCAATCGACGTGTGATTGATGCACCGCACCCAAGTGCAGAGTTTAATCCCACAGTTGATTTGGTAACACCTTGATCTTTATCTTAGATGCATAAATATATTTATGTAAATTTGGAGTTTTACTCATACTCATACTGACAGCCTAGTGATGCATGGGCAGCATATGTGAAGGATTCTGAATGTTTGACTTATCTGAGCAATTCATCGAGAGACATATCATCATTTTTATTTACCTTTTCTTCAGAAACCTAAATTACAGCTGTGCCCGTCTCATTTACTAACCACATGTTGTAATTATTTCAATCCCGTCTCCAGGTGGTCTACCTCCACGCCAACAAGATTGGCGCTGTGGGAACGGAGGACTTCTGCCCCCCTGGCTTCAACACCAAGAAGGCCATGTACTCGGGTATCAGCCTGTTCAGCAACCCGGTACCCTACTGGGAAGTCCAGCCAATCACCTTCCGCTGCGTCTTCGACCGCTCCGCCATTCAGCTCGGAAACTACAGGAAGAAGTAGAGCCGAGCTCCGCCGCGAGCAAGAATGTGTTTATAGATGAGAGCGTGAACGTTTTGCAAGTGTGTGTTAGACCATAACCCCACAACACTGACTCCCACCACTTCTCCTTTCCACCACTGCCAGCGTGCAAATTATGACGTATTAATCGACACTCTGCTTTCCAGCGCTCTAGCAGACATTGGACCTTTAAGCACAACATTCCTCTCTCAATATTTAGCTTCAAGGGTTTGTGGAGCGGTTATATGCACGGCTCATAGTAAACACTCGCACATCTCGGTGGGACTCACACACAACATATCATTCGTGGAACCAGTTAAGCGATTCGTTTCTTTGTTTTTACGTTTTTGTTTGTTGTTGTTTTTTTGTTTTGTTTGCATACGTGTTTTAGCGCATTAATTTGCATACGTTCATTAATTCAGCGGATCGACACAGAGACGAACCCAGACCAAAAAGACGCCTCGCTCAGGCGGAGCGACGTCACAAATCCCACTCAGTTCAACTTTGTCTTCCTCCATTACCAATACAGCTGGCCTGCAGAGCAGGCCGCAAGAGCAACCTGTGTTTTAAACGACCAATAACAGCTGATTGTTTTTTTTATTATTATTATTATTATTATTATTTTGGTATGTACTAGCTAATGCCTGTGTAACATGAACAGCTTCCAGAGTGTAACGTCAACAAACTGCACAGAACCCAGCTCTCCATTTGTATTGTATTTACTTAAAAATAGAGATAAAAGCAACCGTGTCCTGTTCCACATTGTGATTTCTTTTGCTTTGCAGCCGTGTAGTTTCTACGTGTTCTTCATCATACTCCGCCCGCCGTCTCTCTCGCCAGCGCTCTCCTCGACACGAGTGGAAAATGCCTTCAGAAAGTTAGAATAAACGACATATGTCTTGAACAGATGATGTCACTTCCAAAGATTATATGCATGCTCTTCGTTTTTACCTTTCGACTTGAACCAAGTGCTTTTTGAAGTCATTTGTTAATGCGCTTATGTGTTTCCCTTTTCCTTTTTTTTTTTTTTCTTTTTCCTATTTGTCCTTTCTCTCTTCAACCGTCATGAAAAGTTTGGAGGGTGCGTCCAAAGCGCCCGTGTTGGTGTGAATGTTGTATGTATAGACGCTGTATATAAATGTTGTATAAAAACCTCTCAATGCTTAAAGGCACAAGGCACTTACCTTAGCTCAGACTTAATATATCAGCAGGAAAGGTGTTTCTCTTTTTTTCCCCCCCGGGGCGCGGGCTCCAGCTAAGGTGTCCTAAACAAAATAAAAGTACTAATAAAAAAGTAGCATTTCTGTTCATGTTTGAAATTTTCTGAATTTTCGTCAGTGTAAATGTGGGAATTCCCTGAAAAACAAAATGACTAGCAAGCACACAAGACACCAAACAGCAAGAAGGATGTTCGTCGGGTAAACTACCGACTCGTTGGTAAGTAGTTTGCCTTCAATTGATTGTGGGTTGTTTAATCAGCGTTTAACATATAGCTAATGCTTTATACCGGGTTGCAAAAATACCTTAAGTCAAAATGTTAACGTAAAACAAAACACCCAAACAGATGTCTCTATTCAGAAAAAGGGGGTCTGACCAGACGTATATAAATAAACTAAACTGAAGTTCAGCTTTCGACATATTTCACCCCGATGGGAACTTCAAAGTTGTCCAACCTACAGTCCATCACATCCTTCCTTTGAACAAAGGGCTGGTTTCTTGCCATCTGGAAACAATAAGTCACCCTGCAGATGTGTCTTCACACCACAGAAGCTGTCATCCTGTCAGAGTAAATATGGGTCAGATCCTTCCTCCAAACGCTTACACAGTGGAGTCAGTCCTTCGTGTGCCGCACAATGAGACGTGAACGAAGCTGCAGTAATTGCTGGGGCTTTAAGTTTCCTTTTGCGTTGGTTTTAATTAAAAGAGCAGCTCTGAGCAAGAGTGAAAAGCTGCACCAGCGTTGCCATATACAGCACGATAATAAAATGCATTTCCATCCGTGTTTCAAAAGTTCCCAACACTCTGGGAACTCTCTGGATATTATATGCATCTAAATATAAGCATATACATACGGACAGCAAACACTTTCACCGGGGAGCGTTCAGTCCGCCGTGCCTTTGGTTTGCGGGAGGAAACCAGCTTTCCCAGGGGAGATCACCCAGAGTGAGAGCAAACGTGCAGAGCAACACATTTGATTTAACACCTCAGCGCTTCAAGCCTTAACTTTCCACCAAATAAACAAATTTACCTCGACTTTACAGCACAAAATGAGTAAAATCAGAAGGGTGGCGGATGTAAAGTTAAAGTTACGCTGTCATAGATCAGCTCTCTGAAATCTGAAAACATATATGTTTGCACAAGAAACCATTTCACGCTCCGCTGCAGATTTATTATCCTCCAGCCATTTAAGATACTTTAGTATGAATATTTACACTAAGCACAAATAAATTTGGTCCATATGACATTTACTAGTTGTGATTTGAAGTTAAAAAAAAGCACATTTTTAAGACCAATGTGTCGTATAGATGATTTAGTGCCTCGTAGTGCCATTTTTCTTATCAGACATCTAAATGTGGTTGGCAGTGCAGCCATAGCACAAAACCACAATTTTTATTTCTTATTCAATTACTTCTCTTTTTTGGCTTACCACAAAAGTACGAATATAGGATATGTTTTCATGCAGTAAATTGTTCTGTCCTGTAATCATGGGGGGGGCGGGAATTTATGTTCTCAAATTGATATGATAAAAAATAGATTTTTTATTTTTTTTGGTCCAAGTTTATGTTAAAATCGTTCTTGTTTAGAGTTATTTCTTGTAATTATAGAATCTATCTATATATATATCCACCATGCATGTTATTGGACTCGTTGCCATAGCAACCGACAACAATGCCACTTCATGTTTTAGGATTTAACACCAAAAAAAACATTATGAAGCTGAAGTTGGTTTCCAATTCCAGCTTCCAGTAGCTAAAGGGCGATTCCACTTAATTTTTCACTACTTTCCGCATCTTTAATCAACTCTAGTTTAAAAACTACTACACCTAGACTCTTCAAACCTGGACTAGATTATTCTCCTCTTCAAGCTGGATATTTATAACCATGTTTGGGATTTGTGAAACTTTTATCTGATTTGTGAAAACTCAATAAACTTCGATAATCACCATTTTTGGCACCTCTTTCATTACTAGAACTGCTCTAATTAAAAAACTACAACTCCTAGACTCTTCAAACCTGGATTAGACTATTCTCCTCTTCAAGCAGAATATTTATAACCATGTTTGGGATTTGTGAAACCTTTTTCTGATTTGTGAAAACTCAGTAAAATTCGAATTTTACCATTTTCTTTTCACTTGGATCACCATTGATCTGCTCTAATTAAAAAACTACTACACTTCAAACCTGGACTAGATTATTCTGATCTAATAGCAGAATATTTAAAACCATGTTTGGGATTTGTGAAACCTTTTTCTGATTGGTGAAACTTCAATAAATGTTGATTTTACCACTTTTTTGCATCTGGATCACATTAGAACTGGTCTAATTCCAAATCTACAACACCTAGACACTTCAAACCTGGATCACATTATTTTCAGTTAATAGCAGAATATGTAAAACCATGTTTTGGATTTTTGAAACTTCCAAAAAGTGCGATATCACCACTTTATTTTTATCTGGGTTACACGAGAACTGCTGTAATTCCAAATTTACAAGAAATAGACTCTTCAAACTTGGACTAAATTATTCTGCTCTACTAGAAGAATATTTAGAATCATGTTTGTGAAATTTCACTTAACAGACCCCTGCAAAAGATATGTCCTTCCAACAGCCATCACCATCTACAATAACTCTGAAAAATTAATCAGTCACACCAACATTTTATTTCCCATTGGGATTAATAAAGTGGTTTTGAATTAGAATTGAATTTGAAAAAAAACTGCATTGAACATTTATGAATAGTGATCTGATGATCTTTAGTGAAGTTTCACAAATCACATAAAGGCTTCACAAATCCCAAACATGGATTAAAATATTCTGCTATTAGAGCACAACAATATAGTCCTGGTTTGAAGAGTCTAGGTGTTGCAGTTTTGGAGCTGGAGTGATCAATATCCAAAAAATGTCCGAAATCAGCCTTTATTGAAGTTTCACAAATCAGAAAAAAGCTTCACAAATCCCAAACATGGTTTTACATATTCTGCTATTAATTGAAAATAATCTGATCCAGGTTTGAAGAGTCTAGGAGTTGTATTTTTTTAATTAGATCAGTTTTAGTATGAAAGAGATGCCAAAAAATAGTGATTTTAGAACTTTAATGAGTTTTCACAAATCAGGAAAAAGTTTCACAAATCCCAAACATGGTTATAAATATTCTGCTTGAAGAGGAGAATAATCTAATCCAGGTTTGAAGAGTCTAGGAGTTGTAGTTTTTTAATTAGAGCAGTTTAAGTATTAAAGAGGGTCCAAAAAGGTGATTATCGAACTTTATTGAGTTTTCACAAATCAGGAAAAAGTTTCACAAATCCCAAAAATGGTTATAAATATTCTGCTTGAAGAGGAGAAT